>NC_067145.1:55108740-55433740 GCF_903995435.1 Acomys russatus
TGACAATTTAATATTTTTACAAAATTTATATTGATCACTTTCATCCAATACTATCTCAAATTCCCCTGAGTGATACCTTATCTTGCTGCCAACTTCATGTCCTTTTAAAAGTGCATATTATTAATAATCCCTTTAGTCCATTAATGCTGTCCATATGTACATAGGTGTGGAAGAGCCACTGGGGCATAAGCAAGCTACCAGATGCAATAGCTCTGGCAAAAATGAGGCTGTTCTAAAGAGAGGCTTATGTCTTACAATCTGACTATCAGACTTAAAACAGTGAATCCCAAACAAATGCAAAATTTCCCAAAAACATCATGATGGGAGAAGTAAAATGCTCCAGGCAGAAGGAAATGGTTCTCTAGGAAGGAGATTTCAGATAGTTCTCACAATCAGAATGAGACTAAAGCCCAGATGATGGGAGTCAGTGGTGGTCAGGGCTATACCAAGACATGGACTTCGTAGATGCATATATCCTCCTTGGCTCTCTATTTAAGCTGTAATTTCACACCAGGACTCTAAAGGAGGACTTCAAATTTGCCTGGACATCCTTTTCCATTTTTCTAATTAGCCATTTTGAATAACTATCCTTCTTTTGCTTTTTGCTTTTGATTTGGCTCTTTGATTGGCATAGTGAGGACAGGTGGGCAGGTGGCTGGACATGGTTGAGCCCATAGATTCTGGCCCACATGTTTAGTCATATTGTGGCCATGTTCCCAAAGGAGACATGGTCTCATTCCTCCAGCAGTCATCAGCCCACAATCACTCTTCACACAGGGTTGGGGCCTGGGGAACCACTACCTCATCCATGCTGGGATTGGGAATGGTTGAGAGGCTAGTTTGTATACAGAACTTGTGTATAAAAATTGTGTTACTGCTTATGATACCAAAGTCAGTTTTTGCAATACTCTCTTCTGTATTTTATCTAAATTTAATAAGTATAAATTTTAGGAGACTACTTTCGGTTTTTAATCTTGGAGAAAATATAAACAACATTCTCAAAGTGATACTTTCAAGATTGGAAGGTGTTTGCACAATACTTCTCAAAGCCACTGTTTGCTTTTGCCTTCTTGCTATGTATTTAGCAAGGAAATCAATCCAGCATATTCCATCCTATTAGATGATGCTCAGATCCACAGTATAGTCACCTATGCTTTGAATGGCCTGATTGCTAAAAGTCCTGGTACCCTAAGACCAAGATGACTCTGTCACTTATGTTCTGGATGCTTCTGGCCTTACAGAGACTATTCTGAGCTCTTCTAAATTGGTGTGTCCATATGCTTATGACCACATGGAGCATCCAGTCCACAGTAAGTGGAAGTCTTAGCTGAAGCTACCAGTCCTACATGGGTTTTTAACAGCAGAAAATAGTATCTGCTTTATGACTCACGTGTCTGATGCCAAATATATTCATTCCTGAGAATGTCTCTCATCTAAACCAATACAACTTCTTCATGTTCTGAATGAATATGAAAGACTAATCAAGTTATATTTTTGTCTTTAATTAGGAGTGGAGGAGAAACAGAGGTTGGTCATATCGGGAATGAAATTATCTCGACAGATCATATATTTCTAACTTGATAGCAAGAAACAAGTCATTCACAGCTATGAGGTGGATGCTTCAAAGTAAAGGAAATCCAGACAAGAATTAGAATTCCTTCAGACAGACTGTTGTGCTTGTCTTGAAGCTGGAAGTCAGGCTACCAAGGGAGATATCCTGGTCACGTGCGACTCCATTGGCTTGCCTGAGGTACACTGGATCCTGTGTTCCTTAGAAATCAAGACCACACTCTCTGGGGTAGAGCTGAACTAGATGGAAAACAAAGAATAGAAAACTTTGAACTCTATGAGCAAAGGCCTAAGCAGAGCAATCAGAGTCTAGAAGTGATGGAAAGAGCTGCAAGAATATTCTTTGATTCTAAGAATGGAGCCTTTTCTTAGACTAGCTAAGTCATTTAGCACTTTTGAGATGCTTGGAAATCAATAATGTCTGTGCTGCTTATTAAAGATTATATATCTTTCTTACCTTGTTTTGACCGAAGGAGAGCCTGGTGACTACTTAGTAGAAAACCACATGCCCTTCCACTGCATTTGTTTTGTGTTTATTGAGTAAGACTTAACACCAGGATGTATCTTGGTAAACAGTGGTACTTATTTCCTTTCTTGGTCATGTGTGCTGGCTCTGAGAGGCAGAATTTACTACTGCCCATGCTCTCAGCAAGTAAAGAATTTCTAAGCAGAGTCACTGCAATAACCACAGAGTCCTGGGGCCATTGTACAGCTGGGAAGGTGCCAGATGCGGGGACAGCACTGGACGGTATTTAGAGGCCGGCCCCGTTTCCTCGGATGGACATATGCAGCCTTCTGGCATGCTTGACATCTATCATATTCTCGCTTAGGTGAGCGGTTCCCTGATGTAGAGAGAGTTAGTCCCAGAGTGAGTCACCACGGCATGTCGGTGGGCAGTAAAATATGCATGAGCAGTGCAAAACTGGAGGGAAACATTTCCTGAGATTTGTCTGGACAATGATGTTTTTGTTTATGACTCCAAAAGTACAAGCCATAAAAGCAATAGCAGACAAATGGGATTGCATTAAGCTGAGAGCTTCTGCACATAAAAAGAAACAAGCAACTGAGCAGGGAAGCGACCTGAAGACCAGAAGAAAGTATTGATATGCTGCCTGTTTGCTAATAGGTTAATGTGGAAAATATAGAAAGTACCCACTAGGCAAGAAACCAAATAACTTGGTCTAAAAGCAAGCGGGAATTTCAATAGGTATTCTCAAAATATGACACAGAGATAAATTGTGAGCAGATACATGAAAAAAAAATCTCACCATTACTAATCGTTGGGGAAATGCAATTAAAGTCAGGATAACGCATGGCCCTTACTTTTTAGGATGTCTATTATGCTAACTCATGCACGTGAGCACGTAGAGCAAAGAGAACTCTTACATAATGCTGGTGGCAATGTAAATTAGTGTAGCCATCAAGGAAAACAGTATGAAGACTTCTGAACATCAATAATAGAGCTATCAGCAATTCTACTACTGTGCATATACACAAAGGAAATGAAATGAGCTTACTGAAAATACATTTGTACTCCCAGTGCTTGCTGCCACATTATACACAATAGTTAAGATCAGGACTCATCTCAAATGCCCAAAGCAATTCAGTGGCTAAGGGAAAGGTGGAACAGTCGTACGGTGTAATGATATTTAACCTTAAAAAAAACTTTGCTATCTATGACAACATGGTGGGGAGGCTGGAATAAGGACTGAAGAGAAGTGAATCAAGTAGAGACCAAACAAATACTTTAGATAAGCACTCACTCTGTGCAGTGGCACAGACCTATAATCCTACATGGGTGATGCTGAGGCAGGGGGATTTTGAAGTCAAGGCCACGCTGCATCACATAGCAAGAGCTTGTCTCAAACAAACAAGAGAGCAAACAAACAAAAACATAAAACTTCCTGGGCTGATAAGATGGGTCTGTGGGTAAAGGTGTTTGCCCCCAAGCCTTGCAACCTGAGTTCTATTCCAATGATGTACATCTTGGAGGTTGAGAACAGATGCCTGTAAGTGCCCTCTGACTGTATTGTATTCACACCCACAAACACATACCCAAGATAAATAAACACAACTCTAAAAGACCTTCCTAAGCTCTTTTGTGGACTCTAAAGACAATGAGCTCATAGAAGGGGTACAGTGGTGACCAGGGCTTGCGGAAGAAGCTGGTCAAAGGCTATTGCAGATGCCAAAACACAGGTCTCACTTGAAAAGGGATGAGGCCATTATTTATGGTGCCAAGTATGAGTGACAGTGGCATAGGAACATGGATTTCAGATTCCCCTAATTCTATGTTCCAACGAGGTACCGATTTTATAAACCATTTACAGTAATAGAACAGAGCAATAAGCCCAGACCCTCTTCAAACCTGTAGGTGGGTATTATAGCAAATAAGGAGATGCTTCTGTGTGTCTTGGATGCTGTCTGACAGCATCCTTAGCCTTTTGATCAGTAAAAGGTTAGGTTTTGTTAACCTAATACATCCCCAAAAGTGTTTCTCTCTTAGTCGCTGGAGGTATGAGGCTTGACACAGAAATGGGCAAGAAATGGATATTTGGGGGAGCTAAAGACAACTAAAAAATTACAATGAGTCTCTCTGGATCTCTAACATTCCACCATCTCCATGCACATCAGTGAAGTTATAATCAATCAGGGTTATGCTTCTGAGGCAGCATCAAGAGACAAAAGGCAGAAGGAGACCTGAGTCTGACCTTCAACAGGCAGGACTATGTTTCTTAGTACGCACAGTGAGAGGCAGCCTCTCTCTCATGGGGAATTGAGAGGTCTGCCAGGAGAAGCAGCTGCCTGAGACTCCTTTATAGGGACAGGTGAAGGGCTTGGGAGTGAGGAGATTGTTGTAGCCAGAGGGGGCTTTCTGTGCTTCTGCAATGTCTCCATCCTGAAATTGTTTGTGCCCCCCCCCACCCCCTTCTTAGGAGACAGGCTGTATCAAAAGGCATTCCTTTCTATGCTGACCAATAACAAGTGAGTAAGACCATTTGTAATGTTATGGAAATCCTGCTTTACAATCTATGCACTCTATGAGTGCGCACGCGCGCGTGCGTGCACACACACACACACACTCACACACACACACCAGTTAAAAGAAATACTTTAAGTGCTCTAATGTGCAATACGTGACCTTAATTAATAATGTACTACAATCTATCCCTTCAGGAACTTTGTACTATCCACACTGGCCATTGCCCAATCAAGTTCTTCCTCAGAGCAGGAGAGTGTCAATGTATAAAACACAGATTTCACCTTAGTGGGAATACAAAATACTTCAAATTTATTTGATTGAGCCGTGGCCTGGGAACACAGATTTGGGTTGCCCTAAATTTCATGTTCCAGGGTAAAAGGACTTTTATAATTTTACAGAACAAAGAAGTTAATACTTCATGGAAAGTTTAATATATACTGGGGTGGGGGGGGGGGAGGTAGGGGTGGGGGGGGCAGGGAGGTAGGGGTGGGGGGGGGCGGGGAGGGGTTGCCTCAGAGAGGTGGTTGCAGAAATAGGAGGAAAGCTGTCTAATGACACACTCTTTGCTTTTTATTGGTAGAACTGAAGGTCTGTTAATAAATTCTAAAAGGTTTTTTTCCCCCTGCCAGTTAGGGGGTATTAGCTCCGACACAGAAGTAGACAAGGAATAGCTAACCAGGAGGCTAATGATAGCCCAAGATAAGGTAATTCGTGACTGAACCTGCCACATTCTGACCTCTCTGTATCACTGCAGTTCTAGTAAATCAACCAGTCTTCGTAGACATAGCTTCTTTGTAGGCACCCTCCTTCAGTAAGGAGCTGTCTCTCCCTTCAGGGCTCTTGGAATGCTTTCAGTACAAAGCTCTCTCTCCTAAGGATCCATTCATGTCAGCATCCTGTGGACTTGCCCTCCTCTATTTAAAACTAATTAGGCCAATTGAGCCACTCTGTATAATATATATCTGTCAAGACATGTTACACATGATAAATATACGTATTTTTTTCTATTAGAAAAGATTTCAGTAGGATACTCTGGAGTTGGAACTTGGGGCTCTTTGGGAAAGACTGTAAGCTTTGTCACAGGTGAAAGCAGTCTTGGCCGGCTTTGCCCTTGGACACACCAAGGATACTCCCTGAGATTAACCTTGAGATAGACCGGGTGGAGCCATCCTGGGCCTGGAATTCAGGAAGGGGACCCAGGGCCTCCACCTGGACTATTGTGTTTCTAATGGGAAGTGGAGACTGTCCCTTGCACCTGAGAGACAGACAGTCAGGCAGCTGAGAGGAGCAGCAGGTTCAGACTGGGCTTGAGCTCACGTGGATGGGGGTTGGGGGAAAGATCAGCCCACAGGCCAGAGACACCTAGGGACCTGTCCCTTGGAACGGATACCGGAAGGTTCACTCTTTTTTCCCTTTAACGCTTTTTCCCTCTTGTGTAAGCTAGTTGGGTTGTATAATAAAGTTTAATTGTTAAGAAACAGAGCCAACAGCTCTTGAAAGCCTGAAATCTTGAATGAGGAAGAGTGTGTTTCCCCTAACATGGCAAGAAGGTGCATTTTTAGTTGTCTCTCGATGGAAGTCACCATCTGATTCAGCAGGCTGACTCTAGGGACTGAGATCAGCTGCTTTGGTCCAGCATGGCCAAACAAAGCAAGATGCCTTTATATTTCCTTTCTTAACCGGCACTTTGGATACTGGCGAAGTAAACAGACAGATAGTATTTTGGGCTGGGTTATCATTGTGTTGTTGCATGCAAAGGTTCGTTCCACGGTAGGGTCTAGAGAGTGGCGATGCAACAGAATAAAACTAGTGTCAAGACTTTCTCATTTTACGCCACTGCGAAGGTGGAATTATTCCCCTTGCTTGCCATGCATGGAAGTATACATGGACACATTTGTTACTCGGCTTTCCAAGGGCTTTAAGGTACACATTATGCATCAGACAAGCGGCTTGTTGATACCATCCTGGTACTTTTGAATCAGCCACTTCTACAATTAGTGTAACTCTGGGAAGATTGAAATGAACATAAAAGCCCATGAAATATAACACTGATTCTATAAAATGTTCTGCCTCATCCAGCGCTCCCTAGCCTAGAGTAATTGCTCTCCTTTTTGAGCGATGATCAGCTCTCATTTGGCACTTTGCATTTGAAGCTTTTTATTTGCATGCACTCCCTCAGCAACCCGATTGTAATTCAGCTCCATTCTGTCCCATTCAGTTTAAAATATTTATTCAGTCGTTGTTGCATGGCAGGGACTGTATGAGGTGCTGGTGATAAACTGAAGACAGGACAAGGCCCCTGGTTACCACTAAACCGCTTTATAACCAGATGAGAAGCCTGGCACACTGCACAAGTGTGCTACAGTCAGCGCAGCCAGAGAAGGGGCTCTGGAGTAACAGATGGCAGCGCAGGAGAGCAGCAGAGGGCTGGGGCCAAGTGCCAGGCTATGCTCCCTAGAGAGGAAACAGCTGGACCACATTGAGGAAGGAGGAAGCTCCTTAGGCAGAGGTGCAGCTATCAAAGGGAAGTTGTGTCTCAGGCAGAGAGGATGTTGCTTAAAGAGCTGGCACAGGAGTTAGTACTTCAGCACGACAGCAGAGAGGAGAGGGTAGCATTAAGCGGAGCACATTTTTAAAATGGTTCATAGGTCTAGCAACCCTTCATTACTAGGCTGCTTGCAACAAACAGCACAGAGAAGTGAGTGATAACCGAACACAAGCGGGCGCTATGTGAATGACACACAAAGGACTGTGAGAGTGACTGCACACAATTTTTGAACCTATACTTTTCACCCCCAGCTTAGCAGTCCACTTATTCCCCAGAGTGCCCTTTTCCACAACCAGCTGTTCTCATTTTAATACCTTATATGGCCCTAATATATAATGGATCTGGAACTGTATACTGGAATATAAGAATCTAGAATTCTAGGTGGGTATCCTTGGACTCAGATTTGCACCTAATGGAACGCAAAGGTTAAAAGACTGGAAGTAATACTTAGATTCAGGTGATTAAGGAGTATGTACATTTTATTAAAAGGTGTGGAGTTAAGTCATATGTCAATGGGAAATTGTACAATGACTGTATCATGTTCACTGTCTTAGTTCCTTTTCTTTCCGCTATGATAAAATGTCCTGATGAGAGCAACTTATGGGGGGGGGGGAAGGTTTTTTTTTAGCTCATAGTTCAAAGTACAGTCCACTCTGGGGGGATGCCAAGGCACCAGATTCTTGAAGCTACTATTCAGATCACATTGAAAATCATAAGATGTGATGAAGCTTGTCCTCCCTCCTTCCATTTTATAAAGCTCAGCATCCCTGTCCAAGCACTGGTCCCACCCACAGTCAACTGCTCTTCATGCCTCCACTAACACCCTCCAGACAATACCCTTGTACATGCCCAGTGGCCCAAGTCACTCTAAAGTCTATCAAGGTGACAATGAACCCTAACCGCCACAACTCCTAGCAGGCGTCCTTCATATTTGGAAGACTTCTGAGAAATGACTGGAGGAAGGGGGTTAAGGTATGCACCTGCAATAAACTCAGTAAATAATGATGGAAACTCAGTCAGTTGGAGGTGAAGAACCACCTCTTCAGGGATGGAATGTAGAATTATGTAAAATAAGAACGTGGCCTTAAAGTCTGAGGGTGGAATAGGAAAGCTTCCAGATTCATCCCTAAATTCTACCTTGATGGACAACTGCTATCACAGAGGGGAGTGAGGTGTAGAGATTCTCTGCGGGTAGGGAACCAAGTTCATGTGGTCATTCTGAAAATCCTTTGTTTGTTCTTGTGAGAACATCTGGGCTTACTACACAGGAGGCAAGCTGAAGTGCAGATTTAGAGTATGAGGGAGAGGCCTGCGGTGTATTCCTTTCTCTGCCCTGAGTCTGGCAGCAGCCCGTGCCACTGCAGTTGCTGCGGGCTCTGATGATAGCAGTAATTATGGTGCTCACCAAGACGCTTCTTTCATCAGGTGCGTACTTTCTCTGCATATGACATCGTGGAGTCCTTGGGTCTAAATAACTTAGATGGCCCCATGCAATGACTCACCCTCTCTGATGTGGTATTTCCTTTGATGCGTTCTTTGTCTGCCACAGCAGGTGATACCACCTAGTCTTTCCTAGTATCCGTGAAGTCCAGGAAGTGATCTGAGCTGCCCACGGGGTGCTGTGCCATAGTCCAGCTGTTGCCGTGATGGAAACAGCTGTCTCCAGACTGAGGAGAAACAAACACTGCTTTGAACAGCATTATTAACGACAATAATCTTTTGGCCTCAGATACTTGCTAAAGTGCTTTGTAAACATTGGTTTTGTTGTTGTTATTGTTATTTTTAATCCAGAAAAATCTATGCAGCTTTTTCCAATGACCTATGCAGCTCAAATTTAAAATGTCCAGCAGAAAAGAAAAGTATTAATTGACAGTGATAGTGGAAGAAATTTGGCTCTATTTGTTCTGGATGCTTCCTTGCTTCTCAGGGAGATTGGGCTTGAGGCAAACTATTTGACTTCACATAGTTACTTTGTTCAGTAGTATTATGATATCTAGACTGGCTTTTCATCTACCTGCCTATCAGAGTAAAAAGGAGAGCCCCTTTAAAGGGAACTGGGAAAAGCTCATTGTGTGAACAGACTGGTGTGGGTTACTGGGAGCTGGTGTTACTCTGAGCTTTATGACTGGATGATAGGGGAAAGCTTCAGGTCCTCCTAATGTAGCCAGGATCAGAATTCTCTTCTGGCCTTATCCTAAACCAGGTGGTGAGAAATGCAGACAGCAGACCTGAGAAGGTGATAAGCTTTGAGTGTGTCCCTGTGGCCATTTTAATCCTAATGGCCCCCATAAACTCTCACATTTGAATTCTTGGTGGAACTTTGGGGACAGGGCTAAGAAGCGTGGCTTCATTGGAGGAGGTCAGTAGGAGAAGACTTGCCCCATTCTTAGTGGGTCTCTTTGCTTCATGGTTGCATCTCAGGATGTGAACTAACAGCTACTTAACAAGCACAATGCCTGTTTGCATGGTGCCAGGCAACCTGCCATGATGGCCATGGAGCCTAAGCCTATGAAAGTCTGAGCCTCAAATGAACTGTTTTCTTATGTAAGTTGCCTTGGTCATAATGTTTTATTATAATAATAGAAAAACAACAAAGAGAGACTCCTGAATGTCCTTACGTTGAAACTGAAATACAAGTTTGCTTGTTGATAGAATTTGGAGAAAGGGCATTTTAGAAGCAATTAGGATGAGATGAATTAATAAAGGTGGGGCCCCTAGGCCAGGATTATTGGTCTTATCAAAAGAGGACCAAAACAAAATCTAAGCTAAAAGTCTAAGCTTGCCTCCTCTGTTACTCATCATGTTACTCCTTCTGCTATATTGGGGGTATAGCAGAAACACCTACCAATATATAAGCCCTGGATTTTCAAGTTTCCTGTATCAATCTTAAGGCACATGATAGTCTTCTCTTCATAATGTATTGTCCATAGCATTCTGACATAGCAATATAAAATGGATTAGGACAGCATTCAAAGGTAGAATGACAGGTGGAAGCCGAATAAAAGAATACTAAAATTCCAGGGGAGTAAATTCTACTTCCTGACCTTCTTTACTTGTTGTCTTTGCTTTTGAACTTCTTGTTCTCGATTTTCATTTGGTTATTTTTATTTTTTGTTCCCATAATAATTATCCAATTTTATTCTCATGGCATGTGTTCTTTGAGTGTTTATCGCATACAGCTCATGTTTTAAGTTGTCCAGAGATTAAGTCTATTGTCTTTTCTCCTTAGAGAATTTGGAACCTAGAGTGCACACATACATAAATAACTCTGTAGTGGTGTGGAGTGGAACTGCCTAACAGTCTGTAAAGCACAGTGTGAAACCTAAGCAGAGGGGAAAGCAGAATGTATTTCAAAGGTGAGGTGATCTTTTCAGCTGGGTGGTGAGTGATGGCCAGCGCTGCAGTAGGTAAACTCACAGAGAGAAATGATTCAGCCAAGACTTAGCAATAAAGATCAAATCTCAGATCCAAAGAGATCATGACAAAAGTCATCTGAGTGGAATCGGATAGTATTGCATTTTTCTTTTCTCTTTTTTAAAACAATAATTTAGTTTTGCCATTCCTACTATTTTCCCAGAAAATACTGATTCTCTATTAAAACTCCATATAGTTACTGTATGAAACTCAGCAAACATTACTTTCTAATGTATTTAAGCTTTATAAATAAAAAGTAGTCTCAAGTGACATTTGATTGGCTCTGAATTATTGTAGTCCTTTGTTGAGTCTACCATATCAGCTAAGACCTTACTAGAGAGTGTATCCATGGTTTACAGAAGGAAGTACAACAAAAGATATATGAAAATTAAAAATTACTTAAAGATAGCTTTCTCTGAGCCAAGTTGCAGAGAATCAGTTTTGTGAGGGAACTTGATAGAAAATGTAGATCTAACCATGTATGTGAGTCTACTATTCCATAAGCTCATTAACCATTTGGATATCATTTTCATGAGGCACCCATTCAGGCTTTTGCCTGTTCTTACATTGGGGTTGCTTATTTTTGCTCACCACTTTTGTATGATTTTTTTTGTATTTTGCAATTAAGCCCTTTATAAAGTATATATATATGTATATATGTGTATATAATATATACATGTATAAATATACATGTAGAGTTATATAGCATACACATATATGCGTACATATATACTCATAAGTATATTACATAATATACTTATATATGTGTACACACATATGTACATGTATAAAACATATATTGTAAGTACAGTTGATTCTAATTACATAGACAGTTATGGTACATAAAGCTACTCTAAATTCTGCCCCATGTACAAGTGATGGGCCTATCAGTCGCCTACAAGGATGGAGAAAGGGTAGAGGGAGCCTCACCCCTCGATGCTGAACCATTTGCTACTGATAAATCCATGGAGAAGGACAATTATTGCCTTCAATTGTACACCCATGTTGATCCAACCTGACTCTGATAGACAGTAAACAATAGTGACACAAATGCCTCTGGTTAAACAAAATGCTTCATGTAACAAAACCAATAGCCATGAGTCTGGGAAAGAGACAGGTAGAGAGAAGAGGAAATTTCTAAGGGTGGGGAACAGTAACTAGCTTGCAGTATATGCATGTATGAAATTAGCAAAGAACTTAAAAAGTGTTTCATACATGTGTGTATATGTGGACATATGTGTATAAATGCATATAGAAGTATATGTAGACATATATACATATGTATGTGAATATGAGCATTGTACAGAATATGCAGGTGTGTAGGACACACCTAAAATTATGCACAGTATGTGTGCATATATTTGTAGATATGCATGTACATGCAACTGAAATGAAGTTTTCTTGTATATCCATCCAAGATGGCCTTCCTCTAACTCAGAGTGGTGGGATTTCAGTCATGTGACACCACACACACCCACTTGTTTTGTTTTAAACCACAGAGTTTGTGAGGTTTTTAAGAATAAGGATAAAATACCAGCCTACTTAGCAATTACATTTGAAAGTTTACTGGGCATTGTATTGTATTTTAAAACTAAGCATATATTTTCCTTTACCCAGATAAGACAACATGAAAACTTATTTTTATACCACACTGTCTAAAGTTCCCACTGTTTTTAATGCCATACAACGTTATAGATATCATGGTTTTATTGCCGGTGTTCACTTAGATTAAAGCATGCATTTACCATTTACTTTGCTCTCTCTTGCTTCTTTAATCTCATACTGCTCAGCCAGAACTGATCTTTCCTGACCAGCAAATATTCTTTAGCAATTTCTTTTAATGATTTCATGTGGGTAAAAACTTGGTTTTTATTTGCCTGAGAGAATTTTTTTCTTATTATTTTCTCATGATTGAAAGAAACTTTCATCTACCATAAAGTTTTATGTGGGCTTTTCCCACACACTGAGGATATGTATCCAATAGTATCTGATTTCCCATGCTTTTGTGAAATCAGCTCATATTCTGCCTTTTAATCTTATACTTTCAATTCATGATCTTTTTCTTTCTTGCCAATTCTTATCTCCCATGAGGGCTCAATGATTAGTTCCCTTTTGCTATATAAGAAATGATCATAGGACAGATCCCCTTCAATATTTTAGAGTCTACCACCCACATACAGAGAGCAGAGGTCATGGGGTTGGTATTCTTATAATCTTGTCTACAACAGGAAATCGACTGAAAAAAGTAAATATTTTAAAAATAAAGTTTAAAAGTTCCCACACAAAAGGCTAAAAAATGAAGAAAAGAGGGAAGGAAAGATCTATATCAGTAAAAACAATAAAGAGGAGACAGACAAAACAGGTGCGAAGCAGACTAAGCACAAAGGCACCGATACATGGGCACAGGTAGAATGCTCTCAGAGAGCAAATTTGTGCCAGCCTGAAGAGCAGAAGAACCAAGCCTGACAGCTGACCACATGCTTCCTGCTAGGGACCTCCAAGACCCTTGGGGGAAGCCGAAATGGGATGTGGAGAAGAATACAACGGATTGTTTCCACAAGAAATCTCCATAGACAAAAAACTTATTAGTAAGAATGGACTGACTAGGACTACACGGTATCTAGTTTACCAGACAACTGTATTTGAAAAGGACAGGCATTTATCCTCATCTATATACTAAGAACATATAAGGAAAAACTGGAAGACACTACAATATGAAGAAAAAAAAAAAAAAAAAAAAGAAACACATAGTTAGAACTGAACATTTCAGTATGACTCTTACCATTTGGTAGAATAAACTGAGGGGAAAAAAAAAGATTTGGACATGGTAACTCGAAAACTTGATCTGGTGTCTTATACAGAGGTCTACGCCCCAAAACTGCAGAGTACACACTCCTTTCAAGTACTTATAAAAGACACATTAAATTTGATCATATCCTTGGGTATAAAGCAAGCTGGACAAATTGGAAAGGAATTAAATAAGAAAGAGCATGTTTCCTGACCTCTATAAAGTTAAGTAGAGATCTAAAGAATGATACAAGAGCCTCATGCTGGAAATGGAGAGATACACATTGCAGTAAGTCACGACCCACAGAAACAGATCGGATTGAAAATCAGAAAATGTTTTGAAAGTAATAGTAACAGAAGAACATATATAAAAACTTTAAAAATGATATTTTAAAATTGATAAGTGTAGGTTAACAGTGATTGTTGTAAGTCTCAAACTAGTAAATACAGAGAAGAAATAGCAAAATAAGCCCAAGGGGGACAGCATGAAAAATATCACAGGGAAAAAAAATCAGAAACATATTAAAGATCACAGAAAAATGATAACAAGAGAGAGAGAGAGAGAGAGAGAGAGAGAGAGAGAGAGAGAGAGAGAGAGAGAGAGAAACAAAACAATCAAAACAATTACAAAAGAAAAACATTCAGGTCAACAATTCTTCAAACTACAAGGACAACACAGGACTAAAGAACCCAGATGTGATTCAAGCGATACCACATGCTGGCGAGGATGTGGAGAAAGAGAAACACTCCTTCATTGCTGGTGGGAATGCAAACTAGTACAGCCACTTTGGAAATCCATCTGGCGCTATCTCAGAAAACTGGGGATAGGGCTTCCTCAAGACCCAGCTATTCCACTCCTTGGAATATACCCAGAAGATGCTCCAGCACACAACAAGAAAATTTGCTCAACCATGTTCATAGCACCCTTATTCATAATAGCCAGAACATGGAAACAGCCTAAGTGTCCCTCAGTAGAAGAATGGATAAAGAAACTGTGGTACATTTACACTATGGAATACTACTCAGCTATTAAAAACAAGGAATTCCTGAAATTTGTGGACAAATGGATTGAACTAGAAATGATCATAATGAGTGATTTAACCCAGAAGCAGAAAGACTCAGATGGTATATACTCATAACTAGACACTAGCCCAAGGGACATGTCCCATGAAAGTCTTTACTTACCAGGAAAGTGGGACAGAGGGGAGGACATCCTATTGGGACTCTAGGTGAGAGAAGTATGGGAGAATGGGGAAATAGAAGGATGCAGAGGGTCCTAGAAACCTACAAGTAAAACATAATGATGGATAGATCCGGGCCCAGGGGTCCTGCTCAAACTATAGCACCAACCAAGGACAACACGTGCAGTAAACATTGAACCCCTACCCAGTTCTAGCCAAGGAACAGGACATTTTCAACAGATGAGTGAAGAGTGGGGACTGATTTTCACATGAACTCTGGTGCCCCATGTTTGACCACGCCCCCTTGATGGGGAGGCCCGGTGGTTCTCAGGGGAAGGATAGCAGGCCACCAAGAAGAGACTTTATACCCTATGATCATATACAGGGGGAGCAGGTCCCCCTCAGTCACAGTCATAGGGGAGGGGAATAGGGTGAAAGTGGGAGGGAGGGAGGAATGGGAGGATAGAAGGGATGGGATAACAATTGAGATGTAATATGAATGAATTAATAAATAAATAAAAATTTAAAAAAGAACCCAGATGTGAACATAAATTTCCTACACATGTGAACAAGTAAGAGATAATGCATAAAGTGCATAATTATGTACCAGTACATTTGAAAGTCAGAGGACCTTGGGGTTGTTTCTTCCAGAAATAAGCAAGTAGGTTTTTCGATGTCGAAAGCATTGGGTGTATTGACAAGAGCAGTTGGAAGACCATGAGTTCTGATTCAAAAGAGGTGGCGAGGAAAGAACTAGGTTGAAAACAATACTGAAAAAAATTCTAAGGCATAGGGAAGGGAGGGATAAATGAAAGGGAAACTGACATGTCTTAATTTGAGCACTGCTGGGCACCCTCTTCTACAGATGGGAAACTGAGAGTTTAAGGACAGCTGAGGACTGCCAAGGAGATGTGCTTGGCAAGGCAAAAGAGATGGGGAGAGAGTGTGAACAAATGTCAGAGTGCCTTCAGTTGGATACAAGATAGTCACACTTAGAAGTCTAGAGGCCATCAGGACAAGTAGCCATTACAGTGACACTTGGAGCCTGGGATCCATTGTGGATGCTCTTTGGGTTGTATGGTAATGGATGAGAAAATGAAATAATATCAAGATAAAATCTCATAAATTATTCTGTAATTTAAATATAATTGAAAGTGAACTCCCTATGTGGTTTTGGTTAAATTTGACCACATGGATATTAAATTTGCCGTGCGAGCGCATGTGTGTGTATGTGTGTGTGTGTGTGTATGTGTGTGTGTGTTAGGGGAAGGTCTACCATATTCCAACGTATCTTATACCTATAGTAGTCATGTTAATTTAATATTGGCATAGAATTAGGAAAATAGAGAAATGACAAATCCTGAGACAGGCAAAAATGTGCACAGTGACCTAGTAGGAGAGAATTATTGTTGTGAATTTCTGCAGGAAAAAAGATTATTTAATAAGTTGAGACACTAAATAGTATCTATATTAAAAATGAAATACAAGAGTAAATGGTGCATTTATCAAAGATCTAAATACATAAGAAATAGTGTAGTCATTCCAAAAAATTGAGATTTACTTATTTTTTCCAAGTCTACACACAAGTATTTTCTTTTTAAGCTGGAAGTCTCTCAGCTCCAGTGCTCCGGTTATTCAGGTCTGGCGTGTCCCCTAAATAGATAGAGTGAGTTTGCCATCCTTCACAATGGTCTTCCTGGTGAAAAAGAGTCATTGGTATAAGATGGCACCTCAGATACATTGTTGAGCATTTCTTTAAGTGTTTCTCAGCCATTTGAGATTCCTTTGTTGAGACTTCTCTATTTAGCTCTGTACCCCATATTTAATTGGATTATTTGGTTTGTTGCTATTTAATTTCATGAGTTCTTTATATATTTTGGATATAAGCCCTTTGTCAGCTGTAGGGTTGGTAAAGATCCCTTTCCAATCTGTAGGCAGAGTACGGGGAGCCTTGTGCAAGACTGGGGGGTGGAGGAGGATAGAAGGTCCTGGAGGGGACAAGAACGCAGAGGCAACTAACCTAGGCCCATGGGGGCTTACAGAGAATGAAGCACCATCAAAGAGCATGCATGGACTGGAAATAAGCTCCCTACACATATGTAACTGATGGGCAGTTTGATTTTCATGTGGGTCCCCTAGTAAGTTGAGGGGGTATTGTCTATGACATGGACTCTGTTCCTTGCTTTTGATTCCTTACTTTCCCCTAACAGGGCTGCCTTGTCTGGCCTCAGTGGATGAGGATGAGCTCAGTCCTGATGAGACTTGATGTGCTGGGGTGGGTTGGGGGAAGAGGGTGAGAGGGAAGGACCAGGAGGAGAAGAGGGAGGGAGAGGGTACAATCGGGATGTAAAGTGAATATATAAATTAATAATAAAAATTAAAAAAAAGAGTTACCAGTGATGAACTCATAAGAAAACATTTTTTAAATTCATGAATGATGGGTTTTCTAGTTTCTTTCCTGCTCCTCTATTTACCGTAGTTCATTTTTTTATGATAAAAAAACCTACCTTGTTTGTTTTATATATGTGAGACAACCATATCCATCTATGTCTTAAATGAAACTATTCAAAACTATTTTTGTAGGCGTATAATGGACACTCTGCCAGCTCCTTTAACACTGGTGTCAATTAGAAGAAAAGGGAATTCTTTTTTTGTAAGACAATTCCTGCACAGATTTTTTCTTTTCCCGTGTTCAGCCCTGATCTTTCCCTGTCTTTGGTCCTTTCCTTGCCTTACGCTGTGCCCCAGAAGATGAACTGAGTCTGGCAGTCTTTGAACCCACCAGGAGCTCCACAGGCCAGCTGCTGGAGCAGGGACACAGGGCCTTTGTGAGTCTTGCCTCTGTGCCTTGCAGCATTTGTCATTTTTTTTTTTTCCTGAATAGAGCTCCAAACACTTGCTTTGAATTTTATGAGCTCCTTAGATCTTGCCACAGAAATTCTTGCCAGAGTACTTCTAGCAAGATAACAGCCCCTGGAGCCTCCCACCGGCTCCAGGGCCAGGCGTCCTCAGTGGGACATGTTGGATTGCGGAGGGTTCTTGATCTTTATTTCTGAAACCAAATTTCAGGCTAAGAAATACCTGTGGCATTTAATTAGCAATCGCCATGTGCTCACCTTCCAGAGACACCACTTTTTTCTTCTACCTGATTCCATTCCAAATTGTGTTCAAAGGGGCAAATTTAAGTGAAAATAAAGGACAAGTTCCAGCTCCCTTCTGTCACTTATCTTTAGCCCAGGCCCTGGAAGCATGTTAGCCGATTTCTCTTTCCTGTCCTCTTTTGTTGCTCCCAAACGTGCTGGATATTTCTGTTAAGCCATCTTACGTGTGTTTCTATGGATAGCACCTCATCTGTATGAGTTACCTAGGAAGGCCTGAGACTCTTGCAAGAATCAAGAGTTGAACTCATCAAAACTAGGAGAGCTGGCAGGGTGAAGAACTGTCAGTTTTAGTGGTAAAATTAGTAGGTCATGTCACCAAACTCCACACAAGGACTTGGCATGAGGTCATCTAGCTTTTTGTTTATTTGGGGTTGGGGGAGGGGGCGGGGTATGGTGTACATGCACTCCTGCTTGCGCTTTCTTCAGGAAACTAGTATTTAATCAACAGGTGAATGTTTAGGGGGAAACAGGAACTTAGAAGCTGAGAGTGTTGAGATTGAAGCCTGGGTGCTCGAATTGGGTGGTGAGGGCTTGTCTATTGGTTTTAATAATGAGGGAAGTTATATGGTCTTATCCCTGCAAAGAGACAGAGGTTGTAACTAACTTCTATTGAGATAGCCTATTCTCTCCCTGATATAAAATTTCTACATGCAGAAAGAATTACATCAATATAGTCTGGATAGTACTTACATCTGTATCAATCATTTTAGTTCTGCCATGATAGGTAGTTTCCCAGAATGTGCTGAAATTTGAGTGAAGGCCAAGGGGGGGGGGTCTACAATCTGGACCTGTTGAGTTATAAAATGGAAACCCTCATCCAGCAGGGAAGTCTCCATTACAGAAGGAAAGCTGAACGGACACTGGGGAGCAAAGTGGAATCTGGCCCTACCAGCTATTTCTCTAAAGCGACTTTTTAAGGAAGCATTTATAGTTGTGAAAACTATCAGTGAAATTGTTCTGCAGTCCAACTTGCTGCTAATTAAGCAGTCTGTGTTGACCTCTAATTACATATGGAATGAACTGGCCACCTCTGGATGCCAGCGGAAACAAAATTTAGCATAAAATATAACTATAGTTAATATTGAGAAAATTGCATTTCTAAACAGATATAATATTTCACTCAGAGCATCTAATAATTTTGCATTTGAACTGGTTAATGTGTCTGATATCTGAAATAAAGTGACATAGAGGTTAATTTTAAGTTGTGTGCAAATTATACATATGCTAAAAGTAAGGAGCACCAAGGTTGGTGTGTGAATGTGGGGTGCCTTGCAGGGGCGCTGCAATACGGAGAACATTAAAGCATTTATTTGCTGCCAGTTCTATTATCCACAGGTTTTGAGAACGTGAAATTTTAATCTCTAAGTCATTCCTCCAGCTCTTCGTTAATTCATGTAACATGAATGGTAAGTTGCAGGATCATTGTTGGGGGATATATATATACATATATATATGAAAGCTGTCCGTTCAGCTTTCCTTCTGTAATGCTGGATGAGGGTTGCCATTTTATAACTCAACAGGTCCAGATTGTAGACCCCCCACCCCCTGGCCTTCACTCAAATTTCAGCATTCCATATATATATTTGGGTTTCTGAGACTTCTGATCTTATTTCTATTAGAAAACATCTGCCTATAATGTATACATACTGCCTTTCCTGGCTTGTTTCTAGGTACATTACAATGGAACAAAATATTATCAGCTTGCATACTCTAATGGAAGGTTTAGAAAGTAGTAGATGTGTTGTTATGGTCCTCAGGAACTCAGGACATAGCTGAGGCCAGTGTGGGACATGGTATCTTGTAGCCCCTGCCCCCTGAGTGCTAGGAATGCAGGCCTGTGCTACAGCATCCAGTTAGAAACTGAACCCTGACCCTGGTGACTGCATTGTCTCAATGAGAAAGGAAGAGGCATACGCGTAAACTTTCTCAGCATTTAAATGATGTCCCCTAGAGAGGAGCCTAGAGTGAAAATTAAGGCCTCAGAGCTGGCTCAATTTGCAAAGATGTTCAGATGCAGCTCAGTTGGCTAATTGCCATAGAAATAAAGACAAATAAAGTGCTGTTTTGCTGACCTGATAGTGACTCACTCATTGTTCATGTTCAAATGTCACTGCTGGTCTATTAAGGGACAAAGTACAACTTTTTGTTTTCTCTGAAGCCTGAGATTACAGCGGATGTGACAGTGTGAGCAGAGTGATGGTGACAGTAACACTCCTAGGCAGACACTGGGATGGTTAATACGGTGCCTCTGTCCTTCCTCTGGATTCTAGGAATCGGGAATAGAGACTGCGGAGAACTCTGGAATTAAAACTTGTAAGACTTCGACCTTCTCAATTAAGGTTTGTTCCTTAGGGTATAATGTCCTATAAGCGCAGCAAACTCTTAATTTTGTTTTCATTTATGTTATATCCCATTAATTGTCCGAGCACAAGGCAAAACAAACAAACAAACAAACAAAAAAAAAACTATGAACTATATAAATATTGCCTTGAATACTGCTATAGAAAATACAAGGATGAGCTATAGTTCATAGAAATCTACCAGTTATAGTGCTATTTGAAAGGCCTATCAGTTTCTGTGTGTGTGTGTGTGTGTGTGTGTGTGTGTGTGTGTGAACATATTCATCACGGCTATTTATGGTAGTAGTAGAACTGTGCAAACATTGCTTTTGACAATTGTACCACCCTTAACCAAGGGCCAAGAGAACAATGTTTGTGCATATAAGATATGGATCTTGATCACGTGCAGGTGGACTTGTAAACTCTCTCCTGAACTCTAGACCTACTACATGATTATGTGTGGCACTGATCTGCCATAAGCTTTGCCATTGAAAAGTCACTGTGTACAGGTCTCCTGTTCCCATGACTGCATTTCAGGGAAATGCCATCCTTTTGGGCATCTGGAGTTGTCTTTGAACCATCCTTCTGAATAGTAAGTGCCCCTCCAATAAACATGCCAGCCCATTCTGCTTCCTAATTGATCCCAAAATATCCTAAAGCAAAACCTTTTTATAGGGAGGTGAAAGCTCAAGTAGAACGTGAGCAATTTATCCACAGGTGAAACAGGGGACAGATAAAGCAGGCCAGACACAAAATTAGGACGACCTTTCAGATCGTGCTACAGATCTGACATGTGTGAGAGGAGACAGGATTGCTCAGCGAGTTGCAGACAATCAAGCAGACCTTGGGAAGCCTAAGAGACCCCAAGAGGAACCCATGATTCAGGGTCAGGCACATGAGAATCCTGATTTGGAAGGGTGGCCAAACCTTTACATTACTGTCCTGTTTAGTCACTTGCTTGGGGCTATTTGCATGGAATGAGTGTGACCTCATATCTGAGTTGAATGCCAAGTCATTTCTTGAGTCAAGCTCAACAATCAATAGTCACCAGCACATTTTCATTCTTTCTGTCCTTGCTGTTAACTGAAGCATCTCAGGTCCCCCATCGCCTAAACTCTCCCAGTGACTACAGAAAGCTGCACTGTTATCCTAACCAATCCTTCCAACTGTACTAAGCCTTTCTATCAGATGCATACTTTAAAGCCAGGAATGGTACACATGCCTATAATCCCAGCAGTCATGAGGCAGAGGCTAGATCAGGAGTTCAAGACTTATCTTTAGTCCCACAATGACTTCAAGGCTAGCCTGAGCTAGCTCGTGCACTACATGAGATCTTGTTCCAAGAAAACTATAGAGAGAGACACCCTTCATAAAGACGTCATAGTCATCATGCTGAAAGGACCAAGTCAAAAGATCAAGGAGCTTCTCTCTTAAAGCAGGTCACATGATGATACCATCACAACCAATAAGGCAGGCTCTTCTGAATTGTTTGCCTGCTTGTTTTGCTCATATTTGACAAACTCTCTGCTCCAAGACATGGTCCTCTAATTGCTTTGGGTGGAGTCTCTGTGTTTTGTCTGTTTGTTGCCCAGGCCACTGCCCTCATGCTACAGATAAGCTTAAAGTGTATCGTCATCTCTAAAACCACACTAAATCCATTGCTCAGCAGAGTACTTCCTTCTACATACCTTGAATGCATGAGATAATATGGATGAATGGAAAAATCTCACTGGAAATTAATCAAGGGAATCTACCTATTCTACAGTCTAAAATCTGGCATTAAAAAAAGAAATTATTCCATAATCTCCATAGCCAATAACTATAAATTTTAAAGTGCCACACTAAATGAAGAAGGTACAATCATGTTTGCTTACAGTTAAGGTTAGCAATCTATTTAGGAACTTTAAAATCCTATGCTTAGTCATCCATGCTTTTGAGAATACTTGATAATTCATTTAGACTTGATTATATAACTTCCATTCAATTTCATTTTGGTGACCTAAACTGTGGGCATCATGCCCAAGAGAAAATCAGCAACATCCGACGTTCCTAAATGATGAGAAACGTCATGAAATGGAATGAAAATTCTATGTAAGAAATGTGTTTACAGGCTCCTGGCCACCGAGTACACAATTCTATACATCTTTTTTTTTCACGAGCTATTTCTTTACATAGATCTATTTTTGTATATGTTGTCCTCTATACGACACAAAATTCTTAAATTTACGCTTTCCCTGAGACTTTATCTTTCAGAAAAAAGGAAATGTATTTTCTCTTTTGTTGCTGTTCTAAAGTGTTCTTGCTATGGAGAAAGTGGTTTCACAAATACTTCTATTTTCCCTTTAGTAGTGATTTATCCAACATTGCTAGGGTCTTAGCGGGACATGGAGTAGAAAGTGTAAGAAGCAGTAAAGAGAGCAGCTGAGATTTGGATGCCGGTAAGATTCAGAGCAGAATTCTTAGCGGGAAGGCTTAAGATTGTTATTGGCTGAGTAGGAAAAAGAAAATGATAATAGTAGTTGGGGGTGTGAGGAGAGGGGACTTTATGTGTGATGAGCACTTGCTGCTCAGGCGGAACTTTAGTTCAAACACCCCAGCACACATAAGAAGCTGGCCGCCTTCAAGTGCACACTTACAACCCCAGGAATTGGGGTAGTATGCAGAGATAGGAGAAGAGGGTGAGGTTTGCTGGGTACCACTCTCTGGACATTCTCCTTTGGCATTTGCACTTGGGCATACAAAAGTATATATACATTTTACACACACAAACACACACACAAACAAACACACACATTAATAAAGTCTAGTTGGGCCAAGTATTAAGGAAACTACAAGAGAAGATAAATAATTGCTTACTTCTAACCCTTCTGTCTACTCACAAACCTCCACCCACTACCTTAGCATCTTTCAAATGTATCTCCTCTGTGCATCCCCCCTTCCCCAAAGCTTTGTGAGCAAAGCCCACTGCTACCCTCACCCATTCTCTTCCTTTCTGCCCCACTCCGTGAACTCTGTCATGTGCGCTGATTTTGCAGCTCTATCAGATTAGTTTTCGGTTTGTGCCTAAGTATCTCTGGCATTTGGTACAAACCTGTTGCCAAACCTGCTCATCAATAAATATTTATGAATGTCTACTAAGCATCTAGATCTGCTAGGGCATAAAGGTCAATAGGATGTATTCCTGCCCTCACAGGGTTCCCAACCAGAGACAAGTGTGGAGGAGCGTGCTCTTTGAGTGCGAACTCTGGTAATGGATACATCTTAACAAAGCATTTATTACCAAGAGCATGTTTCAAATCACATTAAGTTTTACAGAGAATGCTCATCACAAATTCAAGCACTTGTAGAGAAAGATCTTGATTCTCACAGGTGGGGGTAAAGTGTCACTATTAGACATAACCTCAAAGTCCATAATAAGCCCCTCTTGGCATTACGGTTCCAAAGAGACAGAGATGATATTTGAACAAAGGGAAACCATTAAACATCTGTGGTTATATAAACAAATAAGAAAAGGCCTGGTAAACAATAGTCCCCCTTATGTATGCCTTAGAAATTAACTTTCATCTCATTGTTTGATTACACTATAGCAACTTGGTTTCCAACCAACCTCGGAACAATGGGGATTTTTACATGAAATAGTTTTTAAGCTAATATATCTATTATACCATGCTTCGTCTAGCTTGTTACGCTCTTAGATGTAATACAATCCGACAGATTTATTTTCACAGGAGTGAGGTAACATGCTTATGTTCTGTAATACTGTCTGAGATTACATGAATGTACATGCACGTGTCTTAAGGAACAATTTATTTTTGATATAAAATTGGTGCTATCTCCATGGGAGGAGCTGAACATGGCTGAAATTACAATATGGAAAATAAGATTAGGTGTCACACTGAAGGGCTGAGATGCTTTAATACTGTACAGTGTTGCTCTCATCCTCTAAGATTAGAACCAGGATCTTCACTCATGCCAAAGATTCAGATATTGACTTGGGGTGCAGATGGGGCTGGAATGACACATAGCTGATGGTAGCCTGCTGCAGCATCACTGGCTCTCAACAGTAACCTTGAAGTCGGGCATTTTTGGCACTGCAGGGTTGTCCGCAGCAGTTTGAACTGTGGTATTTAACCAGTTTCTATGAGTCAAAGTTGGGAGTGCTTAAAAAATATTCTAACAGGCTAGAGAGATGGCTCAGTGGTTAAGAGCACTGGCTGCTCTTCCAGAGGTCCTGAGTTCAATTCCCAGAAACCACATGGTGGCTCACAACCATCTACACTGGAATCTGATGCCCTCTTCTGTCCTGTAGGTGTATATGCAGATGGAACACTCATGTACACAGAATAAATAAAGAAAATCTTCAGAAAAATATTCTGCCAACATCAGAACTAGATAGCATAGACCGGGATTCTAGAGGAATGTACCAGATAGGTAAGATGAGGCCTCCCTTTCTGTTCTCAGAGACAACACATTTAGTTTCTTGTTCCACTTCCCTACGGGTTTGGGCTTCCTTAGCTTGGCCATGGTTCCTTTTGCAACACGGAGCGAAGCGGAAGATTTCTTGAAAGTCTCTATTTCTGTGGTCACCTCATGAACTGGTGGGCCCTGATGTTTCCATGAACTCTCACTGACCTCTCCCCTCCCCCACCCCGCACAAACCCCACCACAGTCACAAACGGGTACCCAGTTTCTTTAGCAAAGGGTTAACTCTTGTGAGATCATCAGATTCTCTACAGCAGTGGTTCTCCGGCCCTTTAATACAGTTCCTCATGCCATGGTGACTCCAACCACAACATTATTTCGTTGCTACTTCACAACTGTAATTTTGCTACTGTTGTGAATCATAATGTAAAAATCTGATACTCAGAATATGTGATATGCGACTCCTGTGAAAGGGTTATTCAACCCACAAAGGGGTGGAGGTCCACAGGTGGAGAACCACTGCTCTAACAGATTACCTTGTCACCATTTCAGATAACTATGAGACTTTTCTACCTTATGATTATTATCAACATGATTTCTTTTAAATCAGGCCTGGAGGACTCTGATAAGAGTAGCTGCAAGCGTTTAACAACTGAGCCATCTCTCCAGCCCTATCAAACCAGTGACCTTGGCATTATTAGGACCACACTCTAACCAACTGAACTAACTGGCCAGGACCCACACCATGGGTGAGAGCCAACCTCTGACACCATTAACAGTACTTTGCTATGTTTACAGACAGGAGCCTAGCATACTGTTCCCTGAAAGGCCCCACCAAGCAGCTGATAAAAATCAAATGCTGAGACTCACAATCAAGCATTAGGCAGAGCTCAGGGAGTCCAGCAGAAGCCGGGTGGATAGAAAAACTGGGGTGGGGTGAGGTGGGCAAGAAAGCCACAAGAAGACCAACAGAGTCAACTAACCTAGACCCATGGGGCCTTACAGAGATGGAAGTACCAACCAAAGAGTGTGTACGGACTGCACCTAGACTCCTACACATCTGTAACTCATGGGCAGTTTGATCTTCATGTGGACAGGTGCTGTCTGCCCACATGGATTCTGTTGCCTGGTTCTGATCACTTCCCACTAAAGGGCCTGTCTTGCCTGGCCTCAGTGGATGAGGATGAGCTCAGACCTGATGCAAATTGAAGTGATAGAGTGGGTTGGGGGGGTGGCTCCCCTTTTTTAAGGAGAAGTGGGGGATATGGGGAAGAGGGTGGGAGAGAGGGAACGGAAGGAAGGGTCTGCGATTGGGATGTAAGGTGAATACATATATTTAAAAAAGTAAAACACAACACACACACACACACACACACACACACACACACACATATACACGGCTAGCCATAAGCCAACATGGCCATCTCTATGAGTATCCTAAGTGCCTGTGCTACTCAGGTGAGATGCAAGGATTTGGGAGAAGCAAAATATGCAAGACAGAAGCATTACTTACAGATCTTCAAGAGGGTAGGGGTGCCACCAGGATTTTGTTTGGAAGTAGTTGGAAGTAGCTGGAGCTTAGAAGACCAAAAGGGCACCAGAGAGACCGGAAGGGTGGGGTCATGGTCTTATGGAGATCTCCAGCGTTCTTTTTTTTTTTTTTTTTTTTTTTGCTTAAGCTTTCTCCCAGGACTGCGGATTGGCCAGTTTGAAGAACAGACTTGTAAAGAGGACTGCGCTCACCACGCTGCTCCGGTGTTTGCTATTAAACTTTATCATTGTCAGCAGCTGTGGAACATTGCTGTAGTTTGGGTCAGCGAGATGAGCAACAGGGGACTCGCTGAGAAACGACCACATGGGGAGGGAGCATTCAGCAGGCCCAAGGTGACCAGATCTGACTGGGTTTCAAACACTTCACACCAGGCCTAAAGTGGATCCTGTGGCAGTAACTAGAGCACTCTGGTCTGAGACATTATCCTTGTTTGGGGATGAGCCAATAATATTGATTCACCAACTAGGCTCAAAGGTGTTCTTAGGCCCAGAATTACTTGTGCTTGAAAATACAAACAAACCCAAGCAAAGCCTTGATGATACTCCTTAGTTGTCATAGTTGAGGCCCATGGGTCATGATTTAGATGTGACAGGGGAAAATATTAACAATTATATTTTGTTATAAATTAATGTTTTTATTTCAAAATAAATGAAGATTATAAAGTGGGAAGTAGTCCTTGAATCAGAAAGGAGGACTGTGGGTGCTGTCATTGGTCAGGTGAAAGAGAATTTTTAATTAGCATTAAAGCAACCAGAACAGCAGAGCTCTCTAACTCATAAGTGCAGGTCGGCAGGTATGCTAGCCCAAGGTCCCAGATGATAAGTCACAAAGAATGCGGAGCTAAGAGACAAAGGCCTATTGAGTGTTCCAGGGACAGGCTGGCCGTAAAAGATACAGAGGATACACAAGGACAAATTCCTGAGAGAAACAGGTACCGGGCATGATCGAGTGAGTAATGAGCCAAGACCCCTCATCCGATCTTATGGTGTTTGCCTAATTCCCCCCTGAGGCCCGCACACAATGTTCCTGGTTTGAGTTTAACCAGACGTTTCGTTAGCTCAGATAAACATCCGCCCTCGGGTTCTGGGAGAAACAGGAACCAAGGACTGTTCTCGTGCAATTAAGTCTGACCTTACCCCAGATCTGCCTACGCAATTTGCTGATGTTCAAATGTTCGAAACAACCAATCGTGTGTGGCCATGCCAAAATTTCCCGCTCCCCCTGACTCTTGTCCATATAAACCCTAAGCTCCTGGGCTTCTGGGTCGACCCCTCTCTCCTGTGTGAGATACCTGTCGACCCGGAGCTCCGCCAATAAACTGCCTCATGACGGTCGTTTGTGTGTCTTTGGGTGCGCGCCACCCCTAGGCTTGAGTGAGGATCTCCCTTCGGGGGTCTTTCATAAGCAGGCACAGGGTGGTCATCTTACTTTCAAAAAATACTAGTTTAATTTTTTTGGGTTTTGCTGTGTAAGGTATTTGAATTCAAAATGCCCCCATCATCTGCATGTACCTATAAATATCTATTACTCACATAGCATTGAGTCAACCACATTTCAGAAAAGAAAATCTTAGGGTGGTGGTCATAATAAGCACTGCATGGGGCTACAAAGGGGCTACAAAGCAGCCATAGAAAGATGTGCTCATCCACACCCCCCAGTCATTGAGTGGAAATCAGAATTTAAAGGTAGGTGAAGAACACCTGTTTTCTTCCCGGTCCTGTGATAGAGAAAGACAGCCAGTTGCCAAGAGCCCATTATTCAGTTTCAGGAACTTTTGCTAACCTGTTGCTAAACATAGCCATTATCTGAAAATCAAAAGCCATAAGCACACTAAATTAAACTGCATTTAATACAAAGAAAAAGACACTGCATCTGCTTCCAAGTTCCTGCACTTTACTGTCATTTATATTCTTGAGGTCATTTTTTGCCTAGTGCACTGGAGTGTTGGAAATACAATGTGCTAGTGTTACTTGCACATCTTGTTCCTATTTCTGATCAAGTAATGGCATTTTTATTAGCTTGAGATCCACAAGGAAGGTATTTATATTAGGAACATTGGCATACACAACAAGTCATAATTGTTGCTGCTACTGCTGGTGCTGGAGGGAGCCAGGTTGTAGAGTATTTGCCAGGAGATGCCATTCTTCTTTTCTCAAGAGATGGGGAAGGTGGTGGGTAGCTGTTGCAGGTCAAATGTTCACTGTCCTCTCATGTCCCCATATTTGAGCACTCAGCATCAGGTGGTACTGTTCAGGGACACCGTCGAACCTTGGGGACATTATGGGCCTTGAAGGTTATACTTATAACTGGTTCTGGCCCCAGCTCATTGCTTCCTGGTTGGCCTCAACTTCATCAAAAAGGAGAAGATATGTTGAGTACTTCTTGTGGCACTGAGAATTGACGATGCCAGGAAAGCAGCGGAGACTGTGAGCTTTGCAGCCACATGGCTTGGATTGGAATCCTCTTCCTTACCCCCGTGAGCCAGGTAACTTTAGTACATCTCCCACCATTCCTACAGTTTCAGGTCCTTATTTGCAAAATATTAATGATGCTCCCTGCTTTGTGGATGTATGTATGTCAGTAACTGTTGACACAAGTGACCACTGGTATTGTAGCTTTCAACAACATAAAATTGTCTCACTGTTCTTGCTGCACAAAATGCAAGTGATGACAGGGGCATGGCTCTTCCAGGCACTGGGTCAGATGCTGGTCCATGCCTTCTGGATTCTGGTTCTTGTTGACGCTTCTTCGTTCCTGGCTGTCTTAATCCAGTTTCTGCCATCCATTCTGTTGCTTCCGTTGGGCCGTGGAAGAGAAACCTGCCATTGGTTTAGGAAGCAACCAAGACAATCACACCTCAAGAACCTTCATTGAAATACTTAAGAAATCTATATGTTTCCAGATAAGGTAACAATATTCTGCTCTGAACTTAGGACATGGTATGATGCATTTCATTTGGGACTAACATCCAGCCTATACCAATAGTGTTCAGTGAACAAGCACAGCTGAACTAGCTATAACAGAGCCCTACGGAATAGAGGATTGTTATATGCTCACTTCCCTCCCTACTTTTCTTTCCTTTTTATTCCCATATTTTTTCTCTCTTTCTTTTCTTCCCTTTCCCCCTGCTTGAGGCTATATATTCCTTCCCATATCTGTTCCCAACTTTCAGATTAGTTTCCACTGGGATCTTCCATTGTCTCCCAATCAATCCTGATGCTGAAGTCCCAGAGCAGAGTCCTTCACCTGGGCTCACATGAGCACCTAAGCTCATTCTGGCTTTGGACTGCCCTTGAGAGCTTCCTGGAGACTTGTGGCTTCCCGCATCCCACCTATCTTCCCTTCCCAGCTACTGTTCAGGTCCTGCACATTACTACTGATGCTTGGCCACCTGAGCTGCACCTCTGGATGCCTCCAGCCTTGTTCATAGCTTAAGTAACTGCACGGTTTGCATTCTGCCTATTGTCTTTTGCCTGTGCCAGGACCCAGCTTCCAGCTTCCTACTAGGCTGCTTTGTCAAACACCAGACATAAGTGCAACATCAGCCAGTGTGCTCAGTTTTTGGGCATTGTCCTCCCTCTAACTTCTCCATGGTCACTTTCCATGATGTATCCTCATGGATGGGCCTGAGAGACCTTGCTTCCTTGTCTCTTTTTCATGTTCATGCATACACTGCTGAGTGGCTCTGGTCAATCTTGACATGCATCAAGCTGTCCAGCTAGGCTATTTTGCAAACAAGTGGGCATCTTGAATGAATAGACCCTGAGCATTTGGGGGGCTGCTTCAGGTATATGAGGAACAAGAACATAATGGAGAGCCCTTGAACATCTAGACAGTCTGGGAGTTACTGGTGATTAAGCCAAGAAGAATGCAGATGTAACGGTAAGGTAAATCCAGAACTAAGAATCAAAGATGAAAAACACACTTGCCACCCACATTTAAGAGCTACCCTTTCATTTTCAAAGACCTGAAACATACATTTTTGGGCTTTCTTTACTTTGGTTTCTGGTCCCACCAAGTACAACCTTTATAGCTTTCAGCAATCAGAAAAGAATTTGCCACAGTCACTTGCCAGGAGTTCAGCGTAGAGGAATCATACCTTTTAGAGAGGTTGTCCAGATGCTTTACCTGACTTTCATTAATAATAATAATAATAATAATAATAATAATAATAATAATAATAATAACTTGAGATTAAACTATTCAAGGAATTCCTTCCTACTACACAGAAATGTCTACCTTCAAATAGAAAATACATTACCACAAGACCAGAATGCATTTTAAAAAAATAAAAGGACTGTAGTCCCAGAGTTCATGTCAGAGTCAGTCCCCACAACTCCCACCCTCAAGTGTGGAGAATGAGCTGCCCATTAGATGTATCTGAACAGGGGCTCCAGGTTCCCTTCAGGAACTGGTCTCACTTCTCTGTGTGAAGGAAGCCCTGCAGGCACACAGAGGAAAGGTAAGCAGACTATCTTGGTGAGACCTGATAGGTTGTGCTTCAATGGTGGGAGAGGATGCCCCTCCCTGTCAGAGGTCTAGAGGAGGGGACCAGGGAGGAAGAAGAAGGAGGAAGATATGAACAAGAGGATAACAATCGAGGTATAATGTAAATAAATTATAATCAATTTTTAAAATGAAGAGGAGAAAAGAATTGTAGTAACATGAAAAAGAAAAAAAAGTGTCTGATAGGCTTAGCTCAGTGAAGTGCCAGCATGATATTTTCAGGTTTGGTTGCGTCTTACCACTGTGAACTTTTCAGATATTGATTTTCTGCACGTTCTTGCTAGATCGGTATAATGGCCTCTCAGACATGCTCTGCACTGAAAATCTAAACCTTGGAAAGAAACATTTAGAGTTCTCTTCATTAAGTGTCCCCTGGCTGAGGAGTTCCCTCCAGTTTCTGTTAATTTTCTGAGCTTTGGGGAAGCTAGCACAACTCCTGTACAGAACAGAGGGGGGGGGGGGGTGCCGGCCATTTCCAGCATAAACAAAACAAAACAAAGCTCTTTCCATTTGAATTTGCCACCTGATCAACATTGTAATCCTGTAAACTGTGGGCATGTCCTCAGTAACAGGACACTCCAACCATGATATCCACACTGAAGTTCTTAGGGGCCAATCCTCTGTGTAATCAATGCTTGAGACAGACCCTTGATTATTTACCATTGTAAATTCAGCAAGATCAAGAACAGGGAACAACTGAAGGGGTCCCCCCTCCACTTTGCTCTCCCCCCAATTTTTCATCTTTTGTTTTAGGAAGTAATGAACTGCCGGGACATTGCAGAGTGTGGGAAAAACTCCCTTCTTTCTTTCTTTCTTTCTTTCTTTCTTTCTTTCTTTCTTTCTTTCTCTCTCTCTCTCTCTCTCTCTCTCTCTCTCTCTCTCTCTCTCTCTCTCTCTCTCTCTTGTTTCTTTTTCTTTCTTTCTCTTTGCAATTCAGTGTCAGCTGCATGTGGCTTGCACTTCATTGTCCTTTTTAGCCTGCCTGCAGTTCAGCCATTAAATCTGCATTCCTGAGACAAAAACAGGCAACAAAGAAACCCATTGTACCCCTGTGAAGATATGCTGTAGGAGGCACATGTCTACTTCAGAACTTGGTCTCCTGATGACCTGTTCTTAGGAAGAGGCTGAAAAATGGAGTCTTTACATATGGCTGTTGCAGTCTCAGTTCATCATTATCCTTTATACAGAAAACTTTAATAGTGGATACTTAACCTTTTATCTTCTTTTGCAGTGTAGGAGAAATCATACCACAAACAATGCAAGCATTTAAAAGCAGAAAAAGCAGAGACTTAACTCACTCCCAAATTCTTGAACAGAGTGAAACCCATAGCACGTTCCTTTGATTTCATAACTTTGTAATATATCAAATTGAGTTGAGTGTGTTTACTTAAAAATGTCATGGACACCTTTTCATGTTTCTATCTGCATATCTGTGCTCCCCATTTTTGACAGTCTTTTCATTGAGGTTAGGCTGGCTTTGAACATCCTGTTCTTTTGACTCAGCCTTCCAAATGCTAAGTTTATAGGTCAATACTCTCATAAATGGCTTTCTCCCACCCATTTTAAGGCCACATAGCAACACAAAAGATGTTCTAGCTACTGTAAAGCAGAAAGCCGGAGATTCATGATCATGAAGGCCCCCTCCCTGTAGGGAGGGACTGAAGGCCTGAGGGGATGTGTATGGTTTGACATGGGAACAGCCAAGTCAAGGACCAGTTCCTCAGTTCCATGGGAGTGGCAAACCCTTCCACAGGTGAAGCTTGGATGGCAAAGCCTTCCTCTCGTCCAGTGTCCACGATGGGTACAGAAAATGTCCACTGTAGCTTTCACTGATCAAGACTGCTCTCCTACAGAGGATATTCCTACTGGGAATAGCAAAGCCTGCTTCCTTGTTCGGCTATATAGAATAACTCTACCCCCTTGTTTGTCTATATGTAATAACCCTGCCTCCTTCTTTGTCTGTGTATACAAATCCTGCCTCCTTGTTCAATTATCAGAGAGCACAGTCCATCCAATCCCAGTCCCCCATCCCCTCTCCACTTTCCTCTTTTTCTCTCTCCCTCTGTATGCACATGTGTGTAAGTGCCCCCCCCCCCGTGTGTGTGTGTGAGTGTGTGTGTCCTTTCTTCATTTCCTCACTGCTTCAGCTAAGTCAGTCCCTGAAGTCATGCAAGGGTCCCCCTGCCTCTTGACATTTCATGGTGACAGTGAAGAGGGAGAAGTCAGCAAAGTCTGTTCATAGGTAGGGAGCCTCAAGTTCGGGGAACCCTTTAAGTGTACTGTAAACTAGCCTCATCGATCTTTGACTCACATCACATTCATCATAGATTCATTCTTATATTTGTCAGCAAAGTGATATGGCTTCTGTCCTGGAGAGGTGTTATGAATCTTCACCATACAATCATCCTTCAAAGTATAACATGAGAGATTGTTACCAATGCTCTGTTTACAGAGTGTACACAAGCACAGACACATGGATTCCTGTCTTCTGAAAGTGTAGATTCCCAGGCAGAAAGAACTGTGCTTGTGGCTAGCCAGTTATCTGTAGTCAGCCTCTGTTAATACGATATTCTGTGATGAACCTGAGATTACTGATTTCTTAATTGACATGGACAACATTGTGCATGAGGTGACAGAAATCGAAAGAATACCAAAGAATACTGCGAAAAAAATCAGTTTAGATTTAGATGGATTCAGTATTATCAAAATACAACCAATAAAGCAACCAACTAACCAAACAATTACCCACTCATCTACCTACTCACCCACCCACCCAAACAACTAAACAACCAATCAAGTAACCAAAAACAAACTAACTGACCAGGCATCTACCCACCTACTAAGCCAACTAGCCAATGAAACAACTAGAAACAATCGATCAGTCAACTAACCAACTAACCAAGTCAACAACCAATTGACAACTCACCAGTCAGAAATCCATGCATCCCTTCATCCATGCATCCATCCATCCATGCATTCATGCATGCATGCATCCATCCATCCATCCAGTCAAAAATTACGGAGCCTAAGAAGCAGATATTCAGGTTGACATAGCTGTTCTAATCTTGTAATGCCTACCCAGTCATCAGTGCATGCTTTACTGATTCCCTTCCATTGTCACTCTAAAAATGATGTTGTCTAATCTTGGTATCAGCTGGAGCAGGTGAGGAAATCAAAACCCTTTGAGGCTCATGTTTCGTGAAATATCTCTAATCTGCAGAACATGAACACACGAGCCATCAAATACATCCCATGAAATTTATGTAAATGCCCATCCAACTGTGTCATTATCATCATCACCATCACTATTAGAAATGATTTACTTTGATTCAAATCTCAGTATTGCTAAGCTAACGAAGATGTAATTTTCTTACTTTTGCATTTGCCCCAAGTATTTCAGATCACAAATATACTACTTTATCTTCCCCATCTAGGTTCTCAATCTGGGGAGGGTGTTTCTTTTGAGGATCTCAGCATTCAATAACTTGGGCATGTATTTATTCAGATCAGCTTACTCTTCCACAAAACTTACTAGGTAACATATGGTTTTTCTTATAAAAATACTGATTTTCCCCCAACCATTTATGCCATTATGTCTTTTTTCTCCTTTCTTTCTTTCTTTCTTTCTTTCTTTCTTTCTTTCTTTCTCTCTCTCTCTTTCTTTTTTCTTTCCTTCCTTTCTTTCTTGCTTCTTTTCTTTTCTTTTTCTTTTTTTGAGAAAGGGTTTTGTTTCTCTGTGTAACAGTCCTGGCTGCTCTGGACCTTCTTTTTAGACTGGGTTGGCCTTGAACTCACAGAGATCCTCTTGCCTCTGCCTCCCAAGTGCAGGGGTTAAATGCATGCACCACCTTGCCTACTGACATTTTTCTGTATTATATCAATGGTAACTGAATAGGATTCAAATTTTAAAATAACTTTTATTTGTAATGGGTTTCATAAAGATACTTGCCATGTACTTTAACCATTATTACCTCCATCACCTCCATTATTGTTTCATGGCCACAGTTCCCTCTCACTAGCCCTCTTCCTCTTACAGTACCACCTCCAAACTGTGCTCCTTCTACCTTTTTACCATGCCAAATACATACCTATACATGCATGTATGCATGTATGTATATATGACAGAAAATATATATACATATATGAGAAAATGTAATATTTGTCTTTCTAAGTCAGGCATATTTCATTTACCATGATAATATTCACTTCTATTTGTTTTTCTGAAAATGACATAGTTCTCTTCTGTACCGCTGAGAAAACTCCACTGTGTATAGTGGAGTTCCACATCCTTTTTGTTTTTTACCCACACCTATTGATGAACAACTGTGTGGTTTTTTTGTTTGTTTGTTTGGCTTTTTTTTTTTTAAACCCATGAAGTTTTAAAACATATTGACACTTTGGCCTTAACCCTACAAAGTCAATTAGTCTCAGGTGAGGCCAGAGAGTTGGGAATTCTACTAGCTTCTCTAGTGATTATAAAGTAGAGCTAAGGCTGAGAACCACCGCTTGAAGTCCTTCACAACTTAACATGAATTGTTTCAGTTTCATATTCTTGGAAGCATTTTTTCTTCTTTCTTTCTCCTAAATAGTTATGGCATGAGAATACAGGGAGGGTACCTTGATTTAGAAATACCTTGTTTTGAGTGGATTTAGATATCAAATGAGAGGTGACACTGCATCTTATCATTTCCTTTGGCTTGTTTATCGCACAAGAAAATCCTTTGAACTTGAAGCTGACTTAATTTAATGCAGTGCCTTCTTGGCTTTTGTGTGTATAAGGGTGACATGTAAAATGAACATCTAAATGCTGTTTCTGTGATCTTTGGGGAAAGTGTTGGAGTAGAAAGAGGATCCATGGTACATTAACCATGTAAAGTGAGTTTAATCAGAGGAATTGATTTGTTTAAGTTACACTCACATGTAGAAAAAGAAATGCTCTGGATTAAATAAATTCAGTATTAAAATTGCCTCCACACTCCATACCTAACCAATTTTATCACATGTACACCATTACTTAGACCGTGTTCTGGATGGAGAACTGTGACCCTCTAGTGACTCCATGAAGGGAGAGAGTAAGAAGAAACTTCTTGAAGGTTGCAGTTGGGAGTAATGTTAAGAAGCTTTCTAGTTACATGCAACATGGATAAGAAGGACTCCTCTCTTACTTTATTATAATAAATCACTTTCTCTGTACTCAATCAAGTGTTTTATTTATTTATTTAGCATTTTCCCTTTTATTTGTTGATTTGTTTTTATGTCATTGGAAATAGATTTTTTTCCCACATAATACACCCTGATTTCAGTTTTGCCTTCCTCTACTCCTTCCAGTTCCTTTGCATATTCCCTCCCATGCCCTTTATGTCAGTCAAGTGTTTTAATCTTGTCTTGTCAAATAAATACTAGCCAGTGACATAACTCTTTTGTCTCCCAATCTCTCTCTCTCTCTCTCTCTCTCTCTCTCTCTCTCTCTCTCTCTCTCTCTCTCTTTCTCTTCAAAAAGATCAACGGTGAATATCCTTTGTACGTCAGGTTCCTGGTAAGTCATTACATAAATCTAGAGTGATGCGAAGTGAATCCACTGTTACGTAGCCATGAATGGAGGGTGTTACCTTGACAGTGGAGGTGGCTGCTTTCAACTGGGCTTCCTAGCGTGTTGGAAATGTGAAGATTCCTGAAATTTCAAAACAAAGGGACAGTATTTAGCCATCAAAGTCAAGAAGGAGAAATCACGGCACCCTGCAGCAAGAGCAGCATGACGCCTGTCTTGACGCTGAGGGTCTGACGTGATTGGCTAATGACGCCTGTCTTGACTCTGAGGGTCTGACGTGATTGGCTAATGATGCCTGTCTTGACTCTGAGGGTCTGACGTGATTGGCTAATGTGTCATGGTGTTCCCAGGGGAGACAGAGAGATGAGCCCGCAGCAAAGGACTACCTATTTTTGTTGTTGTTGTTGTTGGTGGTGGTGGTGGTAGTTTGTTTATTTTTTGTTTTGTAAAACCAAGAAATCAAGAGCGAAGGAGCAGAAGGTTTGTGATAACTATGGGGACATCAAGATCATGATGTCTCACTCCAATTCCACATCTGAGCCAATGATGGTAAGAAGCCGGAGCCCATCCGTTGAAAGGGAATCCAAGGCCCCCAAAAAGGAACCTGAATTGTCACAGAAAATATATTCACTCTAACTCCAGATCTCTATCTTCCCCTGAGGCCACTTAACAAACTGTTCTGTGGAGAACTAAGATAGAAGTTCTGAGCATTCTCCTGCTTAGGCCGTGCAAACGGCTACAGGAACATATGTCATGGATAGACATCATAAATATGGTGGCTAATCTTCCGTCATTTATGCTAGGCTATACTGCTCATGTTCTTGGCCAATTACTAGTCTAGATGTTGCTGTGACAATGTTTTTGAATTAGCATGATCCACCTAAAATGTATTGACTTCCGTGAAAGAGAGACAGTGATATAGTTCCATGATGGTAGTGGTTCATATTCAATCAACTGTAGGCATTAAGAGTAAAGCAAGAGGCTTTCTGAAGAAGCTGTCTTAATGCTGCAACAGAGAAACTCTATCTGAGCTCCAGGCAGCCTGTCCTATGTGTTTAGGTCGCCTGCTTACTCACCTGTGTAAACTGGCTTACACAGTCAGGTTGGGAGAGACAGAAGTTGTTTGCCCTAGTTAGCAGTAATTCCATCACACCAGCCCTACTTCTGACTCAAATTCCTCTCTACCATCCTTCAAGCATGAGCATCTGGCCATATTGTGACAGCCTGATAGCACCAGACAGCTCCTGTCCCTCTGTCACTCATCCTTCATGAAAATAAAACATATCGTACACTTGGATTTGTCAACTCTGACTTCAGTGCCTCTGCACCATTGCTGGATGCCTTAAAGGATCCAGTCTACAGGAAGATGATAGGATGCTGAGCATAGGACTGTGGCATTCACTGGTCCTTCCTTACAAAGCATCAGAGGAAATTGACAGCCTGATGGGACAGAGTATTATCAAAGGTAGAGAGATAAGCTATAATAGGGAAATGATAACCTGCTTGGATTTTGTGCCTCAAGAAGCCATAATATAACACTGTGTCACTAAAGCCACAAACTTGGGCCTACTCACCTAAGGCGGAAAGAGGAGTAGTCACAGTCACCTTCAGTTCTTATAAAATCCCTTGTAAACGTTGTGCATGGCATTCCTGAAACGTAATTTTCCTAAAGAGCCTAATTCCTGACAAGAAATAGATGCCTTCGGAGGATATTGAAGTGACACCACTAGACCTCGGCTAGACGTCTATGTGACTGTTCTGAGTTCTATAGTCAGCTGCCCCTGGGGCAGACAAACAGGAATTACTATGTCACTTGTGCAGACTGATTAACACCGAAATTCACAAAAGATAGAGCATGACTGCTCTATGCCAGAGGAAGAGAGAAGACTTGGGACTCACAGGAGTCACCAGGTACCTCTGGGGACCCCTGGGCCTGGTGCGAGATGAGAATAGCGCACTGAAACAGTCCTGGTGAAAGATTTGCACAAGAATCAGGGGGTACAGACTCCTCAAAAATGAAAGTCTGCACGTGGACAATGAGAAGTACAGCTGAAGGCAAGCACAAGTTGGAGTGACATTAGAGAACAGTGATGGATATCTACGGTGGCCTCTAGTAGAACGGCTAGTGCCAGGAGATCTCCACCTGTAAAGACGTGGATGGATATTACTCTCGTTATCTTTTTAAAAGCCATGGTGACCTACCACCTTAAAAGGGCAGAAACTAGACAGAAGGACCATGTGAATTCCATCTGGTGCATAGGAACACAAATCAACAAACACATCTACAATCTAGGAAATTAAAGAAGTCCATGTAACAAAAACCTGTCTCTAGACTATGTGTAACTAAGTTACATCTTTTTCAAAATACAATGACGTGGCATGATGGTTATTCGCCACTGTCAAGTTGATTGGGCTGAGATACATCTAGGATATTAGTATAGCACAGCTCTAAGTATGCCTATGAGGACATTTCCAGGACGGTTAGGCCAGGAGGGCTATGATTATATGAAAGGTTTAATGCTTTGATGGATTCGAATTTGAGTAGAGTACTGGGAAGGGGCCTGGGCATCTGGCAACTCTGATGAAGAATCTATCTTGCCATGGTCTCTTTATCTTACTCCTTTTTGCTTCATGGATGCTATTAGGTGAGAAGCTTTCATATGTCATCGACTCTTCTGTAATGTTTTTGTTTTGCCATGGCCTGGGGAAAAAAATCAGAGTCTCTGAGTCAATATAAATATTTCTTCCTTGAAGCCACTCTTCTCATCTATTTATCACAGTAATGAAGTCCAGCTAACACAATTGTTTTGAGAAGTTGCTTTGTTCTCTGCTTAGCATAATAAGCGGCCACTTCTTATGTCAATATCTTACTGATCAATAATATGAATGATTAAAAGTTAAGAACTTTCCATTCAGCTTCAGATTTCAAAACCACAATTTCTCCTGCTATGAGCTACAGTTGCTCAACAATTGATTAGCACTAATTTTATTTTTTCACTCTCAATTTGTTTGTGCACTGTGATTAAACTATTTTCCGTCATTGCCAATAAATAATCTTAATTATAAAGCAAAAATAAAAAGTCAGTGCAATTCATTCCGGGATGCTAGTTAGAAAAATATTTTCCAAAGTTCTTGTCTCTGATATTTATCTAAACTTCAGTTGAAGTTCAAACCCCAATTTTAAAATAGGTATTTAAAAGAAATTTTAGACACTTTTCTGTACCTGCTACTCAGAATATTCTGTGTCATGAATTTTGGCAGCAGCCTGATAGCTGCGTTTGTTGTCCTCAGTCTGTCTCAGTCACTGTTTCTATACTGCAGCCATAGTACATTCTGAAATGGACATCTCACAGCACTTGCTAGAGATGTTCAGTGATACTCCATCATCTTCTGTGTCTTCACCCCTAAAACATCTTGCCAGTTCATCATCTGCTGTATTTTCTTTTCTTACCTAAAATAATATTTTCAATATCACATTTTGTTTCAGTGCAGTATTAGCTTTTCATGATTATAACAACTACCTACCTATGTTAATCAACTGATCCAGAGGAAAAAAGATTAATTTGGCTCATGCTTTTAAAGGCTCCAGTTTGTAATTGATTTAGTCTTTTTTGCTATCTGGACTTGTGAGAGATAGTACAACATGAAAGCAGTGAAAAGCAGAGCAAAACTACTTACTTACCCCATGCCCAGGAAGAGAAGTAGGAAAATTATTACAAAATCATCTTTAATGATATTAACCTAATGACCTAAGACCTTGCATTAGGTACAGATTTTTATAGGTTCCACTGCAACCCACCATGACCATAAGCTAGGGAATCAACTCTTAACATGATGATGGTTAAGGGTCATCTATCCAAACTTTAACATGTAACAGATCCTTAAATGTAACTGTGATGTGATTAATTGCCTACCTATCACATATGAACACCTTATGGGCAATTTCTCCATTTCCTTTATGGATGGTAATTACTTGCATCTAGACTAGGCCCTGACTTGGGATGGTGCTAATTTTTCTCTAGATATTTCTTGGTATATATAGAAGCCATGGGTACTTATGGAAGCTTCGTGTGGCAAGAAGTCAAAACCATATTGTAAAGAATGGATTCATGGACACAAGTAGAACCTCAGCCTATCATAGTAATCAACGAAGAGGCAAGCAGATTCACTATTAGCTTATTAATTAGGTGATATAAGCATCTAAAGAGACCATGCAATAGACTGGAAAATTGGGGAAGGACATGAGAAATTCATCAAGGAAGAAATTCGTATTGTTCTTTATCCCTTCTTTTGATGTAAGAACACATAAGTGCTTTCCCTGGTGCTGAGGAGACAGATAAAGGAGCAATGAGAAGAGGACATGTCCTTCTGAGATGCTGGCGACTGCTCCATTTGGACCAAATCACATTTTCAAAAGCAAGACTTTTCAACAAAACCCTCAAGGATGCTGTGAGATCAATAAACACATTAGGCAAAAGAAGTTAAGGATGATATTTTAGAGTTTGTTAAATTAGATGAAAAACCCAACTGACAGTTTCAAACAGTTTGTATAGCCATGGTTTTTGATTTTTTTTTTTTTTTTTTTTTTTGTTAAGAGATAAAAATTCTACAAACACCAGCTGCTTCTTGGCCAAAGACACTGTGGGGTCCCCAGCTTTGTAGTAAATGACTAGATAGGCTCAGTCACCTGCAGCCTGCCCTGTCAGCACAGTGGGCCATTTCCGAACTCATGGGGGGTCTCTTACAAGTCTGTTTATTTTTCAATAGAGCCACCTGCCTGGAGTTGAATTGTACGGACTATAAATAGAGAAATGGTACAGAGGATAGTTTTAACGTTAAAAAAGAACATTAGATGGAACAAATATCCAGGATCCTGGGTAGGAGCTTCAGAATTTCTACCTAGTTAGTTTTGCAGCTGGGAAAAAAAAATAAATCTAATAATGCTAGCATGTTTTAAGCATCTAAAGTCTGTTGAAGAACATGTTGTAATCTCTGGAGGTCAAGGGAAGGGCTAATAGTGGAATATTAGCCCTGTAGACTGCAATGGCACTGCAATAGACTGATTATCTATAAAGCAAATGTCATGATAGGGCTGGAAACTCACTGACTACTGTTCATAGCAGTCACCACTCTCTTGACTGACGTATGGTAAGATAATAGGGTCAAACATCTTAATCAGCACACATTTTTGTATACTTCTACTCACGTATGTATGTATGTATGTATGTATGTATGTATGTATGTATGTATGTATATGCATGGGTGTGGAAGCCAGCAGTTTGTGTCAGGTGTCTTTCCCAATGACCCTTCATCTTGTTTTTTTCAGGTCTCTCACCCAATCCAGGGCTCAGACATTTCACTAGTTTGTCTGGCTAATGATCTTATGTAGGTCTGATGCCCGGAAACAGAAGCCATCACATGATTGCCATGGTCATTTCACTGCAGTTCTCCCCAGCCTTTGGCTTCTACACTCTTCCTGTGTCCTTTTCTGTGATGTGGATTAAACCTTGATGGTGGTAGAATTAATGTAGATGTCCTGTCTAGGGATGACCACCGAGTCTCTTATTATCAATACTTTGATCAGATATGCATTTCTCTATCTGAATACTTTCCACTGCAAAATGAAACCTCTTTGACCATGGCTGAGAGTAGCACAAATCATTGTGTATTAACATAAACATTGAAAAGAGAATTTGACAGCATGACTATTTAGAAAGGTAGCAATAGCAGTTTCTACTCTAGGGCCTTTGACCTTTGACCTCCAAAGCTTACAGGTTTGGGGCAGGATTACATTAACAGACTTGCCTCCTGTGGAGCATGCCTCAAATCCAGTCCAAAAGTGACTTGTAACCCCTTAACACTTGTACCAATATTGCACCAGTAGACATTTCTTATCTGTCAGGGAGATGGTACAGTATTCAGGCTCCAGCACTGGGTAAGACCATCAGTTATTTTCTCCCCCAGAATCCTGCATAGTCCCTTGTGCCACTATGAAATGTAGCCACCAGAGAGGGGCTTCCTGTTTGGTTTGAGATTGGTTCCTTTATGGCCTACAACTAAAAATGAATGTTGTATTCAACAATCAGCTCTTACCTTGTAGTTATTGAGGGTAAGCAAAGCAGTAACAATAGCCTGTCATGTTTTGGAGACTTCTGGGGTCTCCATGACCAATAACTTTTAGCGAGATATCCCATGTCTTATGTTGTAATTTTCACTTAATAACTCATACCTTCTGGGAATAATATTGCCCGCCAAATGGAAGATCCTTCTCACCAAAAATCTTTTTTTTTTAAAGTTGTATTTTGAAATTAGCTTTCTGACTAGGTGTCCATAGCTTTTTAAATACATTTTAAGTTTAGTTTAGCTGCTCGCTGCTCTTCCCTCTCCTTCATCTCAACAGCTATCCTCTGCTTAATCCTTTAACTCCTACTAGTCCTCACCTTCTTTCTTTCATGTGTCTACTATTTTTACTATCCACCCCCTGCTTTTGAGTTGAATTATAAGATAGTAGGCTTCTGCATGGCTTTTACTATCTCTTTTCTTTGGGTAAGCCTCTCCTTCATCCTCTGGGCTCCTCCAAATTCCATACCCTTTTTTGCCTAAGCATTTCTGCCTTCTCATTAGTCTACTACACTACTCTTGTTTTACATACATTCTGTTAGCCTCTCTTCCTCATGCACCCCCGCAAAGGCATCTTTCTACTGCCCTGGCTTCTATTTGTACTCCAGGTTGAAACCACAAAACAAAAGATTTGAAGTTACCTGTTGTATATATAGAGAATATTTGGTTTTTATCTTTCTGGGCCCAAGCTAACTTACTCATTATGTATTTTTTTCTTTAAATTTCATTTTCTTCCATAGCCAAGAAAGATTCCATTGTGTATATTTGCCACATTTTCCTTATCCATTCGTTTGCTGATGAACATCTAGAGGATTTCACATAAGAGCTATGAATAGAGAGGCAGTGAACATGGATGTGCAAAAACTTCTGTTGTAGAATATAAAGTTTGATTGGGTACATATCCAGGAATGGTATAGGAGGGTCATTTGGCTGTCATATTTCTAGTGTTCTGAGAACCCTGCAGAGTGAGATCCACAGAGGCTGGGTTTGTTTGGAGCCCCCTATCAGTGTGGGTGGCTTTAGTTGTTATTTGTAGTCCTGGTTGCTCTGCTGACTCTTCACCTGCCTCCACAACAAACCTGGCAAATGCAGTAGCTCTTTTTTCCCATAATACTACACATGTGGAGCCACAGGCTTGGATTTGAGTCTTGCCTCTTTCACTTAGCAAATTGCATTTAAGATTTAAGGTGTTTCACAAATCAACAGCTCATTCGTTTTTATCACTATATCCATCGAATGGTTATAGAAGAGTGATGTCATGCTCATAATGTTTATTTTCAGTATAAAGGACATCCAGGTTGTTTTTAGGCCTTTGGAAATCACGAGTAAACCTTCTATAGTGATTTGTGGCTATAGAAGGTGCTCCTGTGACCTTTTCACTTCTGAAAATATTGAGCATGGCACACCTGGGCTATATGACTGAGATTTCTAAGGAGCTGAAGTGTTGTTTTCTGCAGTTTGGTACCATTTTACATCCCTGTCAGTGGTTCATATGAAGTCTATCTGCCTCAACTTCATCAGAACAGTATTTCAGTGGGTTTTTTGGATGGTGTTATCCTTGATAATAGCTATTTTAATATGTATATAATGACATCTCATTTGGCTTTAATTTACATTTCCCTGATGACTAATGAGTTTTAGCACCAATTTCTATGCTCATTTGCCATCTGTACATCTTTCTCTGGTGAAGTGTTTGCAAAAAAATTTTTTCCCCACTAAATTGTCTTTTTGTTTGTTTGTTTCTTTGGTGCTTTCTTAAATTTTGAGAGTTCTTTATATACTCTAGACAGAATTTCTTTGTTTAGATGTTTTCATGATTCCATTTAATTTGCCTTTCTATATAAATTTTAGATTTTTCTAGTTATAGATACAAAAACTACATGTTTAGGCTTTGCCTGAATTGCACTAAGCCTAGTTTTTAACTTTGAGAAAAAAAAAAAACCCGATATATTAAAAAGAATGTCAATTTTCTATTCCTTAAACATAGTATCACTTTCTAAATACATAACTATTATTTAATTAGCATTTACTATCCAACATAAGACTCCTGCACTTATATTTTAGAGGTGCACACCTAACTAATGCTATGCTCCATGTTAGTGTAAATATTAAAAGAGGAAATGAGATTGCCAATTTTTCACTATTGAAATACAGAAATACTTATTTGTGCAGTAAGTGCTAGTATCCCATGGACTTTTAAACTCAATCAAAGAGGGAGGGTTTTTAAAAATACGCTTTATTACCCTCTAATAGTCTTAGCATGATGCTCAATAGGACTAATGTAAAGGTTTGAACACTAAACATTACACACACACACACACACACACACACACGTATATAAAAGTTTGGAAAGTTTCCTTAGTTTCTAGCTCTACAAGGAACCCATGAAGCTGACACAAATGAGATGAGCCATCAGATAAATGCTCACACTGCCGTGCCCAATTCTGAGGATCTGCGTTCACTCCCCAGCAGCCACATGGTGGAAGGAGAGAACCAACTCCTGAAGTTCTCTTCTGGTCTCCACATATGTGCCATGCTGTGTGTTTGTTAGCCCTCCCCCAAGTACATAAATGTAATAAATAACTAAATGGTCATTACAACCCAAGGTCAAGGAAACCCTAAGGACTGGTTAGAAATGATTAAAGGATTTGAATACATTATTTTTTCAAAATAAGACATAAAAACAGCCAATAGTTACTCGTAAAAGGGCTCAACTCTAGCAGTCATCAAAGAGAACATCAAAGTCCTTATTAGCACATCACTCCCCCTTGAACAGCTGTCTTCCTAAAGACCAGAGGTAAGTAATGAAGAGTACAAGGAGAAAAGAGAACACATGTGCATTGTTGGTGGGATTACAGATTGGTACAGTATGTAGGTTTTTAAATAAGTTAAAAATAGAATTATTATATGACCCAGCAATTCCTTTTCTTGGGGGCGGGGTCATACCCTAAGAATGCACTCATTGCATCCTACAGATATCTGCACATTTATGTACATTGTGCCTTTATTCACAGTATCAAAATAGGAAAAAGCAACCCTGGGGTCTAATAATAAATGAATGCATGAGGAAAACATCATGTATGTATTTTGCATGCACACATACATACACAATGTAATGCTATTCAGCCTTAGCGTGAAAAAGATGTGCAACTTGCCAAAGCATAGTGGACCTGCAGTAGATTCTGCTGAATGAAATAAGCCAAGCAGAGAAAGAAACATATTGAGAGCTTAGTGACATGTAAGATTTAAAACAACAGCAAGAAGGGGGCAAATACATGGAGTCAGAGAACTAAATCGTGAGTCCTAGGCCTAGGATTGGAAAGGAATAATGTCAAAGGATAGAATGCAGAGGGAATATAGGATGAAGGAGGAAAGTTCAGTGCCCAACATGGGAAATACCATTCGTGACAGTGTGTTGTACATAAGATGTTCAGGTAAATGTGATCACAGCTGTTCTTGCTCAGTAATATGAGCACAGATACATTCACTTGTTCTACTACATTAGCTGTATTAATATATGTATGCTTATTTTTATATACATCCATAAATATATTCTAATGTGTTTTATGTCTTAAGTATGTATAGTTAATTTTATTTCACAGAAAGGATATTTTTGATTGCATTCTGGTCTGAGGGAAGCTTCCCAGCTTTCCTGCATTAAGCACACATTAGCTGTACTGCTATTGTAAGTAGAAGCTCTCCACCAGGGGGATCATATGTTTACACATACATATGGTATAGGTTATTAAATACACAGAACACTTGATTTATTAAATTAAAATTAATTTGAAACATTTCCTTGAAACCTTTATTCCTAGGTCTTGTCTATCAAATCAACATTGCCTGATTTGATTCCACAAGTGATTATTGACCATTAATGTACAAAGCATAATTTTTAATTTATATATATTGAATCTATATTATAAGCTGGAAATTATCCAAATCATCAAGATGAAGCATTACCTTTAATTAATTCCTTCACTTACCAGCTGTGAACGGGATAATCTGATGAGGAGAAAGACCCTATCAAGTGGACTGACTATGCAGTGAGCGAAGGCTTTGCAGAAGTGACTGGCGCTGAAGTAAGGATCCACAGGCACTCAGTTTATATTGTCCCTCTGTGTTATCATTGCTTGCCTAAATTAAATGCCTCGGCAAGAGGAAAGCAGGTCTTGTAATTCTCTCATCCGCGTAGTATAGGTTGGCTAAGGGGCACACCTACCCCAGTGTGGTCGGCCTGCTGCTGTGCTAAAGCATTGTGTACTCTTCCGTGACCGTGTGGAGGAAGATGCCTGCACAACAGCGGAGTTCCAGCTGTTGCGCTCTAAAGCAACAACATAATGACAGAGACACCTACTCTATCTCCACAAATGGCCATATGAAAATACACATGGAAAATCAATTTTCCATGAAGGGAGGAATATAAGAATAGCACATCATGAGATAAGGGCTTTCAGAACTAGAAAGTTGGCTCCTGGGATGTGGTTCATTCCCTGATCTTATAAAGTACGATTGGATTTTATTTCCTTCAAGCTCATTGTATGGATGTACCTTTGAAACTATAAGAACTTTAATTATATTAACCATCTATTACTAAGGGTAAAACTTACAGGACCTTGAGACAGTGTGGGACTGATTGTGGAATCAGTGTCAATACAGATACTCTCAGAGCCAAGAAAATATCTATATTACTCCCTCCAAGGACCAGGGAACATCTTGGAAGTAAGGGCAAAAAGTTGTAAGAGCCAGTGGATGAGGAGGATCTTAGTGTTTCTATCACTGGCGTGAAACAGTATTGCCAAAGCAACTTAGGGGTGAATGGGTTCATTTTACAACTCTCAGACCACAGTCCACAAGTGAGAGAAGTCAGGGCAGGAACCTGGAGACAGGAGATGAAACAGAGGCTGTGGAGGGTCACTGGTTAATGGCTGTTCTACATAGCTTGCTCAGCAGCCTGCTCTATCTTTTCTTTTCTCTTTTCTTTTCTTTCCCTTTCTCTTCTCTTCTTTTCTTTTTTCATTTCTTCTTTACATGCCCTCCCCCACTTCTTTTACTATATATAGGTATTTTGCCTGCATGTATTTCTGTGCAGTATATGCTTGCTTCATGCCAACAGAGGCTAGAGGGTGTCAAATACTCCAGAACTGGAGTTACAGAAAGTTGTGAGCTAGTGTGGGAGTACTGGGACTCAAATTCTGATCCTCTGGAAGAACAGCCAGTGCTCTTAACTACTGAACCATCTCTGCAGTCCCATAGCCTGCTTTCTTATAGCACCCAAGACTACCAGCCCACAATAGGCTGAGCCCTTTCATGTCAATCATCCATCAAGAAAATGAGCTACAGGCCAGCGTGGTGGGAGCACTTTCTTAAGTGAGGTTCCTATTTCCCAAATGACTCTAGCTTGTGTCAAACTGACATAAAACTGCCAGCATAAGGAGTATGGTGAGGACACGATTGTCCCCTGTCCCCAAGAGCCCAAGGTAGCTGTGGTTTCCTGTGGAAGGCTTATACACGACTGGGCCTGTCAACATTCCATCAGAGGTGGAAGCAGGGAGGGTGCCCATGAAGCCTTGCACTCCCTCAGGAGATATTGGCAGCTCATGCTGAGGATAGAAGAGTCACTTTCTTCAATGACAAGTAGTAGACAGCACCTTCCCACTTGGTCCAAGAAATCTTCCTTGAATTCGGTGGACCTCGTGCAGAGAAAGACATAAAAATAGGAGAGAAGTGGGTAGTAAAAAGAAAGAGTTCAGTATAGGTAAGGAGGAAATAAAAGAAGGTGGTGAGGGGTGAATATGAATAAGTATATTAAGGGCATGCGTGAACTGCTAAAGCATAAATAAAAATACATTAAAAAAAGACACATGCTCCTGTTCCCTTCTACTGCAAGAATATTATGTTACTGTGTTTTTCTATAATCTCTAGCATGACTATAAGCATAAGAGGGTCAAACACCCAAGTACTCATCTTTTATTGCTCTGTACCTGTTTAGGACTGGTACTGTTCCTAGGTCCGTAATTTCCTACCATGAATTAGCTCAGGTTGCTATGACAGCGTATCATAGGCCACATAACGATGAAGGACCTAAAGTTATTGCTCTTGCTGCGGTGGCCAGTGAGGACTCACCCTCTGCTTTCCAGATGCTGCACTGCTACCGTTGCCTCCCTCACTTGTCTTCACATGGAGAAAGTGGCCCAAGTTTCCTTTTGTGAAAGTAGTAATCTTATTTGTGCAGGTAGAGATCTCACACCCAATAGCCCCCTAGAGTCCCCAGCTTTAACATTAAAACAAAGGCAATAACTTTAAACATAGGTTTGGGAGAGACACAAACATTCAGAACACAGCATGAATTACAGCTTTGCCCAAGAGGATGTGTAAGGACATCAGTAGCCGAGAGAGGAATTGCTCTGACTGCCCTTAACTTGTAGCTCTGTGGGTCCTACTTCCACTGCTTTCCAGCGTGCTTGAACTTCCTACCTCTGTGGACTCTATGGTTCCTTCCAAATCTTCAACAACAACAACAACAACAACAGCAGCAGCAGCAACAACAGCAGCAGCAGCAGCAAAAGAGAATAGGAGAGATAATGAAGGAAGAAAAATTGTCTCTCTGATTCCAATGCAGTTGCTGTAACTTCTGATTTCACTTACCCATCCTTAGTTTTATGGGAAAATATTAACATAATTTAAATTATCTTAAAACTTTATTTAACCACAAAATAAACAACTGTAAGCAAAATTACAGCTACGTATGTTTATATATTAAAGAGTTTTATTATAGAACAAAGTTAAAAACTATTTTTTTTAAAGCAGAATGAATGTAGGTTTACTAAAGTAAGAAAGAACTCTAGAGACTAGGAACGGCATCAAGGGAGGAAGTTTTAAAAGTTGTTCTGTGTAGGGTGATGCCCCTGGAATATGTCGCTTTCTATCTAGTGACTGTTTGGTGACATCAGGGTGTGAAGCAGTAGAGTTAAGACAAAAGAGACCTCCTTATCCAGTGACTTAACCTCCTTGACTTGTTGCCTTCGGGATTTGTAAAAGTTCACAGTAAGCATTTTGCTGTACTTGCTAACCATCAGCTTAGTTGTGTATGTAAGTATTGATTTGTTCCAGCAAACATGCCCTACAAGATAAACATTGTTCTTTAAGATTTAAGTCAGGCTTATATGGCCATGTCCCCTGGATGGGGAGGCCGGATGGCTCTCAGAGGAATGATAGCAGACTGCCAAGAAGAGACTTGATACCCTAGCATCATATTCAGGGGGAGGAGGTCCCCCTCAGTCACAGTCATAGGGAAGGGGAATGGGGTAAAAGAGGGAGGGAGGGAGGGAGGGAGGAATGGGAAGATTCACGGGATGGGATAGCAATTGAGATGTAATATGAATGATTTTATTTTTCAATAAAAAAAAGATTTAAGTCAGGCCTCACTCGCACCCTCCTTCTCCAGTGAGTGTTCCCTAGGTCCCCTTGATGTCCCCAGGCTCAGTCAATGCCCTGACAATACCTATCTGGTCCTTCTACCCTGGCATCCATTACTTTGTATATTTTGTGTCTGGTATCTGACTATTACCTCCTCAATATTATTAATGTAGTACCAATTATAAGTTTAGGCTTCATAAGTACTTGCTCAGAATTATGTGTGTGTGTGTGCGCGCGCGCGCGCGTGTGTGTGTGTGTGTGTGTGTTTTCTGTTTGATTTAGAGCCTACCGAGACTGGAATTCAGGCAGATAGGTGATTTACCAAGGCGTAGTAGGTTGGGATCCTTTTGAAAACTAGGAATGCAGAGAATTGAATAATCAGTTGAAGCATGAATATTCTCTTAGGAATATTTCTCAATCTTCTTTAAAACAAAAGTGACCAATTTCATTTTTGTTCATTGTACATGATGCAGAATTATCAAGAAAGTACCACAACACTGGTCTAATGATATTTGTCTTTATGGGGTAACAGGACACAGGATATGTATACGGAAGAATAGTCTAGGACTTCCTGGAGTTCAAGTCACCTGAAGTATGTGGTCTTCTTCATACAAAAATATACTTCATAAGGTTGGAAACGCGTTTAGGAATTTTCATGTTCTTTCTCAATGTGTAAATATGTTAGTTTCCATGGCAACAGCTAGTATAGTTTAACTTATTCTATTTTTATTATAAGAAAAGTAAGCAGAAGCTCAGGTATTTTTCAGTAAATTTTTCTGTAGATGGCTAATAAATATTTTGGTGATCATCTATGATATCTGAAAAAAATATGTTAAAATGAGAGTTGAAGTTTCCTTCTTACTAATGGAATCACTGAAATATTCATAAAAAACCTTCAAGTGACATAAATTTTCAAATAATACGAAACCTTTCTGAGAGTAATATCTTGTGTTTTACTGTTTGGATATGAAATGAAGTCAGATTGATTTTTAAGGGATTAAAACATGAAGTTCAGGAATAAGGACACTAACTTTTTAATGCTGAAGTTTTTCTTCTTTACAGGTTATATCCAGCCACATACAAGTAAATGAACTGCTTTCATGTTTTTAAATGAGTAAAAAATTATTGGGCTGGAGATATGACTCAGAGCCTGTGTTGTCTTTGCCAAGGATCCTGGTTTCTGCATCTGGGACCTCACAACCTCCTACAAATCCAGCTGCAGGGATCTGGTACTCTTTTCTGGTCTGCAGGCACCTGTACACATGTGTGCACACTCACTTGTAGACACCTACCCACCCACATACACACACAGATAACTAAAAATGTAATAAAAAGAAATCAGTGAATAAAAGTCAGCTCTTCTTAAAATATCAGCCTTTTGGTCTACATATTTTGGGGATCCTCCAGAAGTCCCCTTGTTGGAACCTAATTTCCTTTATAGGACAAAAAAAGCAGTGTTTGGTAGCAGGGCTTGGCAGTGGGGCAGGAGCATCAGGTGTAGGTTAATGTTCCTCTCATGAGCATATCCTATTCTGACAAGTCTGATTTAGTTACCAGCTCAGTCCTTTGCTCTAAAGCAAGTCTACCTGTGTGTTTTGCTCTGCTCACCTATGCTGAGTTCTTAACTTTTCTGCCACATATTTAATCAGCCTGAAGCTGTTAGAGGGACCACGCAGATGCTTTGCACTATGCTCTTGGACTTTGCAACTCCCTAAAAAGTGCAAACCATCATAAACCCCATTTCCCCCACCCCCATAAATTAGCCAGTGTTAAGTACTCTGCTACAGCTTCAGGTAATGGACTGATATATTCTTGAAGGAAACTAGAAAGGAAAGAAAAAAGAAAACCTCAAGGAAACATAAGAATGACAATCAGTGTAAGGGTAATCAAAACATTTTAGCATGGGTTATGATGCATATTTTAAATTGGCTGTTTAAATACTGAATTGAAACAGTCATATAAAAATTAGATGACACATCAAACCAATACCATATTTTAAAAGGCCATAAAATTATATTCTCACTCTCTCCTGAGTTTTAGGCATGGCTCCACTGAGATGAAGGCTTCATGAGGGAGAGAGGACGTCAGACAACCTTAACCACTCTTATTTCTGTGAGGGGTAGCATGGTCCATCCATGGACTGCAGCCATACGGCCATCACATACCATCTCCTTAAAGGACCCTTCACTGCTGCTTCAGAGCTTCCAGCAAGCTGCTGACTCATCATAATTTCCCTCTGAATTATTTCCTGGCTCTTTCACTCTGTCTTCTTCCAGACTGTAGATTTCCTCAAAAACCCTTCCTTCTCTCCCACCAGGCTAAAGAGATTCCTGATATGTGTATCTTCTCTTCCCCCTGTCACTGCCTTTTCCTGCATGTCTCAGCAGTTTGGAGTTCTCATCTGTATTGTGCAGTTATGACGGGGCACTGATTCTTGTACTGTGCTCTCTTCTCTCATGCCCTCGCCATAACTCGTTAACTCCCATTGGTTAAATATAAAGCCAGACTCCTAGACATGACATTTACCTGGTCTCCCTCCTCCCCTGTTAGTTCTCCATTCTCTAAAAGCACTGTCTAGTGGTTCCAAGCTGTTCGCCATCTGCCACATTGGGAAGGCTTTTCCTCCTTTGTATGCTTACTTGTGAAACACATCTTTTTTTGTTTGTTTGTTTGTTGTTTGCCTTGTTTTGTTTTTTGGTCTTGTCTCACAATGTTTTGTCTGGTCATTTGAGCATTTGTTTTTAACCTTCCAGGTCTTTTGCTACATTATGGTTTCTGATTTTGTTTATATGGGTTTTCTTTGTATGCAAATGTGTACCGAAACACATCTTTCCTAGCATTCCCAACCCCAGTTCCTTATTCGTGCTCAGCCTCTTAATAAGCAGACAACATCTATCCCAGATTCCCAGGTAGGTTTTCTTTGCACTCTAGCGTACTTGTTACTAGCCCCCTTCCCCCACCCCCTGCTGCCACCCTATTATATCTGCTCTTTTGGCTTTCCTGTGCTGCAAGGATCCAAAGACCAAAAACATGCTCTTCCCACCTGTGAATCCTCAGTGCCTGCCATCTGTTTCCTCTGAGGATAAAAGGCTGAGCTTTGAAGGACCCTGGAAAATCAGGCACTTTAAGGCCATTATTTCTATTGACTGTCAGGTCTTCTCAATATTAATCTTCCCTTAATCTTTCTATTTTAATCTAAACTTAACATCAAAATAAACAGCATCCTGAAATGAAGAGTAGTTTGAAGTTCCCAAAAGGAGGAAGAACACTATCGGAATCAGTTCTGCTTCTTTTTTTAAAAAACAATTTATTTATTCACTTAAATTCTGGTTATAGCCCCCTCCCCTATTTCTCAGAAAATCGCCATCCCCCACCCCCAACCCCAGCTCATCGAGTCACATCAGGACTGAGCACACCCTCATCCTCTGTGGCCTGGCAAGGCAGTCCTGCCAGAGGACAGTGATCAAAAAGCAGGTAGCAGAGTCCATGTGAGGGACAGTACCTATTCCTGTTACAAGAGGACCCACATGAAGCTTGAACTGCCCACTGGCTACATCTGTGTAGGGGGCCTAGGTCCAGTGCATGGTCCCGGCTTCAGTCTCAAAAGCTTCTCTGGGCCCTGGTTAGTTGGCTCTGTTGGTCTTCTTGTCTTCTCTATTGGTATCCTGTCACCTCCAGGTTCTCACCACCACCACCACCACCAAAAATAGTTTTTGACTCAAGACTCTCCACACTTCACCCAATGTTTTCTTGTGAGTCCCAACATCTGTTTTGAACCACTGCTAGGTGGAGTCTCTCAAAGAATAATTCTGCTAGGCTTCTGTCTCCAAGCATAGCAGAGTATCATTAATAGTGTCAGGGGTTGGCTGTCTTCCATGGGGTGAGACTCGGGTTGGGCCAGGCATTGGTTGGACATTCTCTCAATCTCTGCTCTATCTTTATCCCTGCATGTCTTCTTATAGTAGGGTAATTTCTGGGTGAAGGTTTTTGTGGGTGGGTTGGTGTTCTCACTCCACTAGGAGTCTTGTCTAATTAGTGGGTATACATACTCTTCAGTCACCATAGCCCATGCTACTAGGAGTCTCAGCTAGAGTCCCTATCATATCCTCCCAGAGGCCTATCCTGACTTATGCGTCCAGTGTGTCACAGACATGTTCCTACCCGCAGTTTCTCTTTTCTCTGCAGGCCTTCTGTCCTCCCTCCAACCCACTTACCTCTACCTCCCCAGGTCTGGCCTTCACCCCTATCTCTCTCTTCACTCCCCTCCTACCTTGTGCCCTCTGTTCAACCACTACTTCTGTCTATTCTATGTCCCTGTCTGAGTGAGACTTAACATAGCCTCCCTTGGCTCCTCCTTGTTACTTATCTTCTCTGAGTCTGTGCATTGTAGTATGTTTATCCTGTACTATGGCTAAACTCCACTTATAAGTGAGTACATACTATGTGTGTCTTTCTGGAACTGCGTTACCTCACTCAGGGTGATCTTTTCTAGTTCCATCCATATGCCTGCAAGTTTCGTGATTTCTGGGAATATATCTCAAGACCCAGCTATACTAGTCCTGGGCATACACCCAAAAGATGTTCCACCATACACGGACACTTGCTCAACTATGTTCATTGTAGCTTTATTTGTAATAGCCAGAATCTGGAAAGAACCTAGATATCCATCAACCAAAGGATGTATAAAGAAACTGTGGTACATTTACACAATGGAGTACTACGCAGTTATTAAAAGCAAGGAAACCACAAAATCTGCTGGTTTCTTGTGAAACATATCAGAAAAGCTTTAGGATACTGTTCCTCTGTGTGTCTCGCATTAGCTCCATGCTAGATGGGTGGGTCAGTGAGCTGCAGCACCATGGCATTAATTGGAATACAATATTTCCTACTACTAAAAAAAGTCATTGAAAACAATATAAGCCCAAAAGTTCTGCCACTTCCTATGAGACCTCATTGATGATTGGTTAATTTTCATTTCAAGGAGACAGAGTCTATCATTTCTGCATTATGTAGAGGGTATCATTCAGTCTTTGCCAGACACAGCTAGGTGTGTTGATTATACTATACCTTGGAAGCAGGAATTATAATGGTTCAGATGAATATGTATGCCCTAGAATATACCACATGTACCAATGGAAAGTGATAGATGATGGGACCAATGAATCTTCATCAGACAGTATCAGGGTCTTATGGGAATTCCTGTGTGGTATTCAGAAGTGATACAAGAATTACACACATTATTCCTCATCTTTCTATGTGTATACCTGTGCCTTTGTAGGTCTCACAGAGGCCAGAACAGCATTTCAGATCCCCCAGAACTGGAATTATAGGTAGTCATCTCATCTATAATAATAGCAAGTGTTCCTACTTTCTGAGCTAGCCCTATTCTTTGCTTTAAGAGCAGAAGGCGAATCGGATTCTGAATTTGAGGGAAGCCAGGATTATCAGCTGCAGCCATCCATTTATATGTTTGTAAGATATATTATGGTATGTGCAGCAAAAGTTGACACGACTGGCCACTTAACAGGACAGTCACCCCTGCTTTGCAAGGATAATGTGAGATAAGGCTTCTTGGAGTGTTTGTTCGTTTCTGGTGCTCTCATAAATGCCAAGGATGACACTTTTACTAAAAATGGTCCAAATACTTTCTATGCATTGAAATAACTTCAGACTTCAGAAGGAAACCAGGATGTCTAGCTATCTGTCACTCCGGAAGCATTAAATATTCAATAGCTAAAAGATGTGAGCTGATTTAAGAGATTCAGCTGTGGTTCGAGGCATGTAACAACCCATATACAGAATATTTTTCTCTCTGCTTGAATAGGAAAACACTCATATATATTCTCCGTGTATTAGTGGCTTGGTGATTTTAAGAGCAATAGTACTGTGAGGTGTTAGTACTGTGATAGCAACAAAATAACTGACCTTTGTCGAACTCTCTGTGCTGTAGAAAGCACATCCTCACCTTCTCATTAGGTCTCTGTGATGGTTGTGTGAATCAGAGCACTGTTCTATTATCTACTGTTAAATAGGCTGCGAAACTATGGTAAGAGAACTTATGTGTAAAAATAAGACTCTTAACTGCATCTTCTGATACACAATGACCGCCTAAGTTGGAGTGTCATGGGCTTCTAAGTTAGGCAAACTTATGGAGTAGAAGTTTTAGCCTAAAAAACACAGTAAACTATTTAAAATTCTCATACACATATTCACGCTGGTTAGCTGAGACAGCTGTCATCTGACACGTAGGCTCCACATCAAGGTAAACATCATTTGGTTGACAGAAGGGCTGAGTGAGCTAGTTTGAACCATGTATGATTTTAGTCCAGGTATTGGTGATGATAAACACATGCAATTGTGCTGAGAACGAAAATGACTCAAAGATGAAAACAAAACAAGACCAAAGAGGTCTCCAATGAAACATTCGCCACGAGTCAGCTGCTCAGGGGTGACCTCATAGAGGAGCAACAGAGAGTTCCAGAGTTTGATAAGGTTCCAGAGATCTCAGTACCACGCAACAACAGTGGTTAAAATTATGACTGAGGAGAGAAGGAGTGTGTATTCAATATCATGAAACACCAGCACATCAGCACTAGAGTTGGAGTGGCAAAGGTCGGCTTCTCTGTCTTTGACTGGACGCTCAGCAGATAAAAACATATAGACTATAGTTAAGCAGGTGCTCCGGAGGCCTGACTGTTTACATTTTTTAATAAAGCACCAGGTAACAACAATGCTACTGGTCCATATGCCATATTCCCCATCTTCTGATATCAAGATATTCAGAACCACTCCAAAAACTCAGGACCTTGCCAGTAGCTTAGCCACCTGTACTTCATGGCTTAACAAAGTCTATGATTTGGGTCTGGGAGCTTTTTGAGGTGATATTGGACAAGGATGGCCTTCTGGCTCAGCTCTTACCCTGCCAGCCCACGACCATCTGTAGCCTCTTTACCACTGTGGGTTTTGTTTGTTTGCTTGCTTGTATGTTTGCTTTTTGTTTTTCTAGAAAGGATTTCTTGGTGTAGTCTTGGTGTCCAAGGTGGACAAGGCTGGCCTTGAACTCACAGCAATCCACCTGCCTTGTTTCCCCAAGTGCTGGGATTACGAGTGTGTACCACAGTGTCCCATTTACCACTGTGTTTTTATGTTTTTCTACTTTTTAGTGATTTTCTTTTCCAAATGACCCATACCTGTAGTCATGAAGTGGCATTGAGTCTCACTGTGCACAGGAAGATTCTGATGCTCCTTTCTGAGAACACATAAATTTTGTTCAGGCACAAGTTATACTGTGGCAGGCTACAAGATCACTGTTATTGAATCAAAGGTCTATAAAAAACAAGGATCCCTAAATAGAAATACTCCTAGGTAAAAGTATACATTGTTCAGCATATTTGTCCTCAGGTTTGTAGATCCCTAGCCCTGTGCTTCTCCCTAGACGCATGGCCTAATATTTTCTAACTCAGTGCTTCCAGTTACTGTATAGACCATACTTTCTGTTTATACTTTAGATAATATATTTATAACATATATTAGAATGTACATATTGAAGCAAATAAAGTATTTCTAGTTAAACACATGGGCTCTGTACAAATTACCTTTGTCCTGCTGTGACAAATAGCTGAGTGAAAGTGTTAAAAGGAGGAACATTGGGACCTGGTGCTGCCGGCCTATAATTCCAGCTGCATTGGGTGTTGAGGCAGGAGGGCTACCCATAGAGAACTGACATAGTGGGGGGTGGAAAGATGTCTCTAGAGTAAAGAACAGGTGTTATTCTTGTAGAAGACGTGAGTAGAGTCCTCAGCACCCATTTAGTGGCTCACTGTTGTAATTCTAGCAACAGGGGATCCAGAGCTGTCTTTTGACCTATATACGTAGCAGGAACACATATGATGCACATCCAACGCAATCATATACTTAAAATAAAAGAAATTCATCTAAAACAAAAATATAGGCTACAGAGCGAATTTTCGGCCATTCTAGCCAATGTAATGAGACCCTGTGTCAAAACTGAAAAGATAACAGGAAGGCTGGCCATATAGCTAAAGGAAGCTGAACTTGTCCAGCATTCCACAGCCCAGGTCGTAACTTCTGGTAATGCAAATAAAATTAATCAATTTATTAGTTAAAATAAAAGAAGGAAAGACTTATTTTGATTCATAGATTCTGAGATTTCAGTGTGTTTTCTCTTGACTTCATTTTGTTTGGATCTGTAGTGAAATGCACCATTATGATAAAAGGCTACGGAGTTAGAAAGCTGGTTCAAACACAGCAGCCTGTAAGCAGAGCTGGCAGAATAAGCTGGCATTGGTAGGCACCCTAAATCAACTAAGCAAACCTCATATGAACTCACAGCATTGGAATCCCAAAGCACAGGGTCTACAAGGCTTTGCACCATGTCATGTCCATATGGAGCATGACTTTCAGATTAGTGGGTTTTTTGGGGCTCCTGATTATTTGAAGAAACAGGTCTCTAACTCCTTGCCTTCTTTTGGGTTCTTTTTCTGCTACTGGCTTCTTGTCTAAGTTCAGTGTGATATTCTTTGTTAAACATTAGTATATTTAACTTTGTTATATCTTGTTGCTATCTCATAGAATCCTCTTTTTTCCTTTTGTGCCATGGGAACTGCCACCATACTGAATGGTACCACCTGCATTCCCTCAGTTGGTGTCCCGCATGCCAGCTATCTGTATAGATCCCCCCAAATACCCAGAAATGTGCTTTTCTGATCTACCACATCCCTTCATCACAACCGCAGTTATTTGTGACAGGCTCTGAGTTCAAATCATAATTTTACCACTGAGTACTTGAGAGACCACATCCTTTGATTTCCTCTTTTGCAAAAACATCCAGTTCTCAAGACGAATACCTCAAAAAAGTATTCATCGTCTCTGTCAAGTAGGGATCAGAGTGGTAACAATCAACAAAACTACGGAGAACAAATGCTGAGGTCAATGAACGGAAAAGGCAGCGCTTCTCCACTGTTGGTGAGATTGCAAACTGGGGTAGCCACTGTGCAAGTCAGGATGGCAAGCTCCTCAAAAAACTAAAAATAAATCAACAATATGAGCCAGCTATATCAGTCCTTATACTCCACATATACTTGCTCAGCCATTTTCATCACTAGTCTACTAACAATATCTTAAGAATGAAGACAATGTCAGTATTCTTCAAGTGACTCCATGGATGGATAATGAAAATGTGATATATCTACACTATGGAATACTAGTCCGTTATCAAGAACAATACAATCGTGGGCTTTTCAAGTACATTGATGGAATTAGAAATGATCATAATGAGTGAAGTAAGACAGATGCAGTAAAACAAACAATGTGTGTGTGTGTGTGTTTTTTTTTTCTCATTGAAGGCTCCTAGTCCAAATCTTCAGGTTTGATAGTATAATCTAGAAACCAGGAAAACAAAAGGAACCATATCAGGGTGAAGGTAGGGGAAAGGAGACTAGCAAAGTACTAGTGATCTAGTGAAGGAAATGGCATTAAACTGGGAGCTTCTAATGAGGGAGGGAGGAGGGCAAAATAAGAACAGTAAAGATTTCTGAAAAGGTCATGAGAAATCATAGTATCAACTCTCTACCTAAACCTACCTATAATACATGTTAGTCTGTGTATAAATACACACATTTAGTTTAAATGAATTTTTAAATCTAGGATGACAATGTCTTCTTTAAGAGCCAAAGAAAATCCAACAACAACAACAACAAAAGCCACGTCAGGTGTGAGAACCCCCATTGAGTCATTGGTGAGAGTTGTCCCAGAGACTTCCAACACAGTATAGGCTATGGCAATTGTCCTCGGCTGTCTCCCCTAATCCCTTGAAGTAAAAGGTTAGCCCCTATTGCTGAAAACATCATGCACTTCAGACACAAGGCCCAGAGCCATGGAGGCCGAACACTATTCAAACCACAGAGCTCTGGAATCCAACCCCAATGTGTACTACTACAAAACACTCTTGCACAGAAGACTCAGGGAACATTGGGGAAGGGGGACTAGAAATATATAAAAGGCAGAGGACTTGCTGTGAGATTGTGTCTTTTAGTAATTTCAAATGTGGTATACAATGAAATGTCACCAACATGACTGCCTAAGCATTAAATGAACTGGGATGCACTCTACTGATATGCCAGTATGTGTGGGGGAAAGTTCATGAGGCCTCCACTGTGGATAACAACTACAGGCAACTAGGGAATGCTGAGATTGGGAGAGTCTTCCCCAAGGAAGAACATACCAACTGACTATCCAATACCAAATGGTCAGCCCTGAAACAATATGTACAAATAAGATTATTCAGACTGAGCAGGTGATATACAGACTTACACATACATACGTAACAACAGTCAATGTACAAAGAAGTCATGAATTTGAATGAAAACAAGGAGGGGGTAAAGGTTATATGGCAGGATTTTGAGGAAAGAAAGGGAAGGGCAGTGATATAATTTTATTATAATCTAAAAATATGAAAGAATTTTTTAAAAAAGATTTAAAGGACTTTCTACACATACACACACACACACACACACACTTAGTACAAACTTCATTTACTCAGCAATCATGGTTGGAAAAAGTCAGTTTACTATTGTCAATTAATTTATGGACAGTGAGACATTGGAAAGTTCCAGAAAAGTATACGCTATCACACAGTAAGTGGTTTAGCAGAGACAGAAATGGAGCTCTTCCGAGTTAACAGCAAACTCACAGGGGAAGCTGTCCAAAGACTAGTGAGAAGTGTTTGGAGGCCGTATGTGTGTCTGGTCATCCACCTAAATATAGAGCTATGGGATGCATGTTGAAAGACAGGAAGGATGGGGTCAAATCAGCAAGAGCTAGGGAAAGGGGTGCCTTTGAGCGATCGCAGCCATTCCAGGTGTCAGATCTCAGCGCCCTCGGTTTTGCAGCTTTTTATAGAAATGCCTGTGGAAATATAATGGTAGGCAGGGGTGACCACAGTTCAGCATTTCAGAGAGAGCATCCTTTCTCTCTAGTGCTGCAGGGGTTATGCTACAAATTGAAAGATCTAGCTACATGAAAAGGAGCTGACACATTGAGCCAGGAAGCCTTTTCTTGTGCAGAGTGCTCTGATCTTCAAGTTAGCCAATCTGAAAGGGGTAGTTTTGACACAAATAATTCCACAGTTGGCAACTGCAGGAGACTGCAAACTTAACAAAGGATTTAGAAACATGTCCAGGATTGATGAATTAGAAAAAAGTCCAAATATAAATTTGGAACAAGAGACACAGATCATCTCCAGTACTTCATGCCCTGCAAAAATGAAGGATTCCTGAACAAAGTAGCAAGAGGGTTCCTGGGGTGATAGGTGCTTTAAGCACATCCTCCTTTAGCACCGTTCCCTGTGCGACAGTACAACACGCCTTCTTCGTGCCATGACACCCTTCCCCAGTGAGTGGGACTGGCCTTTGTTGTTAATCAAATCTTGCAAGTACTTCCCTAGATCTGGAATGGAAATGAGCTGATGGCTATTTTACTCTCCATGTGCTATTCTAAGAATTCTGGCATCAAATAAGCAGACTTTCCTCCAAAGAAGAATAAAGGAAAAGAACATTTTACAGGGGGAAAAAAAAAGATAAAGATGGGGAAATTGTATAAGTGTGTTGGGCTCACAATAGTAAGGTGACAATAAGGATAATTAAGAAGCTGTTTAAGAAGTCAACATATTATGCAGCAGAAGAGAAAGGCAGTGCCAAGAGGTTGACATAAAGCAGACGCCAGACCAAGAATGCCCCTTCAATGGCCTCGGAAACAGGTGTGACTTGCCTTGCTTTACTACAAGGGCAGCAGGCTCCACTAATTTTTAAAGATTACTTATGGTCATATGGCAAAGAAATGATTTCAACAGACATCTGTAGGCTTTCATCTCTGAGTTTTTTTTTTTTTGTGACAACATAAGCTATCCCACAAAGCCAGTTCTGTAAGCTAATATCAAACAGTTTTTGAGTGCTGGACACTCCTGATTTTACCTGTTGTTTGTGTTGTTGGTGTTTATTTTTGCTTTGTTTTTGTTGTGGTTCCCATAATGAATGTTGGCCATAGGTTCATGTATTTAAATACCTTGTATCTGGTTGATGGTGTTGCTTAGGTCACTGTACTTTGAGACTTGCAGCTTTGATGGAGGAAGAGAATCTCTAGGATTGGGCTTTGAAGGTTTATAGCTTAAGACAGTCTTGTTTTATTTTGTTCCTTTGAGACAAAATTTCACTCTTTCTTAGACTTGGCTGGAACTCTAGGACTTGCCTCTTATCTCAGAATTTTGAAAGATGGGACCGTAGGAATAGGACTGAGATGCCATTTCATCCACTTTATTGTTGTACAAAAGAAACCTTAGAGGAGTGAAGAAATTCAGTGCTGACTGCTAGAGTCCAATGAAGGATGTCTCACTGTGCTGATAGTTAGTAGGTAGGGCTTCTCCATTGTTCTAAGAGCAACCTTTTTTTTTTTTAAGAGCTTAGGCCAGGTAGGAACCTCAGAGGTACTGAGCAAGGGGCTTGTCATAAGGACTTGAGAGTTAAGGATACAGGGACATTTACTGAAATAACAGCATACTTAGCTGTGATGCTTAGGATAAGTTGTTTCTTAAAATGCTGGCGTCATTCCCAGCTTGGCCCCTGCATTGGACCAAGAGCAGATGAAACAGAACTCTCACTTAATGTACAAATGGGGGTGAGGTAGGCAATGGAGAGGACTTGACTTCTATCCTCTGGCCACTGTCAAAATCTAGGGGTTCCTGCTTCTCCAGTCAGGGGGCTCCCAGCTTTCTTACTTCACCATTAGTGACTTGCTTTTCAAGGACAAAAGCTCCAGCCAGCATGCCTGTTCCTTGCCAAATGACTTGTATGTTTCTACATTGACGTAAGGTAATGTGTTTCTCTAGCTCAGCTCAGCTCTCTGTACTCTGATCTCTGGATGCCCCAAGCATCCTGAACATAGCTCTCCTCTCTCTGCTCCTGAGTACAGATGTATCTTCTGCTGAGTGAGCCATGCAGCTCCAAGTGCAATTGATTCTAAGAGAAAATTGCCAACCTTTTAGAGTAAATAAAGTTGAGAGCAGGGCAGAGCAACTTCATTTCCACTTCCCTGTATAGCGACTAGATGGTGAGCTTCCTTCAACTTCAATTGCTCTTCTAAGAAAGTTTTTATTTAGCTCAACAGAAGAAAGCACAATTTCTAGACCAAAGAGGAAAAAAAAAAAAAAAAAAAGACATTTCAACTCTGACTTAAAAGCACGCTCTCTCTCTCTCTCTCTCTCTCTCTCTCTCTCTCTCTCTCTCTCTCTCTGTGTCCATCTCCTTTACTTGTATTTTTATCATCAGTCAATTATAGTATTATGAAGTGTCAACATAATAGTTACAGGTGTGCCATATAAATGACAAGAGAATAGAAAAGGGACAGAATAAAAGGTATTGAAATACCCATCTGAAGGCACTGTTGTGAATGGTATATAAGAAACATCCACAGGGAAGCTGGCAGACAAAAACACAGGACCCTGTGACATAAGGACTACACCTTACTTTCTGTAGAAGCTGTTTGTGTGCCAGTGAGCAAAGATGCTAACAAAAGAACGCACTGAGTAATGCCCCTTAGATGTCTGTTCCTTTGTGTGGCACGTGCTGTATGTTACATAAGGCGCTCCCTTTGCCCTCCTACAGGCTTGATATTTCTTTCGTTCTTTTATTTTCTTTCTTTTTTTTTTTCAGGATTAAAGGAGACCATCCTACGTGGAGCTGTCAGGCATCAGTCAATGTGGGTTGAAATTAACCATAGTGAGTGACGCCCAACTGGGTTTAATCTGAAGGGAAAAGGAAGACACTGTACTTGCAAGAAGTTTAAATAATAGCATCTACATTATTTATGTCTCCAGGCTTTAATCCAAATAACCAATGGGACAAGAAAAATAAAAAGAATAAAAAGTTGTACACTGTGTTTTGTGCAGTATAGGTGTCTCAAACTAATGAGCCTTCTGGATCCTCATTCGCTTCTGAATATCACCAGGGGTGATTATAGCTTGCAAAAAGTAGACCAGAAAAAGGCATGCCTTCCTATGTCTTGGGCTGTAATTAAAGCCACAAGCCATCAGATAGCAAAGAGGCCAGCTGCAGCCTTAAAACCTTTAGCACCCTGGCATTAAAAATAGATTACAGCACAAAATATGTACCCAAAATAATCCCAATAAAAAATTTGCACATTTGATTACAGTAATTGATTTTTTTCCTTCTAGATATGAATAAATGACCCAGGCTAAATGCCAGTTCCTTGCAAAGAATTTCATTTAAGCTTCACTGAATTGAAAAGGCTCAACCAGACTCAACATTTCCAACTTCCTAGCAAGTAGCAGAAAATCTACCTGACAGTTGCTATGGAAACACGAACAGGAAGAGTGAACCACCAGCCTATAAATCCACAGAGAAACCTTTCTTAATTGGAAGGCCTTTAACCCACACATTTTTCTCATAGCTGCAGAGCTTATTTCTAAAGAGATTATTAAATTCCTCAATTGACTTATGAAGGATGCTTCCCACTATATTACTGTGCTTTGGGTTGCTCATTCTTTATATCTGTTTCCAAAATTACAAAGCAGACCAGGGATAATAAAAGTTAGCACAGATGTTTCAGTGAAAAATCCATACGATGTTCCAAAAATAACTTCAGAGGCAACTCTGAGCACAAAGGAATCTTGTACCAGATCCAAGATAGGGAGATGTGTTTGTTTCCAAGCCATGGCCCAGGACTCTCAAGTTCTTCAATCCTCCCTGAACTGGACACACGTTAGGGTGAGCATGACACCTGACTGCATCCCTGATGCTCATGAGAACAGACCACATTGCAAAAGTGAAAAAGTGAGGTGATAGGGTGGGCTGGTTTCGTCCTCACTCTTGACATTTTAGAGAGTCACTCCCTAGAGGGAAGCAGCCGATGCTACTAGCATGTGACTGGCACAAACAAGAAGCACACAAATGCCACATAATGTCTCCACGAATCTTAATTGCATTGGCGTAATTTAATTAGTTCATTATGTGGTAGAGTTTTTACTATAACATGTACCGGAAGAGGAGTTATGACAGACAATGTAGTATATACACCTGCTCATGTCCACACAGGAACTTCCTATGTTTAGAGCCGTGTCCCTCCTCCCAGTCCTAGTGCTTTCAAGTTTTATCCCAAAGGGCCACTTAGATACCTTCATTAATGACTTTTCCCATTGGAATATCTTCCTAAATATTCCATTTATGTGTTTATTTATTTTGTCTTGTCACTAGCATTTAGGAGCATTGTGGTGGCACAGAGTGATGGTTAAGTGGATAGGTAAGAGCATGTGTTCTTTAGGCCTGAGGACCTGAGTTCAAATAGGAAACAACAATGCAAACATCTGGACACAGCAACAAAGAAGTCTGTAAGCCCACTGCATTGCGGTGGAGACAAGAGTCTCTCCTGGGTCCTGCTGTCTCCCAGCCCAGCTCCAGGAAATGGTATTTTTTTTTTCTCTCAAAAAATGCAGGAGAGTGATAGAACATAACACTGATGTTCTCCTTGGGCCTTCTTGTATGCAAGGGCATATGTATGTGCACACAAGCATAACACACACACACACACACACACACACACACACACACACCACACAATTTAATCCTTTCTGGTCTTTAAAATATAACACAACAAATGCTGTTGATTTCATGTTCTATTACTTTTACCCTGTTCCCTCTTTCAAGTCTTCCTTCAGTATATATTTATATGAATTTGTTCTTCTTACTGCTTCTCCTTGTTTATTTCTTTATCTCTTTTCCTGTTCCTGGAAGATGGCTCCCATAATGCGTCACCGCATACAGGCTCTGTAGGTGCGGATCTCCCGTCTGTCATGCCACACTCCTGTTTTCATTCTGACAACTTTTCCTGTACATCATAAGACTCTATTCTGGCTCCCCCCCCACCTAGTTTACACTATGTTTCTCACTATCTTTTGCCATGTTTTTCCTTATGTAGTAGCTTCCATTGACCTGTGTTAGAATAACGACTCACAAACATTTATTGTAACCTCATTATGAAAGAGGGACTTAAAATTATCTACCTATGGGGCTGCAGAGATAGATGAATGATTAAAAGCCTTTGTTGATCTTCAAGAGGACAAGAGTGTGATTCCAAGCACCTATACCCAGTGGCTCATAACTACCTGTGACTCCAGTTTTGAGGGATCTCACACCCTCTCTGGTCTCCTTGGACACACATGCTTGTCTCTTACACACATACACATGTACATCCATGACATACATAAATAAAAATAAATCTTAAGCATTATATCTCTACAAGCTGTTAGGAGCTCTAGAAAACATGCTTAAACCCAAGACCATGTCTAAGGCCTGGAGAGCTCATGTGTTGGGAGCACTTGCTGCTCTTGCAGAAGTTTGTTGGCTTCTCACCAGCACCTTTATGGCAGCTTACAACCATCTGTGACTTCAGTGCCTGCTAGTCCAATGTACTTTCTGGACTCTGCATGTACCAGGCATGCATGCAGTACACTTACATTCATTCAGGCAAAATATTCGTCCACAGAAAATAAAAACAAATACATCTTCTGAAAACAAATGCATCTGATTCTTTATCTGTACTTACTAGAAATGACAGCAAAAGTTGGTATTCATTTGAGACCTCTTATGGGTGACTTCCATGAAAATGAACATCCTTTTCTCACAGGGCTTCTTCTGATAAGCCTCCTATTTATTCTTTATGCTCATGTGAATCATCAGATTCATAGCGAAAATCTGTTCATTAACTTTATGGGAGTGTCCCGAATCACTATGACTTTCTACAGTTTTGATGGATGGCATGGAATTTTTATGTAATATAACAAAGCGTGTTAAAAACAAACAAACAAACAAACAAGCACAACAACAGCAACAACAATAAAACTCGGTGGTGTAGATTCTCTCATGGAAGTTTTAGGGTAAGTTTCATGCTATTATAGACCCACCACAGGCAAGACTTTCTCAGTATTCACAGTAAAATTCTTTCTTCCGACAAACTTAACTGGTGTCTATTTTGATCATTAATATCCCCCAGGAAGAACCTTTTCTGGAGCTGTTTGCTTAAAGACAAAGCCTTCCTCTGGTTAATGATTTGCTCAGGGTGTGCTCTGAGGACATCTGTAGCATCTAAACTAGGAGACCAGGCTGATCAGAATATCTGGACAAAAAATGTGCTACATCTTGCAAGTGAGGGAGAAGAAACCTAAGAGAACAGAAATGCGGGGCTAACATTTAACTGCTGTTCTGTTTCCATTGCTGCTGCTGTAGGAACTAAAACTTCTGAGATGGTCCCTGGGCAAAGCACAGTAGCTCAAAGTTGCTGTCTTACATAGCTGAACACATGCTGACCACACACACACACACACACACACACACACACACACACACACACACACATCAGAGGCTACCTTGTGACACACATTCTCATTTAAACACACCCTTTGTGCTTTAAAAAAAAATTTTTAAACATACCTTCTTCCTGTAAGTCCTTGAAAGGCAGAGGTTAAGACATTCAGGAAAAAAGAAAAGGTTATGAAGACTTCCCTACCCACAGAGAAGCCATGACAGGGTCTGTGTCTGCACATGTCTGAACAGGGAGGGCATGTGCAAAAGTAGAGTTTTGCTGTGGGAGAGAATGTAGCTTTGGGTTTTGCTGGCTGTGTGATTTTGGGGGAAAAATCATAAAACTCAGCTATTTCCCTCATGGAAGAAAGTAATAGTAGCACTCTTTAGGGATTGATGTCAGAAAAACATAAGGTGATGTGAATAAGATGGTTTGGGTCAATGGATTTTCAGTAAAATGTTGCTACAAATGGGTGAGCCAAATATGTGAGAATCTATGAGGTCATTTCAACATAGGCACTAGCTAATTCTGCCATTGCACTGATGAAAGGGATGGGTGGATAGATTTGTTCACATAATGTTTGACCACTGGTATATCATTCTGGTTTCGAATGCTAATCACTGTCTGCTTTCTCCTTAGCTCTAGCCTCTGTTTGAACATATCATTTCAAAAAAATCATCTTTTGAAGAAGCATGTTTTTAACTTGCTCTTTAAAATTTAGAACTGAAAATTTTAACTCTTATTTTAAAAAGAGAATGCTAAAATAGCATAGGTGACATATCTCTATACTTGGGGAGATAATTAGCTACTTGACAAGAAACAATTTTTCTCATAGATAGTATAGTCAAATTATTTTTGTTTGGTTTGGTTTTCTCTTCAAAAGAAAAGAAAATTATTCCTAAAGGATAGAAGAAGCAAGAATAAAATTGCCCGCTTGCTTCACTAGTTTGAGTCATTCATCTCCAGTCTACCTGTGGAGGGTTCATCACGGTGTACTGTAGCACTTATTTTAACACTAGTTAGCTAATTTGATACCCATCATCCCAGTGAAATAATTGTAGATTTTTAGATGTTATTTATATTTTAAGTTCAGAGGAGTAATTTTCATAATTCTTCATAGAGTTCAACAGGATGGAGATTCTAATCCATTCTGGATATGGTTGCTCAGCCTGTGATCCCAGCATTTGAAGGAACGAGATAGAAGGGCTGCTGTGGGTTAAAAGCCAGTCTTGGGGTACAGACATTAGTCTGAAATAAATTAAATGAATAAACAACAGCAATGACACTGGATTCAAATACAGCTGTGTGAGAGCAAGACTTATTTCTTATTTCCTTGAGAAACATTTTCTCAGGATACAGCAGTTCATCTTCCTGTATTTACAGTCGTTTTACAACCCCAATGTTCCCTTCCTCCCTCTCCCCTCCCTACTTTTACTTCTTGTCCCTCCTTCCCTTCTTTATATCTTTCTTCTTTCCCTGTCTACCTCCCTTCCCATTCTTCTTCCTGTCTTTCCTTCTCTCTCTCCCCTTGCATATTGCTTCTACTAAACGCATCCTTTCTACATAGCATTTAGTGAGTTCCTTCTAGTGGCCCCTTTACCAGGAACTACCTTGAGAGACCCCATCACTGCTTTCTTTCTTTAGCGGAAGCACAGACTCCTCCTCCTCCAGCACAGTGCAGATGCTCATCACTCCAGAACATCTGGCAGGGTCCCCTGTATTACCTCCTGTCCCAGTGCACACTTATGTCCCTCTCTCCTCTTCAAGTTCTGTATCATTCATAGCTTCCATAAAGGTAGGTATCTAAAAAAATCTATTATTTTAGCACACAGCAAATTTTTAGAAATGTGACTTATTTTTCCTTACCAAACCAAGTAAGCTTCCATGCTCAACACTTCTCTAGCAGGATTTTCTTCTGAATGTAAAGAATGTATTTTCTAATTAAAATTGCAACAATTTCATCAGGTAAAAATTGTTTTCTAGTGTGTAGATAGCTAACATCTAGTGATGTGAAAGGTATGCAGAATATCACTCTGTCCTTGCTGAGACCATTTTGAACAAAAGAAGAAACACATGAGATACTTATTGACCTCAATCTTCTGAATCATCTCCAAGATATAATTGAAAGAGAAAAATATTTTTTTTGTAAAAATCCTTCAGTACAAGTTTTGTACTTATGGTTTATGCTTTGCGAAGCACCAGGTGTTTTTACTGTTGTAAATGTTTTCTCTAAGAGTACTTTGTGAAAATGAGAAAATGTGTAGCAGGTCCATAGTTTTGCATCAGCCATGAAACTGCATGCAGAAGACCCATACAAGACCCATCCAGCCCGGGTTCCAACATGGGTAATGAAGGAGTTCATGCTGTCCCACCCGTAGCAGAAAAGCTAGTGGCAGTTGATGGCTTCTTGGTAAGGAGGAGGCAGTTTTTTTTTTTTTTTTTCAGGAGTGTTGTCTCTCCTATATTATCCATGCACTAATTTGATAGAGTAGAATATAAAGAAAGTTAAAAAAAAAAAAAAGAAAGAAAAGAAAGAAAAAAGAGGCCTTAAGCCTGGAGAGATGTCTCAGCAGTTAAGAGTACACAGTACTCTTTCAGAGGCCTGGAGTTGGGTCCCTAGCCACACACCGGCTGGCACACAACTGAACTTACTGCCTGTAACTGCAGGTCAACGGGCAACCTAATGCTTCTGGTTTCTGAAGATACCTGAACGTACATACATGCAAAATCCCCTCCATATCCACACGCACATACTTAAAAATGTTAATCAAATAGTATGTGAAAGAGAGCATGAAGGTGGGAGGGGACACAGCGGGGACAGTCGGGGAGGAGTTGGCAGTGCAGTAGCACATAGAAAAGATGGAACTATGGTGTGTACATGATGAGATCTCAAAGAATAAATTAAAACATATTTAAAAGATAATGACTGGGAAAAGCAGGATTTGTCTTGGTGCTTTTTTTTTTTTTTTTTTTTTTTTTTTTTTTTTTTTTTTTTTTTTCTTACTGCCCAGGAAAGAAGCAAAGTCAAGAGCAGTAATGAGAAATGAGTGAGGCTATTCATAGAACTTAATAAATCAGATTTTTACAGTGCACAGCCTTCAGTTGCTTTAGCAACCCAGGAATTATATTAACTCGGAGGACTTCCCTCTCCTCAGCAGTGCTCACCTGCTTCAAAATATTAACACCAGTGTTCTTCAGCCGCCCTTACTAGTAGGAGGGCACCTCTAAGAAAATAGCCATTTTATGGAGGAAAAAAAGTAAGTCTTTAGGTGAAACAGCCCAATTACATTTACCTTCAATTACATGAGTCGATTAGGATCTAGAGCCGGATCTCGCCATTAGTCTTGGCTTACATTCTGTGATAAATACAATTTATTCTTTTAGATTGAAATTAATTCATATTTAAGAATTTATCTTTCGGTTCCTATTTTCGTAGACTGCAGTCATCTGCATTGGTTACGTTCGCCTGCTGGTAACAATTATATTTAGAAAGCTGTTTGAAAGCACTGGAGCATGACCCAAATCAGGTACACACCGTAGGGTGCCCGTATCACACAAGCAGGAAACCGCAGTGGGCGAAAGCCCGTTAATGTGATTCTCCCCTGCCAGGGCAATCCCAGATCCCCCTGCTAGAGAAGGGGGAAAAAACCCTCAAAAACCAAAACCCCAAGTGTTATTAGTCTTAGGAGTGAAGGAATAAAATGTGGGGTGCAGAGTGGTGGGAAATTGCCAGGTGATTGGCATAGCAGAAAGAATGGAGCCATACAAGGAGAAACCTAAGTTGGCAGATAAGCTCCCTAACTACCTTCAGATGCCTTAAGCCATACTGGGGAGTGTGTGTGTGTGTGTGTGTGTGTGTGTGTGTGTGTGTGTGTGTGTGTGTGTGTGTGTAGGGACCCTGGGGCTCAGAAGGAAAAAGGTAGCTTAAGAGAGAAATAGCTGATGACATTGCTGCCTTTCACAGAGGAGACTGAATTGGCAATGCAGGTCCCAAGGGGCTAAGGTGGTTTGGTAAATACTTTAGGATTTTTGTTGAATGCCCATTTACAAAAGCTAAGAGATTCGCTCGAGAACTAAGAGGCAAAACTAAAATGCACATGACTTTAACAATAGAGACACCAGTCATCACTCAGTTCCCATTGGCTTCGAATAATTTAGCTGACTGCCAGAGGAAGACTTTGCATTTCTGGAAGGTAACAGAATCCAGAGTCACAACAGGGTACAGTCCAGAATTTAGCATTTGCAACTGAGATATGCAGATATAAAAGTCAGTTTGTAAAAACAGGCCTAAAGTTGAATCAAAAACTTTGAACTAACAGTCATGGATTTGTGTTTGAGTTAAGTCAAATGTATTAAATAATCAATATAAATAATGAATTTACATGTGACTATAAAAAAACCTCATAAAGTATAAAGAAAGAAGTCAAATTTAGTTACATTGTTATAGCAATTTTATATTAGACACTATATGAACACATGGTGTTGCTAAGAAGTATTATGTTAATATCTATCTGCATATCACCTGTCATTTGTCTGTTATTTATCACCTGTCTATCATCTACTTATTATCTATTATCTGTCTATCATCTCCTTATCATCTGCCTATCATCTAATATCTAGTTATTGATTTATCATTGATCACTGTGTATTCAATAACCCTAGAGAATATATGTTAAAATTACATAAAATAATATGGACTAGAAGTAACAAAAGAGTTAGAATGCCAACACCTTCGAGTGACTAAAATAATATAGTTAGGAAAAAATAATGCAGATGACAGTGAGAAAATAAAAACGACTATAACATATCCTTTACATATAGTGAGGTTGGCCTCCAAAGAGTTTCAGTTATGCCATCAAAATATTTGTAATTTACTTAGACATTTTCTGGAGCTAAAGATGCACTTAACAAATTTAGTCATAATTATAATCCAAGATCATCACAATTTTACTTGGTAATAAAAATAAATGAGAAGAGATCTTAGCAAACCTCTCTTTTAAGTCCCTAAATGAAAAGGACAGGCTAAACCGGAGCATATAAAATTAATGGTGAGCTATGGAGGCCTAGATTGACAGACGTTGAAAGAAAAAAAGAAAAGAAAAACAAATGCCAACTTGGATTGCAACAACAAAACCAGGCAAAGGCTTCTCGGCTGCCGACTAAGCAGGCTTCTGGGTATTGCATGTTACATCACAAGCTTAGGGCGGTGCATTTACAATGAATTCTGAAGGTGGATGCTTCCCATATAAATGCTTTGAGAGGAGTGTGAAGCTCATGGCAGCCTAGCAAATCGCGTCCATTGGGGCAAATCCTGCTTACGAGAATAATTTAGGTGCAATAGTGCGGCTTGAGAGAGACAGAATATGTGAGGCACATCTAAGTGGGAAATGGGGACATTTTCTCTGTAGCCCCAAGCAGTTTCTGCCTTGGCTCTGTTTCTGTAGCATCAGGTGCTTTGCTGCTATTGGTTGTGTCATATACTGTGCACATTACAAAATAACACATGTTTATATTCACACATTGTGTACAAAGAAGTCTGGCATGTCTAGATGTGCCTCCTTAGGGAATTAGAAGCTACTGTTACTGAGTAACTCCCTTTCCTTCTTCTTTTTTTTTTTTTTTCATTAATTCTTAACTCACTTTACATATTTCATATGTGTAATACCAAAGCCCTCTTCTCCAAGTCCCCCCTCATGCTCCCTCTACCCCATGCTCCCCTTCCCTTCCCTCAGAGAAGGGGACCTTCCCACCCTGGGTACCAACATGCACTGTACATCAAGTTGCTGCAGGACGAGGCACATCCCCTCTGAATGCGGTCAGACAAGACAGCCCAGCTAGGGGGAAGGGATCCAAAGGCAGGCAACAGACTCAGAGAGAGCTTCAGGTGTTAGGGGACCTACGGGAAGACCAGCTGCCCATCTGATACATCTGTGCAGGGGGTCTAGGAGCAGTCCATGCATGCTCTTTTGTTGTTGGTTCAGTCTCTGTGAGCCCCTGTGGGCTCAGGTTAGTTTACTCTGTAGGTCTTCTTGTGGTGTCCTTGACCTCTCCAGCTCCCTCATTCCTTCCCCCAGCTACTGTATAGATTATCTGAGCTTGGCCTATTGTTTGCCCTATTATTTGGGCCTCTTTATCTGTTTCCATCAGCTGCTGGATGAAGAGTCTCAGAAGACAGGCAGAGCAGAGTGTCATTAATAGCGTCAGGGGTTGTCTCTCATGGCATGGGTCTCAAGTTGGGTCAGTCATTGGTTGGCCACTCCCTCAATCTCTGCTCCCTCTTTATCCCTACACATCTTACAAACAGGCCAAATTTTGGGTCCAAGGCTTAGTGGGTGGGTTGAAGTGGCCACCTCCTGTAGCAGGAGGGACTTCCAGTGGAGGGATGGGGATACCAATCAAGCCCCATTCGTTTACCCCATTCTTTCTTGTGGTTAATAGTGAGCTAATATAAAATATTAAATTAAATGTTTTTCAAATTGTAGATGTAATTACCCTCTACTTCACATGTGTAATATCTCGATATATATTCCCTACTGTATCTCTCTGTCATTTCACAAATCCATCTGATGAGTGTGTCTAACAAAGCAGTTCTAGCATTGATTCTAGAGTTTCTTTTTTATGCTTCTGTACTCTGCTTTATCTCAGCTTTTGCATAGTCTTGCATGGAGAATGGAAGCAACATGGCCAGTCTCTTTACTCAGGTTTCATGTGTGAATTCCAAATATGCTCCATCTTGGTAGACTTGCTGGGCAGTGGTGGCACACACCTTTAATCCCAGCACTTGGCAGGTGGATCTCTGTGAGTTAGAGGACAGCCTGGTCTACAAAGAAAGTCCAGGACAGTCAAGGCTGCACAGAGAAACCCTGTCTTGAAAAACAAAAACAATAAAATAAATAAATAAATAAATTTAAAAAATCTTGTTAGATTCTCCACAGTTAAGTGGAGACTGGGGACTGACTTTTACAGGATCTCTGGTGCCCCATATTTGGCCATGTCCCTTTGATGGGGAGGCCCAACGGCACTCGGAGGAAGGATAGCGGACTACCAAGAAGGGACTTGATACCCTAGCACCATATTCAGGGGGAGGCGGTCCCCCTTGGTCACAGTCATAGGGAAGGGGATTGGGGTGAAAGTGGGGAGGGAGGGAGGAATGGGAGGATGTATGGGATGGGATAGAAAAAGAGATGTAATATGAATTATTTTATTTTTCAATAAAAAAATATAAAAAAAATCTGGTTAGACTTAGTCAGAAGTCCAATATTTAGAAATTATATGTATTTAAGGTGCACACCTTTAGTTCCATCTTTCTGAAGGCAAAGGCAGGCAGATCTCTGAGTTTGAGGCTAGCCAGGTCTATCGCGTTCCAGGACAGCCAGGCCTACACAGAGAAACCCTGTCTCTTAAAACAAACAAAGAAACAAATAAATAATCAACAAAGCAAAACAACACAAAACAAAGATACTGTCATTTGTACTTTGGGAGGTATTTTGTTGTAGTTATTTAGCCTAAGAACTAGCCAAAGAACTTTGTTTTTATGCCATTCCACGAGGAAGGGTTCTCTCTTGAACTGTCACATGGTAGACAAATTGCAAACATAAGAATTAGACTGCCACTATATATGGCAGTCAGTGTTCTATTCCTGTGAAGAGACACCATGACCAAGGCAACTTTTATGACAGAAAACATTTAAGTGGAGATTGCTTACAGTTTCAGGGAGTCGGCCCATTCTCATCACAGTGTGGGACAGGGCAGCACACAGTTCAGCCATGGTGCTGGGGAAGGCGATGAGAGTGCTACGTTGGGATCCACAAGCAGTAAAAGAAGAGAAAGCTATTTGTCTTGACTTGGGCTTCTGAAAAGCTCAAAGCCCACCTCCAGTGACACACTCCAACAAGGCCACACCTTCTAATTCTTTCAAATAATGCCACACCCTGGTGACCAAGCATTCAAATCTGTGAGCCTACTGGGCCAGTCCCATTCAAATGACCACACCATAGCAACCCCAGCCTTATTCCAAGGCAGAGGGAGACTTTTCACATGCCCTTTAACCTGTTTTTTCCTAAGATAAATCTCAAAGTGTTTTGACAGTCTTAAGTAATATAATAATATAAAACACTTATAATGGTGCCTTGTACTAGGCAAGCGTAGTTAAAAGATTTTATTCCTTTTGATACATCTGAAATACTATCAGAAATAAGTTTTCACAGAGCCCATGGATCTTCTCTCGGTGTGCCCTTGAATTAAAACATAAAGCCAGTCCGTTCTACTCACAGCATAGACTAGCTTTTAAATTGGATCCTGCTTGAAAATGATATGATTTCACTTATCTCCATATCTTTTTCTTTCTATTAACTTCAGAGTTTCTGGAAGTCAAGGGCAAGGTCTTATGTTAACTAGAATATAAATAGAATGCGCTCAATAAAATCTTGGATAAATACATTTAAGGCTACAGTGAGGAATCTATAACTAAATTTATGGAAGAAGTGCCAATGCAAGTTGAAAAATATAAATTCACATTTGTATTATGAATATATATCCAATACTATGAAGCAATCAAACACTGTATCAGAAATCTAAACCTTGGCTTCCTTTATCTAAGGCTCTATGCTTTCTCTTTTATTTATAGAAAATGTACTTATTGAAAATAACGAAACATGCATTAGATGTATAAAAAACTAGAAATAAAAGAGAACTTTCTTGACAGAAGGTAAATAAGTGAGCAATTTGAGTATGTGGTTCAACATTTAAAAAAATTAAATTTCCAGAGTTACTCATTATATAAGTGGTTGGAGCTTGGCCTTCTGAGCGTGCTCACACTCTGCCCTAGGATGTTGATTCAGATGGGAGGTGATCTGCAGGGGTGAGTATTGAGTTAACTAGCCAAGCACAAGCATAGCTGAGGCAAAGGCTAGCATGAAGGTCTGCTGGTGAGAAAACATCACAGTTCATCCAACAATACGCTGGGTGATGGAGGCTCCGCCCACAACCACATTTCTAAGAAAGAAAAACTAAGATAAGGAAATTCGAAAGAGCTATCTAATTCCACACTTTTTGATGAAGACTGGATCAGGAAAGAGTTCTAGGTATGTTGTACTCTGAAGTTTAAGCTCTCTCTTTCTCTCCATTGTTTTATCACCATAATTTGAAAGCAAATTCTGTGCACTTTCTAAGTTCAACCAAACTACATTGATTAGCCTTTATAATAACTAAGTAATGTGTATAGTGATACTCATTGTCTGATGGGGACCTAGTTATAGTATCTCCCATGGGCATCAAGATCTCAAGATAGTCTAATATATTCATATATACTCATTTAACATTGTGTAGCAATTACATGCGAGTTATAGGGGTGGGGATGAGAATTAAGGAAGGTTGCAGGTGTGCGATTGATCAGGATATATTATAAGCGTGCATTAAAAATTAGATCCCCAAATGGAATTCCTGAAGGAGCCTAGCATGAAAAAACATCTTAATAATCTTGGACTATAGATTTACCACATGCTGTTTGGAGTTCTGGATACTTTCATTTGGGGTAAAAAAAAAAAAAAAAAACTTTTCTATTGGCATGTCTTTCAGGATTGGCAAAGTGTCATGTTACTGAAAAGCCAGTACTTTCAGTAATTTCCTCTTTGCACGGAACAGTGAGGTATCAATTGCTGATCTAAGTATTCGTTGATTTTGAAGCTACAGGACTAGAACAGGATGCCCTGGCCCTCAGGACCCTCAGGATTGGCACTCAAGCAGGCAAATGTCCTCATAATCCAGACCACACATTAGCAAGCTCAATACTGAGTGATATTCAGAGCGAGGTCTTATACATAGGGCTCAGACGCGCAACACATTAGCAGGTGAAAGCATTTTTAAAAATGATTGAAGGTATGAACCCTTATCTTAACTACCTTTCCATAGCTTCCCTCATCTCATTATTCTTTCACTTGGGCAGTTGCTCCTAAATACCCCTGATGCAATTTTATGTTCATCTCTCTTATCTAGAACTCGTTAGTATAACCTGAGGTGATGTGGGTTGTGTATAAGTCATTTTAATTTACATAATGAGCCCCAGTGCCTCCGGAGCATGAACTAAGAACTAAGGAAATTTTGACAGCTTCAAGAGAGAAAGAGAGAGAGAAAAAAATATTCCTTTTTAGGAAGCAAGGAGATTGCTCAGTAATCTTCTAATCAAGGCTTGAGGACAACACAAATTGGCTGGTAATAATGAGCCAGTGACCTTGTATTGGGAATTGTGCAAAAGTTCATGCCTGGAAGTATGTTTGTGGCAGAAATGGGCATCTCTTTTATATATGATCTTTGAGAAGTGGAGTTTCTCATCTAAGTTGAGTCCAAGGGAGAATTATTACTATTTCTGGTAACATGATCTGAGCGAGGGACAGACGCCTAAAAGGAGGGTAATTCTGGTCAGGAAACTGCATAAGACATAGGTTCAGATGACCTAGCTATATATAATATGTGTTTTGCTCACTTACCCCCCTCAGTTCACATCTAATAATCACAGTGACTTGTATAAATTATACCTATGACCCCATATAGCCCCCATACAACCATATGCAGTTAATGCTATAATTGCCATCACTCCACAGATTAGGAAGTAGAGGGAACGCTATATGTAACAATATCCCGAGTCATGTACCTAGTGAGCAGGTGGAACACAGATTACTAACTAGGCAGCTGAGTTTTGCTGCAGGAACTTCTAACTAATACATCATGCATTGCATTTATGTTGAACCTAAGTGCTCAGGAGACACTTGATGGGTCATGTGGACCATTGAACGTGTGCTCAGCAGATATTAGACCAACATATTAGCACACCAGTATTGTATCTTGTCAAAACAAGCCAAGCCTGGAGTGACAGCAGCATCAAATATGTATGAATATGTTTTAACTGGGCCATTCAATCACGGAACAGCAGGACATGCTTGTGATCTGCATGAAGCATCTTCTATTCAGAAAAGACCTGATTTGTGTGCTTGCTTGTTTTGTTTTGTTTTTGTTTTTAGGTTTTTTTTTTTTTTTTTTTTGAAGATGGTGGAGAACTATTTTAGAACAAAGAAATATATATTTTAAAATTTTAATAGATTGTGGTCGGATGTTTTAAAAGATTTTTTTTTTCAGTCATCCAAAATTAGTAAGGACAGATTTGTAAACTTTTAACTGTACCTTTTAGCTACAGGCCTCTGAACAGCTCATGCTTGGGGTAATCTAGAAGTGCTTTTGCTTCCTTGACATGCTCACATTTAATGTTCCATTTGAAGACAATAAATGTGATGGCTTGTCTTATGGGTCCAACTGGGGGTGCCTATGAGGGTGGATCAGTATGGAATGAAGCAAAGTTCTCCCCAACTTGGTTATACACCATCCAAGATACTGAAGAACTGAGAATTGTGAACACAGTACTGAGAATGGTTGATTGATTCTTCTTGACTGCTGAGGAGAGATGTCAGTCTTCTTCAATCTTGTGTTTTAAAATGAATCTGATGTCATGTGTTCTCTGGGTTTCCAGGCCTTTGGACTTGGCTTAGAATCTGAAGCACTGACTTTTTTTTTTTTTTTTTTTTTTTTTGTTGCAGATGCCAGAACATGGGACCTAATAATCACTTAAGCCTATCATGTATAGTGAATCTCTCTCTCTGTCTCTGTCTCTCTCCCTCCCTCCCTCTCCCCTTCCCTCCCTCTCCCCTTCCCTCCCTCTCTCCTTCCCTCCCTCTCTCTCCCTCTCTCCCTCCCTCCCTGCCTTCCTCCCTCCATCCTCATCCCTCTTCCTTCCTTCCCCATTCTCTCTCTTTTCCATCCTTCCTTTCTTTTCCTCTTTCTCTTCTTCCCTCATTTCTCCTCCTCTCACACATCTATTCCGCCCTCTTTGGCAATACTAGGCGAGGGCACATGTGGAGGACAATAGAAGGGTTATAGTCACTCTGGTAATGGTAAAAAATGAATTTTATAGGGATGCTTTCTGGATACGAATGCTTGCTATTGAATTATGAGGTTGTGAGTTCAAATCCCAAACACACATAGAAATGTCTGGGCATGGCTGTGTGTGCCTGTAATGCTGGTGGTGAGGGGTGGAGAAAGGCAGATTCCTGCAGCTCACTGGTCAGGCAGTCCAGCTGAACTTGTGAGGTTCTAGTTCCGTGAGCATCTCTGTCTCAAGAGAGAATGTCAAAGAGCTAAGAGAATGACTCTGGATTTCTTCTACTGATCTTTATGTATACTTACATAGGTGCACATATCTACACAATCATGTGTATGCACCATACATACGTATAACACATACCATATATACACACACATGTAACATACATACACTAAAATAAACAATACATCTAAAAAGAAAAAAATTAGCTAGGATAGTAGGAGTCTCATAGTAGATCAGATTTTGTGGTTGAAAAGAAAGATAATGTCACTTTCCTTCAAATTGCGCATTGTGGAATAATTTTATAATCATTAGAAAACCATTTTCACAGTGTCCACAGGCTTAAGATATCTGAAAGTTTCTGAACACTGAGCATTCATTCACTTTACTATTTTAGGAGTGTTCTCTTGCCACCCCAACACCTAGTGAACAAAAGATTTATTTTTAAATCGAGGGAGGAACACATAAAGAGAGGAATCAAAAATAGTTTGGATGCATTTTCTGCCAGGAGGAATGAAGGCTTCAAATACTTGGTTTTAAGGCAAGATGAAAAGCAACAAGAAATGGAGCAGCACCAGCTTGCTGTCATCTGCTTGGTGTTCGGGATGGGTACTTTTATAGCAGTTGAGAACACAGGCAGCTTTTTTATTTTTCTGCTGTAGCCACCCCTTATCCACAGCATGTTTTCCATGGGTGCAGTTACCCAAAGAGGCAGAAAGGAGGAGGGTGTGTGTGTGTGTGTGTGTGTGTGTGTGTGTGTGTGTGTGTGTGCGCGTGCGTGTGTGTGTGTATAAACACAGCAAAAATATTTAAATAACCTTTATTATAGTATGCTGTCTCACTTCTTCTGTTAATATTGGTTTTCCTTTTTATGTACCTAATCTATAATCTGAGCTGTATGTATAGGGTTCTTACTGTCTAGTCTCAGACATGCAGTGGGGTTCCTGGAAGTATCCTCCATAGATAATAAGGGCTACTTTATTTCCTAGCAACTTCTAAACAGCAAAAATGCCATGGATGAAACTACTGCTTCCACTGTTCCACATAGTTGTGTCTTTCACGTGCCTGGTACTCCCCGAGGGAGCAATAACACAAGGTGAGTCTGAGATACTAAAAGTGGACTTATTTGAAGTTTTATGCCACTTGCCTTGTAGCTGGAAAATTCTAATTTCAGAAAGACTGAAGGGATCTTTCTAACCTCATAAAATTTTAGCTATGAGAGTAAAATTTCAGGGACAAGGGGCTCAAGTGACTGGAAGGAAGATTCATTCTAAAAGGATTCCTTAACACAGACAGGAGCCCAGGTCAGGGCAATGAGGACTTGAGAGGAAACCCACTGAGGTTCCTAGTTTTCAGCTCCCAGCTCCTTTGTACAGGTCTCTACACTCATGCCTGGCTCCAGGCAAGGCTTCTCCTTACTACATTTGGGTGACAGAAAGGACTTTAATGTATTAGAATAAGGGTAAATTGGAAGAGGACAACTGAGTTGCTGTCAGTGACCTGCCTTTTACGGTTGTCTCTCAGTGCCCGTATGCTAGAATGGGAAGCCCCATTGTCTTTCTCATTCAAAGTGTCTCTTATTTTCTCAGCAGCGAGTATTTTCCAGATATACCACTTGGCATGCCCTTCCTTGTAAGGTAACATAACTGAGGCCAAACCAGGGCTGGGCAGCTCACCTGTGGATCAAGAAGTACTGGACACATTTATCTTTTCTTCTTTTTCTCCACTGACTTTTTATTCCTGTTAACATTCACACATTCTGAAGAAATAAAAAAAGAAGAACAAATGCAAATGTGAAAAAAATTGCTGGCAAATAATTATAGCACTTCTTGAAATACCCAGGAAGGCTGGGTGAAAACTCAGAATGCTTATGCATGAAGGAGAGAAGCCATGCTGCCCACTTTAGATTAGAGGGTCTCTTCTCCTGTCCCGCCCTCCTAACCTCAGTCAAGCAATGGTCCCAGGAGGCAAATCAAATACAACCAATTCACAAGCAGATGAAATAAATGCGAAGAGATGAGGTCGCTGGTTTGGACTTTGGATGAGAGTGATGTCCCTATTCTAAATTTCTTATTAGTCTGTCCTTCAGGCAGAGACTTCAAAGAAGAGCAGGGCACACAAGCAAGAAGAATCAATAGTTCCTGAACAGTAGGATGGCTAAGATGACACCACTGCCATCTAGAAAGGCCTGCGTTGCTCTTCTGTCTTACTTGCGACCTATATTCATCATCAAAGCCATTAAGAAGATAAAAGATTATTATTGATATGAAGTGTTGGCCTTTGCTAAAGACATCCTATCTTCCTTCTCTTTCTCCTTCTTTCCAAATAAAGTTGTGCTAAGTGAATTTTTTAGGTCTCAACTTCTAATCATTTGCTACTTTATTTCCCAATCCTTTTTCTCTTTCTTCATCAGAAGTTTGCTGTGTGTGCACATGCATACACACACATGTATGTGTGTTGTGCACACATGTATATGTGTTGTGTGGGTATGTACAATTCCAAAATATACTGCTGCAGGAGTTTTTGTGTGTTGTGTACATTTGTACAACTCTGAAATATACTGTTACTGGAATTTTCATGAGTGTATATGTGTTCAGTTTAAATTCATTTTGATCTTTTACTCTTTTTTAGACAATACTATAAAAGAATGCTACCCATGTATCTTGGACTGGTTTCTTATGAGAAAATAGCTTAGTTAAAGACTATATACATATTGTGTGTGAGTGTGTGTGTGTGTGTGTGTGTGTGTGTGTAGCAAATCAAGTGAGCCGAGAAAGAGAGACCAGTAAAAATCTCACTAAGTATGACATGAAATGCATCTTATTATTTTCATTGGGTGAACCAGAGTGAGAAGCATTTGTTAATTTGCAAGCTTCTCTCTGCCCTTAACCAACTGAAGTTCTCAAGTAACTAACTCTCACCATCTTGGACAGCATTTGCTTTATGTTTACAAGAACTCATTAGATATTCAAGAGCATGGGCTGAGAAAAACCAAGAGGAGAAATGGAGTGAGAATTTTGGTTTCTTACAAAAACCAATTATGTCATATGAATGTTTTTTGCTTTAATCTCAAGTGTGGGATATGGGGCTGCTTCAGATTGTCCACAGCAGCTGACCATGATTTGCCTCATGTCCTGGCAAGAATGTGATTCTGCCATCTGACGATAGTTTACCTATGGAATTCTGTGGACTTTTCAGATGACATAAAATAATCAGAGCCCTGAGAGAAGTGACAGATGCTGCTCCTTGGTGCTGCTGGTTTCTGTTGCTGCTTTTGTTGGTTGCTGGTTACGTTTGCTCTTTTCTGCATTGCTGGTTGCTGATTGCCATTTGTTGTTTGCTGGATTGCTGGTGGCTGGTTGGCATTATCCTGGCTATGAATATCAAACTTGTCCCAAGAAACTTGACACTCCTCATCAGCAGGAAGTAGTCTAAGGGAATCTATGCCTCCTACCTAGTATTGGGAGGTTGGAAGGAATTGGGGTTGAGAAGGGTAGTAGGTAAAAGAACCCAATAAAATAGACACGTGTACACACACACACACACACACACACACACACAGAGTTATTAGTGATGCCCAATATAGGGCTAGGCAGAATGGGAAATCTGATTTTTTAAATTTTTAATTAATTTATTTATTCACTTTATGTCCCAATGTTAGCTTCCTCCCTCTTCTCCTCCCAGTCCTTCTGTCCTCCCTCCTTCCCTCTTCCCAGATTCCCCCCCCTCTCCCCCTCAGAGAAGGGCAGCTCCCCTATTAACCCACCACAGCACATCAGGTTGCCTCAGGACTGAGCACTTTCTCTTCCATGTGGCCTGGCAAGGCAGCCCTACCAGTAGGAAGTTGATTGAAAAGCATCAGAGTCCATGTCAGAGAGCCCTTGCTCCCCTTCCTATGGGACCCACATGAAGACCAAGCTGCCCACTGAGTACTGAGGAAATCTGATTTCAATTGCCATAAGGAAGCAACAAGAGAAAATGCCAGGTGGAATCTGAGAAAATAAAGTTGCTACTGCAGTGATGGGGCCAACATTCCAGGAAGGTTCCCTAAGAGGCATCTGATACATCAAGCTACTGAGTGAGAATCTATGACTGCTCGGGCAACTCTCTATTTTATTATTTGCATATATGCCACGTCTTTCTTCCCCAATTTCTTATGTTACTTCTAACTGTAACCATCACTAATGACCATCCTCACAGAAGCAAGGCTCTCTTCCTTTAACATAGGCTGCAGGAGATGCTGTATTCTAGAGCAACCCTGGTGAAAGTTCCTGATTCATCTGTGATGCTAGTGACTGCTCGCTATTAGCTATTAAGGGTGATGCTTTGAGACTGAACCACAATCAAGATGAATACCAGATTCCATTTCTCCATTTTATATTTTTTCCTTTGAGTTTCTAACTTGTTTGTGATGCTATGACTTCCAGGACTCACGTCTTTAGGTCTTCTGTAGGCTTAGGGTCAGACGCCCTATACTGAGCAATGTTTGTTAGCACGCTAATTTAGGGGGTGATTCGGGAGTTTATTGGGGGAATGGGATTTGTTCCTTACACTGTGCCACACTCAGATGCCCTTCCCAAAATTCTAGACCCTAGAATGATCACTGCCTATAAACACTACATATCAGGAAGCCCTGCATTGTTGACCATGTCAGTCTCTTCTAAGGGCATTTGAGAACTGTACTCATGGCTCATTATCCTAATGATGGCTTTCTATTTATCTTCTAATACCATTGTGCTCTGTCTCCTGTATCTGTACCAGTGAAGGACAAAGGCTAGCCATTCTCTGAGACCATAGTACTGTCCCATAACTCCCTGAACTGCTGATGTTAATGCATAGACTAAAGCAGTAGACTGAATGGAGGAACCACACCCCAGGAATCCATTGATTGTAGTACAAAACAGTCAGGGTAGGTTTTGGGATTAGGTAATATGCGCAGAAATTTAATAATGCTGTACATAATCTGGGTAAAACTAGAATTTATGGTGATGGCCACTAGGTGGCAGTGTTCGGGGATGGGGAGAGGAGGAATGGATGGCACCGCTTTATGTAAAGTACTCAGTATTAAGTAATTGACATGCTGTGACCAGAGAGGCAAGATGATCTATTTTGTTTTGCTGAATAGCCTATAAAGAGTCATGAAATCATGAATCTTAACAGTATTTTCTTTTCCTTATGGCAGGATATATAAAATTGATCAGAAATGGCACCATTGGTAAAAATGGACAGGAAGAGATGTGCAGAAAACCTGAATACGATGAGGTGATATCTAAATACTATGGGAAGGTCGAGTGTATTCCTTAGAGACGAAGAGGCTATTGTGTGAGCAATTATTCCAAACCTTCATCATTGGTTACACTTGTGATACTCAGCTACACCTACATTTTTAAGTACGTTTTCTAATAAGCTTGTACATTTGTATCAATTCTGCCAATTTTTTTCTGAGTCCCATATATCCCAAGAGCAGTCTTGTTCATATGTATCTCCTTATGAAATCCTGGGAGAGTTTGTCTGGTACCTACTCAAGGAGAAAGATTGCTAAATTGTAGCATATGCATAAACATATTTCATTTCCCTAAGTACTACCAGATGGCTTTCTGCAAATCTGCATCACTCTTTTTTCATTAGCATGACTTGTGGATCTTATTTCTTCACGTTCTTAATGCTGAAGTTTGTGTCTTGACTTGCCCCTCAAAGGAGCCTATGTTAAAGGTTTGGTCCCCAGAAGAGTGCTACAAGGGCATGGCGGAACTCTGAAGGGGTGAGGCATACAGGGAGGTCTTTAGGTCATCATTGGTGTGCCCCATTGAAGGGGTTGTGCAGCTTTCATGTCTTCCTGACCTTGTGTCTCTTTTGTTTCCCAGTTAGGTGAGTAGCATGGCTTCACTGTAGGCTCCCACTTGTCAGTGTTGTCTTCCCATGGGGCTAAAGCAACAAGTAATTCAATTGTGGATTGAAACAGGCAAAACTGTGAAACCAAAGAACTTTTTGGGTTTCCCTGCTAAAATTTGATTATGATATTATAATAATAATTTGACTAATTTATTTTAATTCTAATTTGGTTCTACTGCAGTGACAGAAGTCATATATGTGTGTGTGTGTGTGTATATATATATCCCATTGCCACAAAATAACTTTCAGCAGCATCCTGTCTTTCTGTTTTCTTTTTGTTGATTTTGTTTGTTTGCAGAGGCAAAGACTCTCCTATGCAGCCCTGGCTGAGCCTGGCTTCCTTCTATCCTCCACTGAACTCAGAGTCACGCGGCTCCATCCATCTCTGCCTGGCAAAGTTTTTCTCATGTAGCTGATGACAGCCTTACAGTTCTGATCTTCCTGTTTCTACCTGAGAAGTGCTAGATTTATAGGCAAGTGCCACCGTTCTGGTTTATGTGGGACCAGGGGATAAATCCAGTACCATATGCATGTGAGACAAGCAGTCAGCTAGCTGAGATAATCCATAGTTGTGCTCTTTGTTGAATAAAATTATTTAAAATATTTTGAGACAAGGTTTTAATGTCCCAAGCTAGCCTTAAACTCTCTAAATCATCAAGAATGATGTTAAGCTCCAGAGAATTTTGCCTGTTTCCCAAATGCTGTAATTATAGGCATGCACACTGTATCCAGTTTATGTGGTGCTGAGGATTGCACACAGGGCTTGCAGGCTAGGTAAGGACGTTATCAATGAACTGTAGTCCTAGCCTCTGAATAGAAAACTTTAACTTACATGCATTCTGTCTCTATAACTTGTACATGTACACGCTATATTACCCCATTCATACTGTATGTGTCTCTAAATATTCATCATTCCTGTTTCTACGACAGCAAAAACAAAAACAACACACAGTGGACAAAGAGGAATGAAAAGACTCGTCTAAGCTATGGTTTATACTGCTGTGGAAGGGCACTATGGATGGTGCCCAGTGATTGGTCTTGGTGTACGGGTTTCAGAGGTTTAGTGCATTGTCATCATGGCAGGAAAGCATGGCGGTAGGCAGGCAGACATGGTGCTGAGAAGAAGCTGAGAGTTCTATAACTGGATTATCAGGCAGCAAGAAGAAGAGAGAGTGAGCCACTGGGCCTGGCTTGAGCTTCTGAAATCTCAGAGCCGACTATCAGTGACATACTTTCTCCAACAAGTGACATCTCCTTGAGTGCCACTCCCTATGAGCCTATGGGGGCCATTTTTACTCAAACCATCACATTACTCAAGTCCATATTCCCATTAGGATGCTTATTAGTTTAATTTGTTCACTCACAACTTCGTATTATAGTATATAATGCATTCTGATTATTTTTACACCCATTCATTCTTACGTCCCTCCTGTTCCTGTCAGTCTCCTTTGGTCCTGGAGATTCCAAATATCTGAATTCTGAAAAGCACAAATGGCCACCAATCCCTAGGTCACCAGTACTAAACGATCCTTAAGCTCACCTTGCTCAGACAGTTGTCTGGGTTTTCTCACTTGGGAGCCAATTTTTTCATGAGTCTTCAGTTCCTAAATATTTTGGGAGAAGAAATTTTTGTTGTAGACTATGGTTTCCAGGATAGTTGTCTACACAGTACTGTTGGAAAAGAAAGTTTTCCCTTCACAGGATAAAGTGGAAGCATAGTTATTGTCCATGAAACATGATTTGGGAAACCAAAGCCCTGCACTCTTTCCTCCAATAAAACTTGCCAAGACAGTGGTACCATCCACCAACCCTCCTCATATTGATGTGTGAGAATTGGGTATTGGAGTACTGATTCATTTTAGGGCATAGTCATGCTGTGCATCTATCTAAAAATATCTTTATTTTTCATCTATTTATTACTGTGTGTGTGTGTGTGCATGCATACGTGCATGCGTGTGTGTGTGTGTGTGTATGTGTTGTGTATGTGCATGTGCATGCCTGCCACAGCATGCATGTGTAAGTCAGAGGAAACTTGGAGGAGTCAGTTCTTTGTGTCACATGTGCTCCCGGGACTGAGCTCAGGCAGTCAGGCTTGGTGGCAGCTGCCATTACCACTGAGCCATCTTGCTGGTCCTAGAGATACCTTGACTCCTGTCAGTGCTTATGTATCTGTGGCAGGAAGACTTGTTAGCAATTTATGTGAGAACTAAGTCCACACGGCATGCACTACTTGCATCCTGAGTGCCCATGTGCCATTGCACAGCTGTGCTTCCACTGCCCCGGTCCACTCCTCCCTCTATGGCCTTCTTCTGGATTTCCATTAGTTTATAACATTAAGTTATTATTCCTGCAATATTAATTGCATTACAATCTGTTATATTTTCTGGTACCCACAGGAATCAAAATTCAGCATATTCAAATCAGAGCTTGTAATATTTCTCTTCCAAATCTGCTTCTGTGGCTTCCTGCCTTGGCATCTATAAGATCTACATCCTGCCTCAATCCAAACATTGGTACATCACCTTTAATCATGAATACCTGTTTAATCCATGCTAAAAATCTTTTGAAACAATCTGATTTCTTCTATCACCATGTTTCCACCCTAGTCTAAAAAAAACCATCATTTCTGTGGTGTATTTTTATAGCCCTTTACTAAATGATATTTTTCCTTTTCTTCCTGTTTTCTACCAAGCTATTTTCTAATCTGGTCTGTACAAGCTGCTCAAATAGAAAAATGTACTCACTTATTCTTCCTATGTACAAACTATTGAATGGTCTCCTGTATCATTAATTAGGCCCTGTAGCCTTAAGGAGGCCAGTAGGACTATACAGTTCTTTGGTCTAACCTCTGGGATAGCCTCATCCCATGCTACCTTCCCCTTCTGTGTCTTTGTACGCTAGAGCAATATTCTTGCTATGGCTTTAATGGGTTTAGAGAAAAGTTGGTGACAATTGAGTGAGATAGTATCTAAAGCTGTAGTGTCTACTGTGCTGACCATGTTGTTCCAAGTGGGTTTTAAAGAGAAATTAATCACAAATATTTATTGAGTATTTCCTGTGTGACTACAGGATAAAAAAAGACATGGAATTTCATTAACTTTGCTAAGCAAAGTATTGTAAATCTAGTAATCTGTACAGTCTCATCAGCTTGGTAAATTATCATCACAAGGTGGTTGGAGGAGATCCGCATTCTATCATCAGATTTCCCCCTTGCAACAGCACTGGTTAAATTAACATGTGTGCTACAAAATAGAAAAACAAACACTCTGAGAGTACAACATTAAAGAAGAAGTTAAGTCTCATAGATTTTTCTAAAACAGGAATATCTTATTTAAATAAAGCAAACATTTAGCCTCTAAATTAAGCATTTAAATGGAGCTCTAATGCATAAATTAATTTTAAAATTTGTTTTAGACATCATTAAAGCATTCAGCTGTAAACTGGCACCCATACATTTTCCAAGGCCTGGTTATAGAGACTACTTAACTGTAAAATAAATAGTAGCTTAAACTCTTATTCTGAATCTAGTCATTCAGAATTCTTTTATTTTTATTTCCAGAGTTTTGCCTGGGCAGGAAATGCTTTTACCCCCTTTCATATGGAAATTATTTCCACAATATGCACCATCAATATTCATCAAGTATCACACCAATTAACAAACCGTGAATAATCTGGAACAAAAATTTAATGCATGAAAACCCACAAACGTCTAGGTGGCTGTTAATAAGGCTATGTTTGAGGTAATCACAGACAAATTTAATTTTAAATATGCTTCCCTTAAGGAAGGAGTATCAATGTTAATTTAAGAATTTAATTTGTGTGGTGTTTTAATAAAATCTCTTTCATGAAATCTTTATGGAAACATCATGCAGTAACTTTGCTTACCAACTCAACATTTAATTTGCTTTTACATGATGAGACTGTGGCACCACTTGTATAGTTACATAACGTGATTGTTTCTCTCTGATGGGTTTATATAGTGATTTTTAAGGTTTAGACATGTTTCAATTGGGAACGGACTTTCCAATCTTAGTGTAATATATACATATGTATATATTATATACGTATTTGTACATACATATACATACACAGTGCATATATATGTATATATGCACATATATGTATTTATGCACATGTATATTATATTTGTGGGTGTATTTATATGGGGACTAAACATGTGCATGCCACAGCAGCAAGCAAGTGGCTGAGGTCAGAAGATAACTGGCAGGAATGGGTTCTCTTCTACTTTTTGAGTTTCTGGACCCAAGTACTGGCCATCACACATTTACCTGTTGAGTCTCTTTGGGCCTCCAAGCTTAATGGTTTAAACTGGTACTTGTAAATCCTAGGGGAATTCTTTTTTTTTTTTTTTTTTTTTTTTTTTTTTCTTCTTCTTGTTTAAACTTCACAGTGGATGAGATACAGGTATCTGGACTTTATTCTTTTGCACTTTTCAGTAGAAGACTAAAATAAAATCCATAAAAGTTAAGAGGAAATTAGAAAGCTTTAAGCTAAAACTAATGACAGTGAAAATAAAGATAAAGCAGAAAGAAGTCATAAGAAGAAAGGACTAACAAAACAGATAAGTTTGTGCTGTAACAAACCAAGGATCAAAGGCAGAGTAGATAAGGATTATTAGAAATAAAAAAAGAAGATTAATTAGCTAAAGCAGGACTTATAAGTGTTGAAAAAGAGGAAACTAGACACACACACACATACACACACACACACACACACACACATACACACACACACACACAGAATTAAAAATAAATGAAACAATACCACTCTCCAAATTCTATGGTAATAAAATTGAAAACAATATAAATTGCTTATTTTCAAAGACACTGCATTTACCATCAAGTTGAGGAAGAAATCAGAAGTACAAACAGATCTGGCATGAGCAACGAGGTCATATTCACAGCTAAAAATTACGTGTCTTGGGGATTTGAGAAATGAGTTAGTAACTCTGAGGTTTGTTCCTAGTGCACACAAAGGGCCACACAGTTGCCTGTAATTCCAGCTTGGTCTGTTTTTCTCTTCTGAGTACCTGCAAGCATGTACTCATGTACACACATACACACACACACACACATCTTTGAAAACAATCATCATTTTCTAATACTAAAAATGAAGTAAATTATTCTTGGCCCACGTGATATTTTAGGTGGTATTTTAGTCATCTTTTATCAAAAGTTTAAATATGATTTTTTTAATGTTATAAAAACCCTAACAATAAAACCAAACCAAACCAAAACAAAAAAACCCCAAAACCTAACACAGTAAAACTCAAAGTCAGCACAAACCTCATAAATTCAATCTGTTTTTAAAATCTAACTTTCTTTCTCATTTTAGTTTTCTTGTTGTTGTGTTTTTCTTTGTTTTTTTTTTTGTTGTTGTTTATTTGTTTGATTTTTTTTTAAATTTAGCATTTTTCTAATGCTTCCCAGGACAGGTGTGCAGGTGGCAGCGGTAGCTCACAGGTGCGTGTTACAGGCACACTTCTGACTTCCCCTTTGCTGCTCCCACACTGATCACAAAGAACCCTTCCATCTCCCTTCCTTCTCGTGCTTCAGAAGGTAGAGACCGTGGTTCTGAGCAATTTTAACCTATTGACAGCTCATCATGAGTCTTCCCACTTCTAACTAGTGAACAGTAGCTGGACAGCGTCATAACTTCATAACTCCATTGACTTTCTTCTTGGTTTGTGTGACAACATTTTCTGTTATTTCAGGTTTTTTCCCCTCTAAAATTCCATTATTTTGGGTAGCTAATCAGAGTTCTGATTTCCTCACAAATTCTTCAATGTCTTTTTTCTTTTCCTTCTTTTTTATACCTTGGTTTCTGTTTCTTCTTTTACTTTAAATGTTTCCTAGGATTGATTAGGAATCCAGGATTTGAAGATTCATCATTGTCAACACTTCTAGGTAAACAGCTCTCATATTTCAGATTCTGTTTTGTCCCTACTTTCTTTTAAGGTTTTATCTGGAATACCAGTTAGATATTCAATAAGTGTTTTTGTCTTGTGGGTTGGTCTGGTGCTGTATGTATGCAAATGCTAAATTCTGGGCCCCAAGATCTGGTTGCAGTACAGACAAGTGCGCTCTCAGGTACACCAATTTACTGTTGCGTAAACTTTGATCCCCAATTATCTCTGATTTGCTAATTAAAAAAAAAAAAAAAAAAGCTGAACAGCCGATACCTGGGAAGAAGAGAGTTAGGCGGAGCTTCCGTTTTGATCTTTTCTTCACCCTTAAACATTTTTTTTTTGTTGTTGTTGTTGTTATTTAAGCAATTGTTTTCCTGGTTTGTAAAAGTACACTTTTTCTTCTTTAAGAATTCCAGACATTTGTATCAATCATATTCATCCCTGACTGGTTTCCTGTGCCCCCGAGCGCCCCCTAGCGTCACTAGAGCTCCCAGCCCCGTCTTGCTCGCAACATCACGACCCTTTTCACTGCTGTTGATTTTTTTCCTTAAGTTATAATGTTCAATTTACCAATCCTCTTGACATTTGTGTTTGTCTTTTATTTAACTCAGCAATCAAGATGTTTGCCATTAGTTCCTGAAAACTTTCTTTGGTTCCTTTAAAGTAGTCTTATGAGATTGGTGAAGACATTTTGGCGATAAAGAAGCTTGTTACCAACGTTGGTGACCTGACTTCTGTCTGTGGGACCCACTTGGTAGGAAGAGAGGACCCATTTCTACAAGATGTCCTGTGACTTCCGTCTGTAATGTGGTGCCTATGCACATACTCCACCACACATAGTGAACGAGATGCAAAAATATTCTATCTTTTATCAGTCCTAGTTTTAGAAATCATACCTCACATCTCTCTTTTATGTCCTGAGGAGTTTGGGGAATGTCTAACTGTATCCTGTATGAGTCCTTCATTTTCTTTTATACTTTTTTGTTAGCAAGTAATGTGCTAAATTATGAAAATAACTTTGATATTTAAATTTTTTAACTAATTGGTATTATTAAAATCTCTTCATAGCAATTCAACTCAACTGAGATTTTTATTTTGAGAACATGCTTAAATTTTTTATTTAAGATATATCTCAGAGGGGTATTAGCTGAGTCCACTTTGAAGTAACTTTTTTGTTGGATGCCAGTTTGTTTCTACTCTTTAATTTTAAAATTGTGTGTGTGTGTGTGTGTGTGTGTGTGTGTGTGTGTGTGTGTAACTCTGCCTCAAATGGTAATAGCTTAGATTGTTTCTGAGTGTCGGGTGTGAGGGGATTGGGATGGAGAAACAGACTTGATGACTTCTCTTCTCCTACCTTTGACTTTGGGTGATCTACACGTCTCCCACACTGCTTGATCCTATGTGAACTTGATGCCATTATTCCCAGATCAGTCCAAACTGGTTGAGTTTGAATAAATCAATAGCTTATTGGCCAACTTAGATTTATCTGGATGGTTGTCACATGGCTCCTTCCAGGTCCTGTTCTAACTGTGAGCTTCAAGCTTCCTGAAATTCCACCATACTCTTTCCAAGTCGAGGTTTCAGTTAGAATTTTCTTCATTCTGCGTTCAGTGTGATTCCAATCTCATTGCATTTCCATGTCTTACAAATTCTTCAGAAAGCTCTACCTATTGCTCTTTTTACTTGTGTTATCTGCCCAATAAGTTAGTTAATTGTCTCTGGTTCATTACAAGTTTTGGTGGGAGGGGAAGTGAAATAGTAATGTTCACAACCTTTCTCTTCCCATTTCTCTGATACATTCACCTCAGTGTTTAAATACAGTTATTACATGTTATATTTCAACAATATTTTCTTTAAATATTGTTCTATCTTGGTTTAAACATTTTCTACTGCTTGGTAACCATTTTACTACTATAATAAAAACTGATTGGTTGTATAGAGGCACATACATGTTTACATTTTCACACACATCTCCTCTGGGCTTTTTGGAAAGAAAATTATTGTCTAATCTTTTAGTTTAAAATAAACCAATTGACAATTGCAGCTGAATTTTATTGCTTTGGATGCCAGTGGACATCTAAGATTCAAAGTAATGTGTGTTGTGCCCAGTTGTCAGAGAGAGGCAGGAGACCCAGCTTTAGGTGCCTCTGTTGTCAGCCTAGCTGGAGAGCTGATTAAGAGTAAATTCCTCTTGTCACCAGACTAAATCTAACTCAGTGTCACACTAAAGAAAAGCAACACTTCTACCAGATGTTTAAAAAAAAATAGCATATGTGCTATATTTAAGTAGCGACTCAAAGGTGATCTCATTACCTCTATTTTTATACTTTTCTACTTAAGCTATTTTTGCATCTAGCATTATTAAAATGTATATATATTTATTTTGGTTGATGTCTCTATCTATCTATCTATCTATCTATCTATCTATGTATCATCTATCTTTTTATCTATCTATCATCTATTTTATTTATCTACCTACCTATCATCTATCTATGTACTTACATATGTGTACAAAGAAGGTAGGAGGGCAATTGTTTATATATATCTCAAATTTATATTTTGAAATCCTAACACAAAATGTGATGGAATTAGAGTTGAGCCTTTGACAAGTCAGTAAGAATGAAATTATCAAAATGGGCCTTATATGATTTCTCAGAAAACTGGGAATAGTTCTACCTCAGTACCCAGCTACCATTCCTGAGCATATACCCAAAAGATGCTCTACCACACCACAAGGACACTAGCTCAATAATGTTCATAGCAGCTTTATTCATAGTAGCCAGAAACGGAAAACAACCTAGATGCCCCTCAACCAAAGAATGGATAAAGAAACTCTTGTACATTTTGTACACAATGGGATACCACTCAGCTATTAAAAGCAACGTTGCTATGAAATTTGCAGGCAAATGGATGGACCTAGAAAAGATCATCCTGAGTGAGGTAACCCAGATTCTGAAAGATAAACATGTTATGTACTCACTTATAAATGGATATCAGCCATATAGTACAGGATAACCATGCTACTATCTGCAGACCCAGAGAACCTAAGTAACAAGGAGGGATCAAGGTGGGACACTTGAATCTCACTGAGAAGGGGACATAGTATAGACATGGGGTGGATGGAAGGAGAGAACCACGTAGGGAAGTGGTGGGAGGGGAGCATGGAAGGATCAAGTTGGGGAGGATGGAAAGAGAGAGAGAAAGAGAGAGAGAGAGAGAGAGAGAGAGAGAGAGAGAGAGTGTGTACAGGAGAGATAACTGGCATGCATGGAGTGCATCTCTGGGATACACTAGAGATCTAGGACAATGGAAATTCCCAGAAGACCCACAGCCAAACATTGGGCAGAGCTTGTGGAACTTTATGGAAGATGGGGAAGACGGGTTGAAGGAGCCAGAGAGGTCAAAGACACCACAAGAAAACAGGCAGAACCAACTAGCCTGGGCCCTTAGGGATCCACAGGGACTGGACCACCACAGAGCATACTTGAGATGGACGTAGGCTCTCTACACATATGTAACAATAATATGAAGCTCGGTCTTCATGTGGGACTCCTAATAGCAGAAGTAGGAGCTGTATCTGACTCTGTTGTCCGTCTCAGGATCCTTTTTCCATAACTGAGCAGCCTTGCCTAGCCACAATAATTGAAGATGTACCTAGTCCTACTACAGCTTGATAACCAAGATGGATTGATATCAATGGGAGGTCTCCCCCCTCCCCCCCATTTTTTGCCTTTTCTGAGGAAAAATGGAGGGAAGGAGGATGGCAGGGATGTGACTGGAGAGGGAGAGACTGAGAGGAGAGGAGGGAGGGCAAGCTGCCATTGGGATGTAAAATAAGAAATACATTTAAAAAGTTGTAACAGAGCTGAACATGGTGGTTCAGGCCTTTAAGACTTGCACTCAGGGAGGCAAAGACATGTGGATTGTTGTGAGCTTGAGGCCAGCCTGGTATACAAAGTGAGTACAGGACTGCCAAAGCTACACAGAGAAACCCCACATCAAAAAATCCAAACCAAAGCCAAAACAAAGCAGAATTTTAGCAGAACAATTGTATCTGGCATGAGTCTGACTTGATAGCGCCTAATATTTGAAGAAGTCTTTTGTTTGGTGATTGGCATCTGAGATTATGGTGTTGTTCTTTTGAAGGATTCTCAGAGCCTTTGCATTAACTTAGTCCAGAGACACACCTGGCAAACCATTGCTTAGGTGATGGGTCTTTCAAGATAACCCCTAGATCAGATAAGAAGTGTTGATACGTGGAAACTGACATGCTAAAGATGTCTTTGGTGTAATAATAAAAAGAGATTCTAGGAAGCTCTCAGGGTCCAGTCCTTCAGACTGCCAATTCCTCTGCTGCTGAGAAGCCTTAAACAACAAGAACAAACAACAACAACAATAAAAAAAAATGGGCCTTAGTCCAAAAATCCATACCTGGATAAGAAGAGATATCAAGGAGCTTGGCCTTTCTCTGACCACATGACCACACAGCAAAAAGTGAGCCAAGTACAGGCAAAGTCAAAGTTCTGTTCAGAGCCAAGCCTATCTGACTTGATCTTGGCCTTCCAGCCTCTATACTGGTAAGAAAAGGACACCATTGTTTAAGCTTTCTGTCTATAGCTTGCATTATAGTAGCTTAAGCAGACTCATGTAGTGTTTCCACAAAAGATTTATAGTGTTTGTCCCAAATCAGAATGACAAGCCTTATTTACATAGATACTAACCCATTTTTCACTTTTATTAAAAGTGTATTTTTTTCCTCACATTGTATATCCTGTTTATCCTTTGCCCTCCCTCCATCCCTCCCAGCTCTTCCGTGCCTCCCTCAGATCTAGAGCCACCCTCTTTCTGTCTTCCATTAGAAAATAATGGAGTTTTATGAAATAATAATAAAGTAAAATACAATAAGATTAAAAAAACAACAGTAGAATTGGACAAAACAAAACAACAAAAACAAAACAGAAGGAAAAAAAGCCCATGAGTAGGCACAGGAATCAGAGGCTCACTCCTTTGCACACTCAGGAATCCCCTTTTAAAAACATATATGCACATGACCATTAGGAGAAAAGAAAAATATAAATAAAATAAAATAAAAAAGAAAAAGGAACCTCCAAAGATGCCTTTGAGTACATTTTGTGTTGGTCATTTACTGCTGGGCACACAGCCCACATTAAAGAGCAGTTTGTTGCCCTGGTGAGACTCCTTCGGGGGAAGTTAAATTTTTATTTGAAAGTGTTGGTCAGCTGGAGATTGCTTCTGGATTAGTGATAGGGCCTGTGTCCACTTCTCCTTTTAGCTCTAAGGCTTCAACTGATGCAGATTCAGGCAGGTCCTCTGGCTGCTTCAGTCTCTGCCAGTTGGTATGCGCACAAATCATGTTGACTTAGAGGGTCTTGTTTCCCTGGTGTCATCCATCCCCCTGCCTCTTGCACTCTCTCTGCATCTTTTTTTCATGGGGTTCCCTCAGCCCTAAGGGAGGGATTTTATGGATACATCCCTTTTAGGGCTGAGTGTTCCATTGTCTCTCACTCTCTGGCTGGCTGTGGGTCCCCGTGCCTGTTCACATCTTCTACAGGAGAAAGCTGCTCTGATAGTAGTTGAGTGAGACACTAATCTCTGAATACAGCCGAATGTCATTAGGACTCACTTTGTTTGTTTATTTATTTATTTTAAGGACAGTAGCATTTGGTTTTACTCTAGGTCCTTGGGCTCTCTAGTCTCAGTTTCTTGGTCGTTCAGTGTTAGATTCGAGTTTCATCTTGTGGAGTGGGCCTCATGTCAAATCAGATATTGGTTGGTTATTCCCACAGGATTTATACCACTAGCGTATCTTACAGGACACCATTGTCGATGCAAGGGTTTGCAGCTGTGTGGTTGTTTATGCTTCTCCTTTGGTAGCGTGCATTACTGTAACAAAGACAACACAATGTATGAGTGAGTGCTCTATTTAGCCACCCACTCTACTTCTCCATGTTTAATGAGTTGTGAAGGTGTTATATTCATCAATATGTCCTAGCTATCAGTTTATGGAGAGCAAATAACAGTCTGGGCAACTGCCTAATTGTTTGAGGGTTTCCATGGGACCACATTCACCAACTCAACTAGACGAAAGCTGTCCTTGGTACTGGAAGCTTCATTTGGTGACAAGAGATGGCCAGTTGGAGCTCGGTCTCCCCTATCATTTGTGAATTCAATCACTTATATTCATATGGATATATTTTAGGAAGCTTCTACTGCGTTAGGTTTGCACACTGCCCCTGAGAGAGCCCTTAATTTTAGCTGCTTCTCTCTGTATTCTCTTCCAACTTGAACCTCATGTTGCATCTAATCTCACGCATACAATTTTATCTATTCTATTTCCTTTTTCCAACAAGATTTATCTGTCTTCCCTACTCTCTTACTTTATACCTAACTTCTGTGGTTCTATAGATTGTATATTGGTTATTATTGACTTAACAGCAAAAATCCCCATATAAGTAAAACATACCATATTTGTCTTGCAAGGTCTGGGATACCTCACTTGGGATGATATTTTCCTAACTTCATTCATCTGTGGGTTTCATTTATTTTAATGGCTGAGACTATTCAATTTATAAAGGTACCACATTTTATTTATCTATTCTGCTGTTGAGGGACATGTAGTTTGCTTCCAATTTCTGAATATTATGAATACAGCAGCAATGAACATGGTTGAGCAAGTGTTTCTGTGGTAAGATGAAATGTATTTTGGGAAGATTGATTCCCATCTTCCTAAGGAACTGTCACACTGATTTTCATAGTGGCTGTACAAGTTTGCACTTCCACCATCAATCTATGAGTATTTCTCTTACTCCACATTCTTTCCAGCATAAGCTATCACTTGTGTTATTGATATTAGCTATTCTAAAGGATATAAAATGAGATATTAAAGTAGTTTTAATTTGCATTTCCCTAATGGTTAAGGACATAGAACATTTATTTAAGCGTTTCGTAGCCCCTTTGAGTTTCTTCTTTTGAGAATTCTCTGTTTATCTGTATTCAATTTTTAAAATTGGGTTGTTTTTTTATATTTAGTTTTGTAAATTCTTCATATGTTTTGGAAATAAGTAACCATCTATCTGACCTGTAATTGATAAAAATACCTTTTGCTATTCTAGAGGCTGACACTTTGTCCAAACAATTTTCTTTGCTGTGCAGAAACTTTTGTTTCATGAGGCCCCATTTGTTGATCTTAGAGCCTGTGCTAACAGTCTTCTGTTCAGAAAGTGGTCTGTGCCAATGAGTTCAAGCCACAACAGCCTACTTTCTTTTCTATCAGATTCAGTGTATCTGGTATTATATTTTCTTAGATCCACTTGGAGTTGAGTGTGGTGAGAAGTACGGATCTATCTGGATTCTTCCACATATAACCATCCACTTTGGCCAACACCATTGGTTGAAGATACCATTTTTTTCTAGTCTGTATTTCTGGTTTCCTTATAAAAAAAAATCAGGTGTTCATAGGTCATAGGTGTATAGTTCTCTGTCTGGGTCTTTAATTTAATTCCATTGATTGACCAGTCTGTTTTTGTGTCAATGTCATGATTTTTAATTATTATTATAGCTCTGCAGTACAGCCTGAAATTAGAGAAGGTGAAATGTCCAGCAGCTCTTTTATTATGCTGGATTGCTTTGTCTATCCTGAAATCTTTGTGATGTCATTTGAAGATTGTCTTTTCGATAGCTGGAAAGAATTATGTTGGAATTTTGACAGAGATCTCATTGACTCTGTAGATTGCTTTTGGTAGGATAGTCATTTTTGGTATCTTTTTAGTCTATCCTACCAATTCTGTGGATGGGGGATCTTTCCATCTTCTGATGTCTTCTTCTATTTATTTCTTCACAGACAAAGTTTTTATTACATAAGTCTTTCACTTGCTTGGTTAGAATTACCCTAAGATATTTTATAGTATTTGAGGCTATTGTAGAAGGTGGTGTTTCTGTTTTCTTTTTCAGTCCATTAGTCATTTGTGTATAGGAAGTCTACTGAACGTTGCTGTCTAATTTTGTATCCAGCTACTTTTCTGAAAGTGTTTATCAGTTGTAGGAGTTTTCTTGTGTATGTAGTACTATATTATCTGCAAATAAAGATCCTTTGATTTCTTTCCAAGCAGCATCTCTTTATCTCCTTCAGTTGTCCCATTGCTCTAGTTAAGACTCCAAGTTCTGTATTGAATAGGTATGGAGAAAGTGGTCAACCTTTCTTTGCTTTAGATTGTAGGGAGATTGCTTTGAGCTTCTCCCCATTTAAATTGACGTTGGCTATGGACTTGCTGTAAACTGTTTCTATTGTGTTGAGATCTGTTCCTTGTATCACTAGTTTCTCCAGGATTTTTATCATGGAGCTGTTTTGGAATTTGTCAAATGCCTTTTCTGCATCTAATGAGAGGATCATGGTTTTGTCTTTCGGTTTATATGATAGATTTCATTTATTGATTTATGTATGTTGGGCCATCTGTGCATCCCTGGGATAAATGTACTTGACGAAACCTACTTGGTGCACAATCTTTTTATGTGTTATTGGATTCAGTTTGAAAGTATTTATATGAAAAACTTTCATCTATTTTCATAAAAGAAATTGGTCTGTAATTCTGGTGGGTCTTTATGTAGTTCAGTGCCAGGGTATCAGTGGCCTTTTCAATCAAATGCAGCAGTGTTACTTCTGTTTCTATTTTGTGTAATAATCTGAGGTGTATTTGTGTTAACTCTTCTTTGAAAATGTAGAATTTTGTTCCAAAACTGTCTGGCCCTGGTTTTTTTGTTTTTTTTTTTTTTTTCGTTTAATATTTGCTTCAATTTCAATAGAGGTTATAGGTCTGTTTAAGTTGCAACTTTGTTCTTGATGTAACTTTGGGAAGTAGTATGTATTGAGAAGATTATCCATTTTCTTTAAATTTTCTAATTTGGTGCAATACAGGTTTTTAAAGTGTGTCCTTATGATTCTCTGAATTTCCTCAGTGTATATTACATATAGAGTAACAATTTGTTTGTTTTTCAAGACAAGGTTTCTCTGTGTAATAGCCCTGGCTGTCCTGGAACAGTCTTTGTAGACCAGGCTGGCCTTGATCTCACAGAGGTCTGCCTGCCTCTGCCTCCCAAGTGCTGGGATTAAAGGCATGTTCCACCACACCCAGCTGCTAGAGTAACACATTTAAAGTGAAACATTTAACATTACAACCCAAAGATTCACTCCTTCAGACTTGAAAGAAAGCTTCAGGTGAATGATCTGGGTTTTTTGTTTTTGTTTTGTCTTATTTCCTGATTCAGGCCTTGACCCTGGAAAACTCTAGTATTTCTTGTTTACTATGCAGCAATTCAGTTTGCATGATTCTATTTACATTAAATCCTACTTCTAAAAATCTCTCTCTCTCTCTCTCTCTCTCTCTCTCTCTCTCTCTCTCTCTGTATGTTAATTTAGTGTATTTGTGTGTATCTTTGTGCATGTGTCAGCAGGGATTTGAACATTCACATGTGTCTGTGTGTGTCAGAAGTTTCATTCTGGTAGCTTCCTCTCTTACACTACAGTTTGTTTTGTAAAACAGGGACTAACATTGACTATGAAGCTCAGTGATCCACTAACCTGGCTGGCATGTGAGCTCTTAGGATACACCAGTCCTTGCCCGCCAAGGACTGGCATGATAGGCGTCCATTGCACCAAGCCTGTGCACAGGACACGAGTGCTGGGATTTGAACTCAGGTCATTATGCTTACACAGTGGCCATTTTACTGACTGAGATTTGTGGGAAAGAATAAGCCTTGTAACAGGTGGGAGCAGTCTTGGTGGGCTATACCCTTGAGCACCCCATGAATACCTTGTGACAGACTGAGTGGAGCCATCCTGGGTCTGGAATTCAGGAAGCAGACATGGGAACCCCACCTGGACTATTGTCTTTCTAATTGACCCTCATCGGGAGAAGGAGATGGTCCTTCCCATGTGACTCAGGCAGTTGGGGAAGAGAGAACAACAAAGTCAGCTGGGCGAGAGAGCGTGGGAGCAGCGGACCGGCTGGACCAGCATGCGGGCCAGAGAGACACCTAAGGACTCGTCCCGTGGAACGGATACCGGAAGGTTCACTCTTTTGTCCCTTTAACCCTTTTTTCCTTCTTGTGTAAGCTAGTTGGGTTGTATAATAAACTTTTATTATAAAGAAACAGAACCAACAGAGATTATTGTTGGACCCTGCTGTTCAGGTTAAAGCCTGCTAAATGATGGACACCGTTCCTCAGCTGGGTTCCCTCCCTCCTTTCCTCCTATGAGGAGGAACCTCCAGATCTGATAAGGAGTGTCATATAGCCTTCAGAGAGATTAGAGGCCCAACTCTTTCCTGATAAGAAATTGGTTCAATGTGCACCTAGGCATTCCTGAAAATACCCCCACCCTGGAGCTAATGAGATGTCTTGGAACCTAAGATTTAACCATACCTAGAGTTCTTTCCCTACCCATTGCCGCCCATAGGATAATTAAGTACTGTGTTCTCCGTCTAATGATAGGACTGTACTGGTTTATGTAAATGACGTATCCCTGGCACTCCTCATCCCAGTGAATCAAACACATTCACCCCTTAAGCCCCTCCCACTGCCCAAGAATTATAATGTCCCTGATTCATGAAATAAATATAACATTCTTCCACCATGACCCTCTGAGACTTGTCATTTATTCTGAGGAAAGAATAAATTCCTCCATGAAGAATTCACTGCTGGACTTCCTTGCTTGATTGCTATTCAGACAGCCATATGCTGCTGGGTGCTTGTAATGTGTCTGCCTTGGTGTTTTTTAAAATTAATTAATTAATTATTAATTCATATTACATCTCAATTGTTATTCCATCCCTTCTATCCTCCTATCCCTCCCTCCCTCCCACTTTTACCCAATTCCCCTCCCCTATGACTGTGACTGAGGGGGACCTCCTCCCTCTCTATATGATCATAGGGTATCAAGTCTCTTCTTGGTAGCCTGCTATCCTTCCCCTGAGAGCCACCAGGCCTCCCCATCCAGGGGACGTGGTCAAATATGGGGCATCAGAGTTCATGTGAAAATCAGTCCCCACTCTTCACTCATCTGTAGAGAATGTCCTGGCCTTTGGCTAGATCTGGGTAGGGGTTCAATGTTAACTGCATGTATTGTCCTTGATTGGTGCCATAGTTTGAGCAGAACCCCTGGGGCCAGATCTGCCCATCATAATGTTCTACTTGTAGGTTTCTGGGACCCTCTGGATCCTTCTATTTCCCCATTCTCCCATACTTCTCTCACCTAGAGTCCCAATATGATGTCCTCTCATCTATCTCAATTTCCTGGTAAGTGAGGTCTTTCATGGGACATGCCCCTTGGGCTAGTGTCTAATTATAAGTGAGTGTATACCATTTGAGTCTTTCTGCTACTGAGTAAACTCACTATTTCTTCATCTACAAAGCTGAACACTGCTTTCAGCTTATTTCTATTTTCCTCTTTCCCTTTCCAGCCTTGGAATAGCTAGGTCTTGAGGAAGCCCTATTCCCAGTTTTAGGAAAACTACACCCTTCACGATAGCCACAAGCAATATAAAATATTTAGGTGTCTGCTTCTGTGTCAGCCCGGATTGCTGCCTCTTTCTCATATTGTTCCACTCACCACAATGTACATCTGAAAAGGTGAGCAGCAGGCTATTCTTGAGGCAGCTATTTGTTTGCAAACCAAACTGGGCTCCTGGCACTGCCTCTCAGTTTCATAGCTCCAAGCCTCGGTTACCTGCCCTTCTCTAAGCAGCCACCAACTCACCCGAGTCAGGACAGGCCATGTTGCCACTGGCTCAGACAGGTTTTGGAGCCCTGATTTCCCCACTGCCATCTGGCCTGGTGCTGGCAGCCCAAATAAAAGAAACCTACAAGAAGAACTTTATGATAGGCAGATTTGGGCTCAGGGGCCCAGCTCAAACTATGGCACCAGCCAAGGACAATACAGGCTGTAAACTTTAAACCCCTATCCAGATATAGCCAATGGACAGGACATTCTCCACAGTTGAGTGAAGAGTGGGGTCTGACTTTCACACGTACTCTGGTGCCTCATATTTGATCACGTGCCCTGGATGGGGAGACCTGGTAGCACTCAGAAGAAGGATAGCAGGCTACCAAGAAGAGACTTGATACCCTATGAGCATACACAGGGGGAGGAAGTCCCCCTCAGTCACAGTCATAGGGGAGGGGAGTAAGGGGAAAATGGGAGGGAGGGAGGAATGGGAGGATACAAGGGAAGGGATAACCATTGAGATGTAATATGAATAAATTAATAAAATAAAAAAAATAAAATAAAAGAACAGCAACTCAGCATCACTTATTGTGGAAAAATCTTTTCTCAAACACTTCCAGCTGAATTGGAGAACTTCTTGCCAGGATCTGAGTTCTGTGTTGCTCCCTTCTCTCCACGCAGAGACTGGTGTTTCTGAGAGAGGTGGAGCCTTTGAAATTAGCCTTTTCCACCTGGAAGAAATCCTATAGTGCTCTGCCCTTCGGGTGCTGGGAGCACAACAACTTCAGGCCGTGTGGCATCTGGACCTCCCAGGAAACATTGAAGGACAAAATATTGTCCCAGTTCTCCTTTACACATCTTCGCTGTATTTTCTCTTAATGTTACCAGAAGTCTCATAATCTTGGCAGCTAGTACCGCACTCTCTCTTCTTATCCATTGAGAATATCATTTATTAAGAGACGTTCGCCTTATGTTAAAGTTTTCCACACCTGCTGCCAGTCTTTCTCCACTATTTTCAGAAAGACCTTTGTTCTATTTTGCTTTCTGTTGCTGTGACAAACACCATGACCGAAAGCAACTTGGAAAAGAAAATGTTTAGTTCACCTTAAGCATCATGGAACAAAATCAGAGCGTGAACTCAAGACAGTAACCTGCAGGCAGGAACTGAAGCCAATACCACAAAGGAATGCTGCTTACTGGCTTGCTTTTCATGGATCACTTGTCTTGTATCTTACTCAGCACGGCACTATTTGCGCAGAGATGGCACCACTCACAGTGGGATGGACCCTTCCTCATCAATAATTAATCAAGAAAAGCCCCACAAGCCAACCGGATAGAGGAATTTTTTGAGTTGAGGTTTTCTCATACATTATTGGCCTGGGTTGAGTCAACAAATTTCTAAGCAACACAGTTTTTCTGAACCCTACAAAAATAGGATGACTAAGTCTATAAATACAGGCATGCCACCAACCATTGTGCTATCTACATATCTGTACTGTACTTAAGCATCCCAAGACTCCAATGGGATGACTTTCTCAGATGAAGTACCATGTATACAAAAATGGAATTTACAGCAGGGCAGAAAGTTAAATATGATTTGGAGTACAGGTGAACTCCCGTGTCTGTAATGGACGAGTTATGTGACTTTGGGTGAGATACATAGGTTTTCCTAAATTTAAGTTTTGATTTAAAAAATAAGGATTATACTATCATTCCTTGACACTGTTGAAAGGAAAAAAAATCAGTGGTTCTTAACCTTTGGGTGGTCAAATGACCAACCCTTTGTGAGTCAAATGACCTTTTACAGAGGCCACCTAAGACTACCAGGAAACACGAATATTTGCATTAGGATTCATAACAGTAGCAAAAATTAAAGTTATGAAATAGCAATGAAGTAATTTTATGGTTGGGGTCACCACAGCATGAGGCACTGTATTAAAGGGTCACAACACAAGCAAGGTTGAAAACCCCTGATTAAGATAATGCTTGGTAACTGGCCTTGACTGGTGATGTTGTTGTGACTGTCTGTGTTGTTAAACAAACACAGCATTTATACGTTAGTGCTTTTGCTTGTTGGCATTTGTTTTTACCTTTAGTCCTTACAAAACATAAATTAATCTGGACGTGTGCTATTCACTGACCTGTGTCATTAATTGCCTGGAGTTTTTAGTCTTACACAATTGATTTATGTTTTTACTTCTTTCACATCCTGGCCATGTGACTAGAGGTCATTTTCTTAATCTCCCTTAGCCTGGTTTTCAGTATAGAAATGAAATAAGAACAACTTCCATTTAAGACTTTAAAGTGTGAAGGTTAAGTATAGTAATATGTATATGCAAATATGCATTGATGACCAAGAGCAGTGTCGTCAGAGTGTGTATGATGCATTGTGCTTTCTGTTAGTGCACTCAATGGTATAGATATATATATTTTTAAATAGCAAAAATTTCTGGGGAAACCCATTTAATAAACATGTAAAATGTCTCCTGTTTTGCACCATACTTATTTTTTATATCACAAGATTTCCCCTCCTATCCCCAAACCTCAAATTACTGTCATTGTTTGCTTTAGAAAGAAGAGATGCCACAGGGAAGAAATCAAGCAAATAATGTAACCAGAAAAAAAAAGCTGTTAAAATGCACACCCCTAAACATCTTTTTAAAAAGATACTAAATAACCCATTGTCCCCAAAGAAAAGAAAGGCAAACAGATAAAATCACAACATACACTAGGGATGAAAATCCCCAAGTGAAAAGGTGGTTATATAAAGAGCCATTGAACAATGTAAGAACTATAAATACATACATAATGTCATCATCTGCTCCTTCTCTGAGAGACATGTTCCCTTTCAGAAGTGCACACCCATCTGTTCAAGACAAAGCCACAGTGTGCTTCTTAAATTACTTACAGCTCTTAAACACATACACTTTGGGTTGCAATTTTTAAAGTATTTAAATTTATTTAAATGCGTTTAAAGACAGTTTTACGGCCCTGGATTTGGAAAGAGATAACAGACTTCCCATAACCAAATCACTCTTAAACAGATGAGGACTTGACTGAATACAAATTAAACCCAGAAAATATGCAGGAAAAAAAAAAAAGGCTCATCTATGCCATATTTGGAAGGCATTGTAGAAGATGATGAAGATCTTATAAATGTCAGTGAAATTTTTAAGTAAAAAATATCTCTATTTCTTATTTGTTTAATTTCAACAACTTATCTCTAAAGACTGCATTTATAAATACACTCAGAACTTTATGACATCATGTCAGTGACTATATTACATGAGTTCTGAATGAATCATGGCACCCTAGACCATGAGATCTTGAACACTGTGCCTTCACATTTCAAGAGAGTGTTCTAGCATTAATGCTTACTTATTGAAAATGTGGTCTAGGGTGCTTTCATGCATTCCTACCTCAAAGTTTTGCATGATATTTTTGAATTTTAATAAGCCTATCTTATAAGTTTGGGCAGATTCTTTTATTCTTGATCACTTTGAAAGGACTTAAGGAAGGATGATTGTTCTGACTTAATGTGAAACACTTTGAATGGATAAAACTTGTTGGAGACAGTAAATCATATATCAAATTTTCCTCAGAAAAAAAGATATGAACGGCAACTGCAATTAAGAATGGCTTCCTTAGTAGAATCTTTTACCACTACAGCAGACCGACATGAGGAAAACTGGCCCATAGGTATAACTGTGCATTTTTCTGTTTTTCAACTAGAAATAAGGGATATATGGTGATCTTTTTCCTCACCAGGGAATAGGAAGAAACCAGAAATAGAATATGGGAGAAAACCAACAAGAGAAAAAAAGCTAACATATGCTTTGCCAAGTAGGAATAGAGAATTACTCTGTAGACAGGAAGAATTGCCAAAGATACAAATTCATGTCTCTTCTATTAAAATGCTCTGTAATTGGGATGGGCCTTAAATTGGCCAGAGAATGAAGGGACTCAGTGAACTAAGACAAGGAGTGCCAGGATTCAAAGAGAAAGTTATAAGGGATCTCATAGTAATGAGGCAATGAGGATAAACAAGACACTCAGGTCATATTTGCATAAATTAGTTTTTCTTGCTATTGGTTTACTTTTATTATTGATTTTTAGTTATTTCATTTATCAGATTCTAATATAATGACATCATTTCCTCCTGCCCTTTCCTCCCTTCAAATCCTCCCATATACCCCTTCTTGTTCTCTTTCAAATTTATGCCATTTTGTATTGATTATTACACATACAAATGCACGTGCATGTGCAATACACACATACTCTCCTAAATAAATAAATACAATCCACTCTATCTGCATAATGTTACTTGTTGGGGGCTGACAACTTGGTACTGGATACCAATTGGTTTGTTTTCATTGGGGAAGCCTATGACAGCATATTCTTTTAGTTTATAGGTAATTTATCTTTTTATGATATTTACAGTAGTCAAAAAAAAAAAAAAAAAAAAAAAAACTTCCTTGGATCTCTTTAAAGCCGAAGTTGCCTGCTGACAGCACGCCTTCAATTTTCACCACTGTCAGTGGGATTTAGGCAAAAAACTTGAATTGGCTACTCACTACTCACACGATTCAGACTCTGTCCCATAAACAGATTTTTATTTTCTTTTTAAAATTGTATTTTTCAAAGACATATACCTGAATGTACCCCTAAAAGAAAGACTCAGTAAACAAAGTGACTGTTTCCAAAGACTATGAACTTGGTGCAATACATGGAATATTGTTTATTACACTGGAGAAGTGGAAGAATGAAGTGCTCATCTGCAACACAGTAAGAGCACCCGAGAAAGGGGATTCCATAATTTCCATTCTGATCATAGTGTACCTGTTGTCCACCTTAGAATCCAACCTGATTTCCTGTGGTCATCATAGTCATGTGCTTATCAGGCCACTGGTAAGGAGATTAGCTTCATGACCACTGAAACAAAGGAACTTGGGTGGATTTGGATGAATCTGTAAATTCTTTTAGACTACCCCACTGACAGAGCCCTTGCATGCCTCTTTATGAAGATGGCTTCGTCTCCTAGCTTGCAGATGCTGCCATGTCCTTCTATCACAAGGTGCTGTGCATGGATGTCCTCTGAGACAAGCGCCATCTTGGGGAGTGAGCTCAGCTACGCCTTCTTGCAAAAGGATCTCCACAGCTATTTTTGACGGTTTGTACCCCTTCATGGAAAAATGGAGACAGTCCCTTGCCCGAGTAAGCAGCTGCTTCTTAGCACCTGCTGTAGACAACACTGCTTTTATTGTGAGTAGACAGAAGATGGAGAGAGGGTCTATAGGCCAGAGAGGAGGCTTCGTCTTAGGTAGCTAAGCAGCTATGAGAAAGTCTGCAGCCTCCCTGGGTAAAGGCTTTCTGGATGCAGCCTGTTGGGGGAGGAGCACCCACACTCTGTAAGCAACCCCTCACCTATACTGCCAAAGGAAGCCCAAAAAGTCATTGGTTTCTCAGGGTGAACTTTGGAGGCAGCATCCTTTAGTTTGTCATTGGGAGATTAAAAGAAGGCATAGACTTCATCGTTATCGCCCCCTGGGAGGGAATTTTAGCCACTCAAGAGAATGTTCACTTCTAAAGGCACTCTCTGCCTCTCGTGGCCTCCAGACACATAGTATAGTCTGTCCCAGGATAACTAAGGATAGGAAATGCCAAGAGTGAAGAGTGAAGATTAGTTTACGTACTCAAAGAAACATAGAATGCAGTTTGCTTACATCGGTAGTAATTTGGATACGTGGTCTGCCTGTGTGCTGGTTCATGTCTGCGGTTCCAGTATTGTGGAAGTAGAGACAGGAAGATTGTGAGTTCAAAGACAGCACCCAATATAAACTTAGAAGAGTTCCCAAATTCCTTACACTAACTTGGAAGGCTAAGAAAGGCTTTCATCTGTTGTTTACAGAGTTGATGGCAACCTGCACTCAGTGTTGATCTATTTCAGATGCACCCGGGATATAGAATTTTCTTGTTCTACTATGGTGGAATAAATTAACAAGTTTGGAGAAACAGGCACATTTATGTAGTGATTGACCCGTCCCTTCACCATGGGACCTGAGAGGGAACACATAGAGCACTTCTTTGGTGACATGAGTGACACCATCCTTGGGGAGCACTATTTTGTAGTGTTTCTCTTAAAGATATTCTCTGCTGTGATTTCACAACTGTGTCTACCCCTCTTCTCCTTGCCATTCAAAGAGACCCTGAAGTACTAATTAGCTAGAGTAGTCTTGCCTTCCAGGAAGGAGTGGAAATACTTGGGATTGCTGAGACTGGATTCTGAGCTTGTACTCATGATAAGGGAATCAAGGAAATCTGAGGTCTGTCAGTCAAGATGATGGCTTAAGGCAGTTGAGTGGTAAATAATTTTCTGGACCTATTGGTGGCTAGGTGTATCCAGCAGATCCAAAGGTTAACTGCAGTTCATTTCCCACTTTAAATTTGTTTATCTTATTGTTGCTGCTGTTTGTGATACAGGGTCTTAGCCTTTAGCTTAGGCTAGCATTAAACTCACAGGTAGTGCAAGCTGACCTTGGAGTTCTAGTGATCTACTGCCTCAGTCTCTTCTGTGCTAGGATCAGAAATACACACTACCATATATATCTGTTGTCACAAGACAGGTATTTGGCAAGTGGCATCTCTTCATTTATTTCCAGACTCATATTCTCTAAACCTGTTAAAAATACTCAGTCTGTGGGTATAATCAATGTTCTTCCTTTGAAGAGGAGAGCACATTCTTTATCCACACAAAGCCAGCGGGTACACTTAATAAGGCTCTGCAATTTCCAGGGCATCCAGAACATTAGAACTGTTTCGTCTTGTGCTTAGAAAGAAATATAAATCCTTCCTAACCCTACAGGTCTTCACCAGAGCAGTGAGAGCAACGGTGTGCTCATATTGAATATTCTGAATTTATAACAACTGAAGCAATATATTGAGCAACTCTGATTTTTCTAAATATAATTAGAATGCTCTTGTGTGGACCACAACAGTTATCTTTGTGTTGGATAAACCCAGAAAATATGTTTCATGTGATAATTTTGTATGCATGATTCAATAAAGGGCTGAAGCTTGGTTAACAATTGGTGTCACATAGTTTTCTATGAACCCACCACTCTTAGCTATGATCTCTTAACAAAAATACAACAATCAAAGTAAGATTTGAAAGATATAAATATGTGTAATAATTATGCTCCAGCTTTCAGAATTCCAATAATAAGCATACAAAGGAACATTTGTTATTTTAGGTCATGTCATGTGGAGTACCACTGAGATCAGTGGAGAGAAGTGGAGAGGGCTAGATCCATTGAAAATCCAATGCCAGTGTGGTAAAAATGAATTTGGTGACACCAATAGGTCAACAAAAGGTCAACAAAGGCATCCACATGCTAAGACCTGAAGTTTGATTGCTTTAACTTAACCCTTCCATCTTCATCTAATTTATAAATGGGATGATGTAAAGCATGTGAGAAGGGGCTTGGAGTGAGGAAAGGACACAGGAACGCAGACAGGAATGAGAGCACTAGCAATGGGAAGCCATTTCTCCATGTCAACCTTAATGCAGATGGAATTGATTAAATGATATAGTGCCCCAAAGTTGGAATTGGACTGGGTTCTTTCTCAGTTTTCTCTAAAGGGAGTGAAAAGGGAAAAGGTTGGTCCAAGGATTAAAGAGGTGATGTCAAGTATGTGTCCCTGACATTAAAGTCAAAAGAGCATGAGCAGAAGATGAATAGACCCAATTTATCAGACCACCACTTAGAGACCAAACCAACTGTTTCAGGGATCAATAAAAGAATATGCCCTTTTATTTGTCATTTCCTATGATGTATTTTTTCCTCCAGCAGAGACCTGACATGCAGGGAACCTCCAACAGCATCAAGACGACGTCAAGTTTATTACAGGTGAGAGGCACGTGAAAGTAAACAGAGGCCTATAGGGTATGACATTGACACCTGAGCACACAAAACCCATGTCCATCAATGGTGCCCTGGTGTCTGTAAGACATGGTCTCAGAGTAGGTGGACCCTGACCCAATGTGGCGTAGATGCTCTTCCCTCCAGACCTAAGCTTACTCTTGAAGAGCGGGCTGCCGCTTTCATTGTGATTCCAGAATCTAAGCATGGTCTGACATGCAAAAGCTCTTGCTGAAGTGGTACTTTGTCTTAAATTATAATTATAGGTTTGATTGTTTTTCAGGACAGAATTTCTCTGTGTCGGCCTGGCTGCTCTAGAATTTGCTTGGTAGACTATGCTGACCTTGAGGTCCACCTGCTTCTGCTTCCTGAGTGCTAGGACTAAAGTCATTTGCCACCATGCCCAGATTTCTTATCGAGTTTTTAAACTTAAGGTATTATTTAGACATTGTATGTTGCACAAATTGCACAGTTACAGTTTCATAAATTTTGTCAAAAAAATCTAGCAAGTAACCACAGAATGGAAGTTTTGTTCCCATCCTCCCAGTGGATTACTTCAGCCTCTCTCCCAGTAACTTCTATGCACCAGGGACCATTGTTGTGCACTCTGTTGCTTTGAACCGCAATAAACAGAAACTGTTTGGTCATTATTTTCATGCTATTGACTGTCATATTTGAATATTTTTTTCTGTCACATAAGCATCTTTATTTTTTGAATATAGCACAAGGTCCTTCCCATTTTTTTTCTGGGGGGGGCGGGGGTAATCAGTCATCTGTTTTACTTCTAGGTGTTACCATTATATATATGGCTGCTCTGCTCTGAGTATTTTTCTACCCATCTTCTTGTACACACAAGCATATCTTTCTTTTGCACATATACATACCTAGGCATGTGTTGAGCACCTTTGCAAATTCTTCTGGATCTTATCTCTAAGTAGTTGCCACAACAATTTTAAAGGTAACTTGGTAGTATAAGTTTTTATGTAAAGTCATCGATCTTCCTTGTATTGTTGACATTATTTCCTGTTTGTCACGTGGAACTTCTTTCTCTTAATGGCAACTTCTACAGAATTAGAAAATCACTTCATAATATTTAAACTATTGTAACAAATACACTGGAAGTTATAAAATATCTGTCCCTTCCTTCAACAGCTTTCAGACTCTAAATGTATGTACACACATATTAAGAAACTCAGTGGTTCCCTTATGTGAAGTTTTAGAAGGGAGGAATATTAGGAGAGGGACCAGCTTTGAATGAATATTGATCCTCTTGTTATATAAATGAATGTCACTAACTCCTAAATTTGAAGTTATAAATTTTAAATTATGGTTGAAAAGAAAGGACCTGATTCCTGTGAGGTCCCAGGTTTTAATTTTACTTTCACACTACATTTCACTTTTTAAAGAGAATGATTTTCTATTTTCTCATTAACCTCTGTCATATCCCTTACCTACCAAAATAAGAACCTTCAAAAATTCAATGTAGAAATATAGCAATGTGCATTAGGAGCCTCCCATGTGTCAGGTGCTCTGGAAATATACAGCTTCCTTTGTGCTCAGACTAATACAGCAAGTTCTTGCTTCTCTCATTGCTGAAGAAGCTAGCTGGGATCCACACATTGCCAACAGGCAGAGGCAGCATTGGAGCCCAGGTGGTCTCCCCTTACACCTTAGGGCTTTCTTCTATGCACCTATCTGAATTCCAAATATAATTCCTAGGAAGTGGAATGACACAACTGATATAAGAATGCAATGTACATTAGTCCCCAAAGAAATGAGTGTAAAACTCATTTTCTAAATAGTAATGTCAATTTAAAAAGAAGATACAGAGTGATGAAAAATATAAAGACTGACTCTCTGCATTAGATGAGCTGTCTTTTATGTGATCATTATGTGTATGAAGATTCACAGAGCTAATCGCTCCCTTCTTAAAACCCGATATTAACTTCAGAAAGAAGAATACATTAAGCTACACTCATCATCTGTTGAAGTAAATGCAGCTCCTACTGAAGCAAGAAGGAGAAATGAGGTATAAAAAGAAAGCGCCATTCCTCTTGATCAATACTTTAGATGAGAGGCTTATTAGGAAAGGGGACAGTTTTGAATGAATATTGATCCTATTGCTAAGCAAATTCATGTCACAAACTCCTAAATTTGAAATTATAAATTTTGAAATATTGCAGTTGAAGAAGTAAGCATGCTTTCTTGCAAATTCTACTAATAGACTAAAGATAGTACTAAAATATGCTCAAGTTGGAGGCTGGGGAGAGGTAGTTGGAGAGGTCTCTGACATGCAGTAAATGTCAACTTCTGGCAACACAGACACACAGAAGGAGATAAAGATACGTTCATCAAGCTTTCACAGTGGCAGTTTTGTGTCCACACAGTAATGAAACGCATGACTATAGCCGTAGTAATGAGAACGCAGAGCTGTTCAGGTGGTGTGTGTGAGAATGGCCCCCATCGGTTCACGTTTGGTTATCATAGTTTGTGGAATGGCTTAGGAAGGATTAGGAGGCATGGCCTTATTGGAGAAAGTGTGTCACTGGGGGGGGGGTCGACTTTGAGGTGTCAGAAGCTCACTTCAGGCCGTGTTTTATGCTCTCTTGGCCTGCACCTTGTGTGTCAGATGTGAGCTCTCAATCACCCCTCCAATACCCTGCCTCCTGCCTGCCATCATGCTACCTGCCATGATGATGATGGACTAACCCTCTGAAACTGTAGGCAAGTCCCCAACTAAATGCTTTCTTCTACATGTTGTCTCGACTATGGTGCCTCTTCACAGTCCTGTAACAGTGACTAGGACAGAAATCAGCCATTGTACATTGAGAGTAGATAAAGAAGTGAGGCTGGAAATGGAAAGAGGAAAATGTAAATAAGCTGAAAGCAGTGTCCAACTTTGTAGATGAAGAAATAGTGAGTTTACCCAGTAGCGGAAAGACTCAAATGGTGTATACCCACTTATAATTGGATACTAGCCCAAGGGGCATGTCCCATGAAAGACCTCACTTACCAGGAAATTGGGATAGATGAGAGGACATCCTACTGGGACTCTAGGTGAGAGAAGTATGGGAGAAAGGGGAAATAGACGGATTCAGAGGGTCCTAGAAACCTACAAGAAGAACACTATGATGGGTGGATCTGGCCCCAGGGTTTCTGCTCAAACTACTTCACCAACCAAGGACAATATGTGCACTAGACATTGAACACCTACTCAGATCTAGCCCATGTACAGGACATTCTCCACAGTTGAGTGGAGAGCAGGGAATGACTCTCGCACGAACTCTGATGCCCCATATTTGACCACATTCCCTTGGTAGGGAGGCCCGGTAGCACTCAGAGGAAGGCTAGCAGGCTAACAAGAGGAGACTTCAAGAGGAGTAGACGCCTGGAAATAATCAAACTCAGGGCTGAAATTAACAAATTAGAAACTAAGAAAACAGTCCAAAGAATCAACAAAACCAAAAGCTGGTTCTTTGAGAAAATCAACAAGATAGACAGACCATTAGCCAAACTAACTAAAAGGCAGAGAGACAGTATTGAAATCAACAAAATCAGAAATGAAAAGGGAGACATAACAACAGACACTGAAGAAATTCAAAGAATCATAAGATCCTACTTTGAAGGCATATACGCCACAAAATTTGAAAATCTAAGGGAAATGGACGATTTTCTTGATCAAGTTCACTTGCCAAAGTTGAATGAAGAACAGATAAACAAGTTAAATAGTCCCATTTCCCCTACAGAAATAGAAGCAATCATCGATGGTCTCCCAACCAAAAAAAGCCCAGGGCCAGATGGTTTCAGTGTAGAATTCTACCAGATCTTTAAGGGCGAGCTAATACTGATACTCTTCAAGCTACTCCAAAAGATAGAAATGGATGGAAAATTACCAAATTCATTCTATGAGGCCATAGTCTCATTGATACCTAAACCTCACAAAGACTCAACAAAGAAAGAGAATTTCAGACCAATTTCTCTTATGAACATAGATGCAAAAATACTAAATAAAATACTTGCAAAACGAATACAGGAGCACATCAAAGATATCATTCATCATGACCAAGTAGGCTTCATTCCAGGCATGCAGGGATGGTTTAATATACAGAAATCCATCAATGTAATCCACCATATAAACAAACTGAAAATAAAAAACCACATGATCATCTCCTTGGATGCAGAGAAAGCATTTGATAAAATTCAACACCCATTCATGTTTAAAGTTTTAGAGAGATCGGGGATACAAGGCACTTTCCTCAACATAATAAAGGCTATATACAGCAAGCCAATAGCCAAAATCAAAGTAAATGGTGAGATACTCAAGGAAATTCCTCTCAAATCGGGAACAAGGCAAGGCTGCCCACTTTCTCCATATCTCTTCAATATAGTACTCGAAGTTCTAGGCAGAGCAATAAGACAACAAAAGGAGATCAAGGGTATCCAAATGGGAATGGAGGAAGTCAAATTATCCCTCTTTGCAGATGATATGATAGTGTACATAAGTGACCCTCAAAACTCCACCAGAGAACTCCTAAAGCTGATAAACACCATCAGCAAATTGGCTGGATACAAAATTAACTCAAAAAAGTCTGTAGCCTTCCTATACACAAATGACAAGCTTGCAGAGGAAGAAATTAGGAAAACCACACCCTTCACATTAGCCACAAGCAATATAAAATATCTAGGAGTTACCCTAACTAAGCAAGTGAAGGACTTGTATGAAAAAAATTTCAAAACTCTGAAGAAGGAGATTGAAGATGACCTGAGAAGATGGCGTGATCTTCCTTGCTCATGGATCGGGAGAATTAACATAGTAAAAATGGCCATCCTACCAAAAGCAATCTACAGATTCAATGCAATCCCTATCAAAATAACTACACAATTTTTTAAAGACATTGAAAGTTCAATTCTGAACTTCATATGGAAAAACAAAAAACCCAGAATAGCTAAAACAATCTTGTACAATAAAAGATGCTCCGGAGGAATCTCCATACCTGATCTCAAACTGTACTATAAAGCAATAGTACTTAAAACAGCATGGTACTGGCACAGCAACAGGCTGGTTGATCAGTGGAATCGAATCGAAGACCCAGATATGAATCCACACACATATGGTCACTTGATTTTTGACAAAGAAGCCAAATCCATTCAATGGAAAAAGGATAGCATCTTCAACAAATGGTGCTGGTCTAACTGGAGGTCTATGTGTAAAAAAATGAAACTGGACCCATATTTGTCACCTTGCACAAAACTCAAATCCAAGTGGATTAAAGACCTCAACATAAAACCAGAGACACTAAGCCACTTAGAAGAAAAAGTGGGAAAGAGCCTGGAACATATTGGCACAGGAGACAACTTCCTGAACAGAACACCAACGGCCCAGGCCTTAATGTCAACCATTAATAAATGGGACCTCATGAGGCTGAGAAGCTTCTGTAAGGCAGGAGACACTGTCAAGAGAACAAAGCGACAGCCTACAGACTGGGAAAAAATCTTCACCAACCCTACATCTGACAAAGGTCTAATATCCAAAATATATAAAGAACTCAAGAAATTAAACACCACCAAACCGAATAACCCAATTGAGAAATGGGGCTTGGAACTAAACAGAGAATTCTCAACAGAGGAGTATCAAATGGCTGAGAAACACTTAAAGAAATGCTCAACCTCCTTAGTCATCAGGGAAATGCAAATCAAAACAACTCTGAGATTCCATCTTACACCCATCAGAATGGCTAAGATCAAAAATTCAAGCGACACCACATGCTGGCGAGGATGTGGGGAGAGAGGAACACTCCTTCATTGCTGGTGGGAATGCAAACTAGTACAGCCACTTTGGAAATCTATCTGGTGCTATCTCAGAAAAATGGGAATAGGGCTTCCTCAAGACCCAGCTATTCCACTCCTTGGAATATACCCAGAAGATGCTCCAGCACACAACAAGAACATTTGCTCAACCATGTTCATAGCAGCCTTATTCATAATAGCCAGAACATGGAAACAGCCTAAGTGTCCCTCAGTAGAAGAGTGGATAAAGAAACTGTGGTACATATACACTATGGAATACTACTCAGCTATTAAAAACAAGGAATTCCCGAAATTTGTGGATAAATGGATTGAGCTAGAAATGATCATAATGAGTGAGTTAACCCAGAAGCAGAAAGAATCAAATGGTATATACTCACTTATATCTGCATACTAGCCCAAGGGGCATGTCCCACGAAAGCCTTCACTTACCAGGAAACTGGGACAGAGGGGAAGGCATCCTATTGGGACTCTAAATGAGAGACGCATGGGAGAACAGCAAAATAAAAGGATCCAGAGGGTCCTAGAAATCTACAAGTAGAACAATATGATAGGCAGATTTGGGCCCAGGGGTCCCGCTCAAACTAAGGCACCAGCCAAGGACAATACAGGAGGTAAACTTTAAACCCCTTCCCAGATCTAGCCAATGGTCAGAATATTCTCCACAGTTGAGTGGAGAGTGTGATACGACTTTCTCACGTACTCTGGTGCCTCACTTTTGACCATGTCCCCTGGAGGGGGAGACCTGGTGGCACTCAGAGGAAGGACAGCATGTAGCCAAGAAGAGACTTGATACCCTATGAGAATATATAGGGGGACGTAATCCCCCTCAGGAACAGTCATAGGGGAGGGGAATAATGGGAAAATGGGGGGGGGGAGGAATGGGAGGATACAAGGGATGGGATAAACATTGAGATGTAACAAGAATAAATTAATAAAAAAAAAAAAAAAAAAGAGGAGACTTGATAGCCTATGATCATATAGACAGGGAGGAGGTCCCCCTCAGTCACAGACATAGGGGAGGGGAATAGGGTGAAAGCAGGAGGAAGGAAGGAATGGGAGGATACAAGGGATGGAATTTCAATTGAGTTGTAATCTGAATAAATTAATTAAATAAAAAAAGAAATAGTAAATATCTGTTAAGTTATAAACAATTTTAATAGCTTTTATTTTCAGATTTGGTTTGTTTCTTAAGCCACTTAAAAAAAAAAAAAGACATTTAGGTAGAGCTGGGCGTAGTGTTCTATGCTTTTAATTCTAGCGTTCATTCATGAGGTAGAGTCACGAGGTTCTCTATGTGCTCAAAGCCAGATTGGCTTACATAGTGACTTCTAGGCAGGACAGGGCTACATAATGGAACTTTGTCTTAAAAAACACAACAGAAAATTAAAAAATGAAAAATTAAATCCGTACAAAGAGAACTCCTGACCTTCAAACCCAATGGGAAAAAAATCATATGTATTTTTTTGAAAAACGTTGTTTTCTACCTTAAGTTAATCTGTCTGTAATAAACACAATGAGAATAAAGCCTACATTCTTTTTCAGAAAGGAAAATTGTAGCTGCATTTGTTAAAATTATATATTATATAATATTGTATTATATAGTATATTTGTTTTGTTCATTGAATTTTAAATGCTCTATGAATAGGAAAATACAATTACATTTTATATACTATATATAATTATATAAATATAATATATCATACATGGTGTTAATATATTTATATGTTATATGATATATAAATGTGTAACTATATCAGTATAATATAATGTTATTATATACAATTGTATTTTTCTATTCATAGAGTACTTTTTTTTTTTTTCCTCATAACAGGATTTTTATTCTTTTTTTTTTTTTTTTTGTTCTCACTCCTGACTTTATTTATTTATTTTTTTTAATTTATTCTTGTTACATCTCAATGTTTATCCCATCCCTTGTATCCTCCCATTCCTCCCTCACCCATTTTCCCATTATTCCCCTCCCCTATGACTGTTCCTGAGGGGGATTACGTCCCCCTATATATTCTCATAGGGTATCAAGTCTCTTCTTGGCTACTTGCTGTCCTTCCTCTGAGTGCCACCAGGTCTCCCCCTCATAGAGTACTTTTAAAAACTTTATTTTGAAAACTTTTAGAGCAACAGAAACAAAGAATTAACAAAACACTCCAAAAGGTGCCATATTTTTTATAAGGATACTTAATCTTGATAAGGCTGTCTGTGTGTGTGTGTGTGTGTGTGTGTGTGTGTGTGTGTGTGTGTGTGTGTAAAGCTTTTTGTTATTGCTTGGATGAAAGTCCTCCCATCCTTAATATTCATGAGCTAGTGTGTGGGTTTGAGAAGCGGAAGGTACCAAGCCAAATACCATCCATCATCCTTAATCAGAAGAGATGAACATAGCTCTCATAAGACATATTTGGTTTTTAGGATAGCAGACTGTCACAAAATGAAGCCAGGTCACATACCCAGTCCTTTCAGCCTAGCTGTTCCCCTTTCTGTTTCTCTGTCAGTCTGTAACATGGCAGAAGCCTTCCACCAACTGCTCGTTCAGCCAGTCTAGCATCTAGAAGTGTGAGCGGAAACAAGCTTATTTATTTTTAATACATCCATCTATATGGTCTGGCTTTGTTTTTTGAGACAGGGTATCTCTGTGTAGTTGTGGCTGTCCTGGAACTCAGACCAGGCTGGCTTCGAACTCAGAGATCTTCTTGCCTCTGCCTCCCGAGTGCTGGGATTAAAGGTGTGCACTGCCTCTGCCTGGCTCCTTTAAGTATTTTATAAAAGACATGTAGGACTGTGAGAAAATATCCTTCATTTTTAATACTGTAAAACATCTCAGAACCCCATCTTATATAATGTCAATGTTAGTATAAGACCTTAGTTCAACACACCCTGCTTCAATTTATAAAAGAATTAGAATTAGGAGCCAGGTTCTGGATGCCAGGGATGCTTTATACTACATAGCGTATTACTTCTTTTGGGCCCCAAATTTGTATGTCCATATCAACCCATGGCTATGAGCAGTAAATAACTCTATGTGTATCCATCTGTATCTACTTTAAGATAATTTAGAGTACATCCTAATAATGTCTCCAGCTCACTACCTTTCAACATCATCCTTCCCTCTTTGTCCCCTTGTTTATATCCAAGTTCCCACTATACATCACTGTTATCTAGATGGTCCCTGACCACCATGGCTCTTGAGTGCCTTGTTTTATGTATGAAATGCAGTCAGATTTTTCAACAGGCTACATTTCTGTCTTTGGGGCTCAGTCATCTTGTTTTAAATTTGCATATATTACAGTTTACATTTTCTGTGATATATTTCTGTACGTTTTGACAGCTTGATCTCATGAACCAGACATTTGCTCAGCATACTGAAAAGTTTGCCATCCTAAAAACACCCCACGTTTAACCTCTAATCCTGATTTTCCCCAGTTGCCTGGCAGCAACTAACCTAAAGCATTATGTAAGTTTGTCTTTTCCAGAATTTCATATTGGAATTTGAACACTGTAGTCTAGAGCCTTTTAAGTGCTTATTTGACTTACTGATATGAATCTGTGTTTTCTATGGTTTAATTCTAAATGTAATTACTCACTATATGAATATGAATATGTTTTTTTACTTTTTTCTTTTTTTAAATTTTTAAAAAAATTTATTAATTTATTAATATTACATCTCAATGGTTATCCCTTTCCTTGTATCCTCCTATTCCTCCCTCCCTCCCATTTTTCCCCTATTCCCCTCTCCTACGACTGTGACTGAGGGGGACTTCCTCCCTCTGTATATGCTCATAGGGTATCAAGTCTCTTCTTGGTAGCCTGCTATCCTTCCTCTGAGTGCCACCAGGTCTCTCCATTCAGGAGACTTAGTCAAATATGAGGCACCAGAGACTTTCACATGAATAAATATGCTTTAAAAGTCCATTTACACACTGAATTAAATCTAAATTTTCCTACTTTGGGGTAATTTTTTTAAAAATTTGTGCTTTGCTTCAGGTCTTGGTGTAGAAATATTTTGTGCCTAAATGGATAAATATAGAGGCCAATGGTTGCTGGATTATTTGTGAAAAATTACAGTTTTCAAAATTGATGCAGCATTTTGTATTCTTACCAATAGTCAAAGGTAGTCAAAGTCCTTTATTTTTTCATGTTGTTACCGTATATATGTATATATAAAAAGTATATATATGTCATATGATATATATATATATATCAACTTGCAGAGATATATTATCATTGTTCTAATTTGCAGTTTTCCAATAGAAAATTCAATTCAACATCTTTTTATCTACTTACATGTCATTTTTGGAACTTCTTTGTCAAGATGTCTTCTGCTTCCCTTTTTGTTCAGTTATTATTGGGTTATTTCTTTTGCTACTGTTAAAATGTATTTTTCTGTGGTTAAAACATATAATATGAAATAATGGTTCTTGTAACCATTTCATAGTGTATAACTAGGCAGTACTAAGGTCAACCACAGCTTTGCACATTCAGACCCTAATTACAGATGCTTAACATTTTTGAACAAAACAATAAAGCAGAGGAGTTTCGCTGTCAAGCATCTCAGATACGTTTCACTCACCAATAGTGTTCTTGATCATGGAAATCCACCCAGGCAGCCAAAATACTTACTGTTGGGGCATGTTCTAATGTATTTTGATGCTAATTTACTGCTTGCTGTCTTGGTGACCCACCTTTTAATTAATAAAAAGCCATCCCACCTGGGCAGGCCAAAGGAGATAGAGGTGTAGCTAAGATTCCCTGGCTTAAGAGAGAGAGAGGAATCCTGGGAAGAAGAAGAAGAAGAAGAAGAAGAAGAAGAAGAAGAAGAAGAAGAAGAAGAAGAAGAAGAAGAAGAAGAAGAAAGATGGCCAGGAGGAAGAAGGAGAGAGATCTGAAGGGAGAGGAGTAGAAGGCCACCATGGGTTAGATGGAGGAGAAGCACATGGCCAGCGTGGATGGAGAATCCGGCCCAAATGAAGAACATTAGCAAGTATTTGGGATTATGAATGGGAGGTAGCTTGATAGAAGTTATTGGAAGCAGATGGAATCAGATTGAGGCAGGGATCACATACCTGCCCCACTATGGGAACAATTAGAGGATTAATATCTGCCCTGCCCCAGGTTAACTAAGGTATTTTAAAACATAACACGGGTCAGTGTCCTCATTGATCACTAGCCGGGCGTACTGATAACACTACTAATACAGATAATTTAAAAACAATAAGACTGTCAAGGATCTCAGATATATTTCACTCGCCAATAGTCTTCTTGATCAAGGAAATCCACCCAGTCAGTCAACATCCTAACCAACTGGCTATACTACTACATAATGTATTGGGAATTTTAAGAGAGATAGAGATAGCATTGCCTTTTTATATTGTCTGGTGAGAAAGATGAAATATTCTTATAAAATGCAAAGAAGTCTTTGTATAGATCAATGAAGAGAGGGCATAGTAGTGATAAATTAGAGGTAGAAAATGATTTTTTTAAAAGCTTATTTGTGTGTTTGAATTTGTGCATGCATATATACCTGTGAAAATTTGGCCATGCACGCTTGTCACGCAAATGCATGTGGAGAGCAGAGGGCAACTTGTAGAAGTTGGAACCATCTCAATAGCCCCTAGATGTGGAGAATATCATATAAATGTGACTTAGTGTGCAACACAGTGTTCCACTGGCCAGATTTTCTTTTATCAAATATATGAAACTATTGACAAATTAAAATATGGTTTTGAGGCTACCCAGAGTAAGTAAACCCTCATGGAGCTAAAACCACTTTAAATGCTTTGAATATATTAAAAGTTTACCTTTTATCAACTTTTCTTCATTAAAAAATCATTTGAATTCACTGTTGAAATTTTACAATTAACTCCATTAATTGTAGGTGACCTCTGGTAAAGGGCTTCTGAGTTGGCAGCATGACACACTGTCACAGCAGGGGATGATTCCACGGTCAGCAATTATAGGGACTTCAGTAACAACCATACAATTGTTGAGATCCTGACAATCACCTCCATCTATAGTTTCATTCAGCAATGATTTCAAATCCAAGGCTAATCATAGTCGTTTTTCTTCCCTTGAGGTCGAAACCTCCAAAATGGATGTGGCTTTATATGAGATCTATTAGATGTGGGATCTATTGATCTACAGGTATTGGGTGGTCATTTATTTCCTAACACCAAAATGAGACCAATGACTCCAGACACCAAAAAGCAGAGTTCTGTTGAACATTTTGAAATATAATACATGCTTTGGAAAGTGCAATGCCAACTACTACAAAATATTCTTCCAAATCAGGACCAGATACATAATTTACATATCATGATGACATTTGTAAGTCTTTTATTTGCATATGACTAAAATTACAATGATGATGGCAGAGCATTAAGCCATCCATAGTACCCCAGTGAGGGTCCTCTAATGTCTTTGTTCAGGTGACTCTTCCTACCCTACATAGTGAGCCCTGCTTAAGCTAGTTCTATCTATGCCTGAGATTCTTTAGGTATCCTGCAGGATTCTTTGTAAAACTAAAAGCACATCAACCTATCTGTCTGTCTGTCTATCATCTATCTATCTATCTATCTATCTATCTATCTATCTATCCATCATAATCATCTGTTGTGTTTCTGCGTGTGTACATATATGTATGTCACAGTTGACAAGTAGGGGTCAGAAGATATCTTGTGGATGTCCATTCTCTCCTCTCACCATGTCAAATGAGGTTGTTTAGGCATGAATCTTGAGGATAAACAGGAATAGAGAATTCTCTTTGCCTTATAGTCATCCTTAGGGCTCTGCTCAGGCAAGACACTTTTTGAAACTTTTATTTTGGGGCCTTAAGGAGGCATGGGGGACCACTTTATAGAAATGCAAAAAGCAAGTAAGCATAATTTCCAGAAAAGATAGAACAATAATTAGAGAATATCTGCGGAGTTTCTCTTTCCTTCGTGTATTTAAATCTTCTTGAAGGGAACAAGGAAACAATTACATATCTTATTTAAGCAATTAAAATCCATTGATTTCACCATGTAATGAGGAGTGAAAAGGAGTCTAATGGTGATTTATTAGATAGTATAAGCAGCAATATGGAATAGAAACAAACACTTCTGTGTGTTAATGACTAAATCCAGCCAAGGCTTATTTTTCTCTTCTACGGTATGCTGTTGAGTGTCTTACCAGGTCAATTGACGTTTATGTATAACTGAAGTTATTACTTACCTAAAGCATGTGAACATCTTTCTTCAGTAGTGTGTCCCTGCTACAGTCAATGACCTCTCACCCAATGTGTATACAACAAAGCCCCCTAAACTCATTATAGGACAGCAATTGGACACTTTTGAGTTTCTTATACTTTGTACATGTCTCCACAGTGGTAAGCCAGGCATGAGGTATAATGGTCAGTAATAGAATGCAGTGTCTTCCATCTATAATTGTAACTTTCCGCTATAAACATGTGAAAGTACCCTATTCAATTTTGTTTTAAACACACACACACACACACACACACACACACACACACACAGAGAGAGAGAGAGAGAGAGAGAGAGAGAGAGAGAGAGAGAGAGAGAGAGAGAGAGGTGGGTTTGCATATCTTCAGTGCTGTATATCAAACACTACCTTGTATATTATAGGTAGACACTCCACCATTGAGCCCTTCACTCCTGTCCCATTTAAATAGAAACCACATGTTTCTTACTACATAGAACTTTGCACTAGGAAAAAAGTACAATTACACCCATTGTGTCTTTTGAATCTGGAGAATATACCCATTAAAGCAAAAATCAAGGTGGAAGGCAGATGATGGGCTTCATTTTAATTAAGAATTTTAGAGAGCTTTAGAGATGCAAATGAGATTTATGGCTCTTTAGAAGCTATAGTGTCTAACACCAAAATTATTTCAAAAACTCCTATTTTCTTTAAATAAAGTGCCAATCAAACAGACAGTAATCTACTTCACATCTGTCTAGTGCCATTTGCCACAGAGCCTAGAAATGTAATGGGACTGTTCAACACTTATGTGGCACTTTCTATTTTCTGTTAGGCAAACAAACATACATGTTTCTCTGGCACCTTTTAATCTTCATGATCCTTGATGGGCCCACTAGGCTAAATTTGCAGAGTACGGTAAAAGATTAAGTTCCTATGGTGTTGTAGGGATCCCGTTGCATAGACTGATGTCTGAGTTTCCTGGCACAGAAGGAATCTGCATATTTTGCAAACAGTGATAAATTGGCATAGACAGAAACTTAAACCTTGCACAGACTTAAGCTTAAAGATGTCTCTAGTTTAGCTAGTCAGTACCAGTCACTTTAGTGTTTTCATTTTCACGTGACACCACCCCATCAGTCACATTAGTTTAGTCGAGGCCTCTGAGATGATCTTTAAGTTGTGCATAACTAATAGTTTCATCTCCCACTTCATTTCCTTTTCCCCAGGGTTTGAGGCTCACTGTGTGGCTCGGCACCATGGCTTCACAAAAGAAAATGGTGCAAGAAGGTTAGGGTCTGATATCAGACTTTGATGATTGTAGTTGCTATAATTGCAAATGAAGCAATGGAAGCTTTACTGATGAATGTGTGGCTCTTCACAGCTGATTTGGACACACAGAGATCAGAGCAATCCCTGTCCGGGTTAGTCAGCTTCTACAGATCAGGAAACAATCCAAAGTACATGAAGAGACACTCTCACCTCCTGGAAGAAGCTTTGGGAGATTCTCTTCACAGAATCCCTTTCCTGCCACCAGAGCATGGCTCTTTTGTACCTGTGCATGGTTGTCTTAACAGACCATTTCGATTGTAGACATTTATTTATATGGGTGCATATCTCCCTTCCTTAAATGACAAATATCTATGACCAATGATTGAGGTTTTTCTTTTTCTCTTTTATATTTTTTATATACGGTCTCAAGTTTTTTGCTTTGGTTTGTTTTGGCTTTTTGGTTTTTGGAGCCAGGCTTTCTCTCTGTAGTCTTGGCTATCTGCAGCTGCCTGAGTGCTGAGATTACAGGTGTGCGCCACTGCGCCTGGCTGGTTTTTTGTTTTTTTTTTTCTTTTTTCTTTTTCTTTTCTTCTTTTTTTTCTTTTCCTTCTCCTTATGACATTCCAACCCCAGGCCAGTCATCATGTTTTAATAAATGATTTCAGCACATAGGCCTCTGATTCAGGTGTCTTAAAGGCCTCTGATTCAGGTGTCTTAAATATATTTTCATTGCTCTCAACTTAATTTTTAACTTACCAATACAATTAATAATATCAACATCCATTTGAACAATTTTTTAAGGTGTATCCATTTCTGTTATGAATATTGCTATTACTAAGTGAGATTGTTTATATACAAGAGTGGTTTAGGTCCACTATAAAGGGGAGAGGGGGCTGTTTCTGACATAGACTTTGATCACTTTCCTTTGGTGGGGCTGAGTCAGCTGGTCACAAGGAAAGAAGATGCTCTCAATCCTGATGCGATTTGATGTGCTCATATGGGTTGGTGTGGGGCTCCCCTTATCTGAGTAGTAGAGGGGATGAGGAAAGAGGAAGGGAGGGTGGGACTGGGAGGAGAGGAGGGAAGGTGGGCCTATGATCAGGATACAAAGGGAATAAATTAAAATAATAAATAAATAAAATTTAAGCAACAATTACAAAAGGAATAAAAACAAAGCAACTACAACAAAAACCAAACCAAACCAAACAAAAATCACCAAAGAGTGGTTTGGCAGTATTTTTCTGCCTAATCACATAAAGTTTTCATTGATGTTCTTCAGTGTACAAAAAAAAAAAAAAAAAAAGAAGAGAACTCAACATAGGCCTGGAGTATCAGAATGGCTAAGATCAATAACTCAACTGACACCACATGCTGGCGAGGATGTGGAGAAAGAGGAACACTCCTTCATTGCTGGTGGGAATGCAAACTAGTACAACCACTTTGGAAATCTATCTGGCGCTTTCTAAGAAAAATGGGAATAGGGTTTCCTCAAGACCCAGCTATTCCACTCCTTGGAATATACCCAGAAGATGCACTACCACACAACAGGGACATATGCTCAACCATGTTCATAGCTGCCTTATTCATAATAGCCAGAACATGGAAACAGCCTATGTGTCTCTCAGTAGAAGAATGGATAAAGAAACTGTGATACATTTACACTATGGAATACTACTCAGCTATTAAAAACAAGGAATTTCCGAAATGTGTGGACAAATGGATTGAACTAGAAATTATCATAATGAGTGAGTTCACCCAGAAGCAAAAAGAATTAAATGGTATATACTCACTTATATCGAGACACTAATCCAAGGGGTATGTCCCCATGAAAAAATTTACCTACCAGGAAAGTGGGTCAGAGGGGAGGACATCCTATTGAGACTTTAGGTGTGATAGCCTAGGAGAATGAGGAAATAGAAGGATCCAGAGGGTCCTGGAAAACTACAGGCAGGTCTGGGCCCTGGGGTCCTCCTCAAACTATGACACCAGCCAAGGAAAATATGGGCAGTAAACTTCGAACCCCTACCCAGACTAGCCTATAGACAGGACATTCTCCACCGTTAAGTGGAGAGGGAGATCTGACTTTCACACAGACTCTGGTGCCCAATATTTGACCATGTCCCTTGGATGGGGATGCCTGGTGGCACTCAGAGGAAAGATAATAGGTCACCAAGAAGAGACTCGATACCTTATGAGCATATACAGGGGGGAGGAGGTCTCCCTCAGTCACAGACATAGGGAAGGGGAGTAGTGGGGGAAGCGGGAGGGAGGGAGGAATGGGAGGATATAAGGGATGGGCTAACAACTGAGATGTAATATGAATAAATTAATAATAAAAAAGGAAAAAAACATAGGCCTGGAGTTAAGCAGAGATATTAAGAAAGAAAGAAAGAAAGAAAGAAAGAAAGAAAGAAAGAAAGAGCAACAACAACAAATATCTAAAAATCCCCACTTTGTTCAAAATCTGCAGGACTCAATTTGCGTATTCTCATTTAATACATTATTACTAGACAGAGCCAGCACTGCCCGCTTTGCTTCCCTCCTGGAGTGCTTTGAACACTGCTGGAATTACAGCATGTGGTATACTGTGTGACATTTCTTTATTTACATAACTGCTTCTAATAGCAGAATATAAACTCCTTGACAGGAAGATGTGGGATGTTTTATCCTGTAACATTGGTGTTTGACATAAAGCAGTGTTTGAAGCGATGCTCAATATAGTTTTATTAAGCAAAAGTCATTTACGTTTTGGATAGTAGAGATTGCTACAGACATCTTCTCTTCAAAAGCTACCTGAAGCCAATGATAGACTCATCAGATTGGATAGAACAAGACACTTTGCATAAGGCCACTGTAAAACCAGCTTGTTTCCCTGTCTTTGGAATAGGATGAGAAAATCTGATTAAATAAACTATAATTATGACATGTACACCATAATTTGCAGCAGACTTCAAAGCATGGTTTCTGTCCTAAATATACACTAAGTCCAACAATTCTCTCTAAGCAATTTTGCTTTGTAATTATAATAGGAGTGTGGCTAAGTAACCCAAGTGCTCTAAACATTGTAAGACTCTGTCATCGTGGGGAAGACAATGAACGGCAATGGACAAATATAATTGATGAAATTTCATAGATGCCACTGGAGAAACTTTAGGGAATTAATCTTTATCTCTTTTTCTTCATCTTCTCATTTGGGCTGTAAATGATAAATTACAAACAAGCTAAGCTGCATCTTAATTTTTTCCCTCTTTTTCTTAGTCTTGTCCCTTGTTTATTGAGAACTCAGAAGATTGGACTGATGTGTAAGTCTTAGTTTAATTAAGATGTAAATGGCAATCTGGTTATTTCATCTTCCACTCATTTTGCGTCAATAAGCACCTGCCAAAAGAACATCCAGAAGCGTTTTGATTGAAAGTTATTTCAGTGATTTTCATGTCAACCTCAGCCTTTCCCATTTTTCTTTTTCATGAGTTCCACACTACCACTGTTCCTTAGACTGTCTTTGATTGGATGAGTTAAACTAGATGTAAGAACAATTTTTGAAGGAGGAAAAAAAACCTCCGCTAATATCACCATAAGGAAAATTAGAAAATTAAATTTAAAAGTACATAAACAAAACTAGGAATCTTGTTTATTGGTGATGTTTGAATGAGTCATACCAAAATGTCTGTACTTTATCTTCCCAATAATTAAAAAAGGTTTCTCCTAGTCCAGGTCTGAGGTTTTTGGCCCATCAGGAGGTTGGTACTCCCAGCTCTTTGTGACTAAGGAGTAAAAAAGTGGAGTACTTGGACATGTCTGTCTCAAAATAGTCCAGTTTTGGTGGTTCTCCTTCTGCCCTGGGAAAATTCTCCTCCCCATCATCTGAATCACTTAAAACATGGGATAAATTTAAACACCTGCTTCTTCTGTGTTTCTGGGATGCTCTATTAGCATCTGTTGGAGCTTATTCATATGGACCAGCTTTTCCTTTTGTCATTTTGTGTGTTTGTTTGTTTCAGGCAACAGAAGACACCACTAACAGACAAGTAGGAAAAGAGACCAACAGAGACTCACGAGACTCATTTCGATCTTCACCCCATCAGATGAAGAGCACTGACAAAGACCTAACCAGTTCCCTAGAAGCCATATCTTACTGTGTGGTCTTTAGTGAAGTTACATATGTTACTAAGTTTTACAAAAGCCTTCTCAGTAAGGCCTCTCATAAATCCCAAAGTGAGTAGCCCGAGCTACATTGGTCATTATTCATAGTTTCTCCTGAGATTCTATTCATATTTGTATGTCTCAAGCCAACTCCTTGTATTTTTGTGGGGCTCATCTTCATGAAATGAATTCTTAATCTTTCAATCTCCTTGATCCTAAGTTTTGCTTCTCTACTGAATTAGCTTTTGCTTTATAGATTTAAGTACCCCTTGTTTCATATCTTAGCTTTATCAAGGAAATGCCTACCATCTTATGGTACTTTTTGTCCCGATAGTTACATCTTATCTACTTTATGACACTTTCGACCCTCTCATTTTATGCTCTGAAACCGTGCTTTCAAAGGCCATCAGTATTCCTATGCTTATCAAATAATAATGTCTAAATCCTCACTTAGTTCCAACCTGTGATACCTGATGGATTAGAACATACATGTATGTTCTTTCTTTTCTTCATCTTAAAAAATACCCAAAAACCAAAAAAAAAAAAAAAAAAAAAAGCACACACATGTAAACTAAAAAAAATGAAACACAGAATCCATTTTATGTTCTTCTTCTTGTACTTTACATGTATATCTGGGAATACTTTTTGGGTCCTGCTCTGAAGCTTCTTCTTTTTAACCTTTTCCTTTGTATCACACTTTGCAGCTTGTCCTCATTTCTCCCCTCCAATTCCATGGGCTTCTAAGGTTTAAGCAATACTCATCAGTAACGCAGACATACATTTTTAGCCTTGTCTATCTACCCGGAAAAGTTCTCATTCATGTTTCTGTACATGAGGAAACCTGAAATTCAACTGGCACTATTTGATGGGTTCATAAGAAGAGCTTCTATGGTGTAGCCTCCAACTTCGTGAAGCAAGAAGAAACCCAAGTGTCCTTGCCATCTCCCCACCTCGTATTTGACTCTACCACCTAAACCTGTCCCTCACCTGAGATCAGTTTTGTTTTAAATTTGTATTGTCTGTGATAGTTCCTACATTCCATTTGTAGCCTCTCTCAAAAGCACATACTTAAAGATGTACATGTGTTCAAATTTTATTTCTGATTAATTTTAAACTCCATATCATGGGGTCCAGAGAACAGCCCATGTTAACCTCTGTATTGCTCAAAGCTGCCTCTGGTTGCATATTTTGCACCCTATTTTTCAACAATGAGGGGCTATTTGACAGTTTAGGAGTGTATTCTTCACTTCTATGTTTTTCTTTTACATGATTTCTACCAAATAATGGTTTCTAGGTCTGTTATCCAAATTATATGAATTCAAATCAAATCATATGACTTCTTTCTTGATCAACTGTGGAATTTTGTTTTGCAACTGTAACCCCTGCATGTTTACAAGTAGATATTCTTCTCAAAAATGTGGATAAACATTTCTTTTCACTTCAAAGAAAAATGAATATATTATTTTGGTCTAATATTATATCCACATTCCCAAACAGAAATAAGAAAGGGTATTTTTAAAATGCCTAATAAATGTCTAGAGCTAACAAGATATCTGCCTGAAGTTGTTTAATGTTGCACTGTTGTGATAACAGTGAATCTGAAGATTTCTCACTCACTTTTTATTTTTAAGTACATACTCAAGAATGTAACTATGTGCAAGTTTTTCTTATTCTAAAAACGTTGTTTACCCTCTCAACTTGCTTAGTAAATGGCTCTTTCCCACATGGTGCATGTGTACGCTTCTCAAGTGTGTTTCACTCTACTGTATCCAGTTCTAAATTAAAAGTGTGTAGATGACTGAGGATTTATTACAATCTAATACATTTCCCTTTCACTTTTATGATATCGTGATGTTTCTGAAATCTTTATAACCATTAATTACTAGCGTGTTTATGATGTTGCTATAAATTGGAAGGGAGAAGAACATTACTTTCCTTGCCATTAGGCCTAATCAAAGAAGGGGAAAGGCAGTTTCAGTAACTTGTTAAGACCTTTCCTGAAGTAGGGGTATATCAGTTCCCCATTCTGACGTAAATTCTAGGTCAGATCTTACACATTATTTTCAAAGACAAAGTTAACCAAGCTAAAAGACTTTTGAAACCATGACATTTCAGAGTTGTATGAAGATCATTTTCCACAGATGGTAAATGTTATAAAACAGGTTTTCCTTTATTTGGTACAAAAGCAAGCAGTTTTGTTTCTCTAAGTACAGGCGATTAAAAATATTTCTAAAAAGAGTGAAAGGTGCATATTAAAGTGAAGTTATCCCCACAGCTCTGGAGACTTGTTTATAGAATTTTAAAACTTGAAATTCCCCTTGTAATAACCTTAAATTGACTCTATATAAATTTCCACTTCTCAAGAAATGAGAGTATCCCATTCATCATTGCCTGGTGTTGAAATTATGCCCATTCTTGTGTACATAGGCTGCCTGGACTTTCAGGAATCAAGTAAATCACTTAAAGAAGAGAGGTCAACAGAGCAAGCCAATGGGGACAGCCAAGTAAATGTCCATGCTCTGGGAATGAAAAGGAATTTGCCAAGGAAACGCAATCCCCTCTAGATTCTTCTACCTTACAAGCTGGCCCAAGCTGTGAAACCCACCCAGTCAGTGGCAAGAAGCCCAGAAATCTGAAACACCTGACTCCTTCTAGCCAAGAAACTCTAGATGAGAAAGCTAACTAAGGGATGGGAAAAGAGCCTCTTTCTAACAGCACAGATGGCCACCACCATGGCTGCCAAATGGCTCACTGGGTCTGACAAAGGAGACAGGTGATCAAATAGACAAAAGCTGAGACGACTATTCTAAGTCGTACTGGAGAAAATGACAAGAATGGGGTGTAGAGGCAGAAACTGACAATTTAGGCAAGGGATTGCTCTCCACCTGGCAGCATGTCCCTTGGACATCTGTCTTCTCCAGCTCCTGGATGTCTCAGCCTTGGCGATGAGAGATCAGGTGCTTGCACAGATGATGCACTGGGTTCCTGCTGAGGTGGAGGGTAAGTCACCGGGTTCTGTCAGTTACTGCATCTCAATGATCAATAGGACAGCGAGAAAGTAGTCATTTCATTGGTAGGAAAGAGCTCCCTACCCTCAGACACTGAGTCAGTTTCATACATAAAAGTGGATGGCATTCAAGAATTATAAACAAGTTGAAACATTGGAGGAGCTATGGAAGACAGAGATGGCAGTTTGTAAGATAGGGCCAAACCTATAAAATAATGAATACATATCATATTTCTTTCCTTCTCAATTAGACTCTTTCCCAAGCAAAATTATTTATTAGCTAACTATCACTTTGTATTCACCCTTTCCATGTGCAAATGTGTGCAGGTATATAAGCAGGTTAGTATGCATGCCATGGTGGTCAACCATGGATATCTTTTCTAAGGCCCACCACGACTTATTGTCTTAAAAATTATGCACATTGAAGGAGGCAAATAGTGAGGCATGGCTAGAACAGAGACTCAGGGAATCCTGCTTGTCACTGCTGAACTATCAGCTAGCAGCACCTTCATGGAGCAGAGAAATCCTTGCCCTCAGTCCTGTACCAACTGACAACCCTACCTGGGTCCAGGAGACACTTCTAATGCAGTGATCACACAGTTGTCCCTGGTTACAAAATATGAACCTAGGAAAGGGATTGTTGGAGATACAGAAAGACAGGAAGACGACTGAGAAAGGAGGAAAAAATAGTAACCAGAATACATTATAAGTACGCAAGAAATTGTCTAACAGTGAAATCAGTTAAAATGTACTTTTATATATTTTTTATTTACTTTTAACTTTTATATGCATACGTATTTGTATATACGTGTGCGTGTGCATGCGTGTGTGTGCGTGTGTGTGCGTGCGCGCACGCATGCACCATAGTGCAGGAGTGTGGTTGTGTGTGTATGCATCCATGTATGCAAGTGAAGGCATGTGATTGTCCTGGCACACTTCGGAGTGGAGAGGACAACTTCTGGTGTTGGTCTTTCCCTTCTGATTTGTGTAAGAGGAAGCTTTTGTTCACCACCATGTACAACAGGCTCGGCAATCCACAAACCTCGCGGGATTCTGTCTCCCCATCCATGTTACTGTAGAAGCACCAGGGTTGCACACGCTCACTATCACACCCAGCTGCTCCATGGTCCTGCGAATTCAAACCTAGTTCTTCACACTTGTGTGGCATGTGCTTTCTCCACAGAAATGCACGCCCCTCCTAACCACTCCACTTTATGCTTTGCGATGAGCTTTCTCCCTGGCCTGGGATTCTCCGAGTAGGTGTGGCTGGCTGGCCAGCAACTGTATCTAACTCTTTTGTAAGTGACCTCAGAGGATCAAATTCAGAGTCTTTTATTTGTGCAGCAGCTACTTAACTAGGTAGATAGTTTCTTGAGCCCCTTATATTGTAGTCATCTAAAAAGGATGTTCTATCTATCTATCTATCTATCTATCTATCTATCTATCTATCTATCTAGTTACTTACTTTTATTGTTTTGTTTTCTTTTGAGGGGGATTTTGCAATGGTGGAGGGCACATATGGAGAGTTGGGGAGACGAGTGGAATTTGGGTGCATGATATGAAATTCACAAAGAATCAATAAAAAGCTAAAAAATATTTGGAAAAGTAAAAAACAAAAGTAAAACTCTGTTCCAGCATTTGGTACATTTCTGTATGGACTTGTTGGAAACAATGAGACAAAATTATCTTCCACTCATTGGTAAAATCCATGGAGCAACTAGGAATGTTCACGTAGAGTTCATTAGTTGAATATCCCAAGTTTAGCTTTATAGAGCTAGCTAAAAATTTTATAGGCCTTTATACTTCCTTCTCTAAAGCCTATCACAGACAAAGTTACAAACAATAGCTATAGTATCTCTGTAAGTCGTTAACCCTAACTCAACATCTTTAGAAGTATAAACACATGGATACCCAATAGTTCATTATAATGTTTCTTTGAGGGACCTGACAGAATATCTAAGATACACAGAGTAGAAGGATGGAACAGATTCTCACAGGTTGTCCTTTGACCTCCATACTGACACCATGGCATGGATACAAGTGTCCATGTATACACACACACACACACACACACACACACACACACACACACACACACAATAATGTTTAAACTTTTTTGACAGGATAACCAGACATGTTATGTTTAATGATTTATCCACAAGACTATACATTGAAATAATAGACACAAATGAAGTTCCAGTAGGATATAAATTAAGCTATCATGTACTTAAGTTAAAAGGCCTTTTAAAATTACAGCCATTTAAAATTCATTATTTAGAAATACATAAACTATTTTCATTTCTGTCAGCATGTTTTAAATTATGCTATTTTAATAACAGTTATGACAGCCAAATGCTAAAGGTTTGTACAAGAAGGTTTACAAAGTTCATACCCATGGCCATGGCAGGCTGGTGGCTATTTCTGCAATTGTAGCCCATGTAAAGTTAAATAAGGGCTCCAGTGGTATCCAGATACAGATCCTAGAACTTGTGAGTGGTATTTTTTTGTACAAAATAAGGTTTCTCCATATGGACATGAGTCTTCAAATAAGAAACAATCCTCTGATTATCCAGATGGGCACCCAAAAACAAATTGCAAGTATTTTTATAGGGAATAGAGACAGATTTGACCACAGGTAGAAGAGGAAGTCCCATGACAGGAGCATAGAAAGGCTAAGTAAGATACCGTGCTTTGCTGGAGCTAAGCCTTCTGATTCAACTGTGAGTCATGATCCCATATGGCATCGTGTGACTGAATGCAAAGGCAGCAACAAAAATGGCAACAGCAAAAGGTTTCTGGATGCTCATCTTCATTCAAAAAATACTTCTATCACATCTGAGGTGTTTCTGGCCACATTTACCATGTTTCATTGTGTCACCTAAGGTTTTGATTCTGAACAGAAAGCACATGCTTTTTGCACTGCACATGCCATCGTGCCATGTGACACCAGCGAACAGTGTAGGTGACACAGCAGGCACTGCCCCATATATTTTGGCTCAAGGCTAAGAGTATCATGTCATGGATTGCTATGCTTTCACTCTACACACCAAGTTCTTTGCTCTTACAGAAACAGAGTGTTTTAGTTACAGAAAACTAAGGCTGTATTGTTCATTCTCAGCCCAGATTGTATGGTCTTAGGGTACTTGCTTTTAAAAATTGCTGCTTGAGTTGCTGACTTGAATTCCATACAAAAAAAATATATTAAATGAACTTTAGCTAGGGATTAGGACAGAATTTCCAACAATTTCTAAAATGGCCTTAAACACACATCTGCCATTTTTACTATGCATTTATCATTTATGTGAAGCAGCATTCTTAGCACTTACAACTAAAAAATAAAACATCAATCAGCTTTGAAAACAATGTGATGCTCTGCACTATCCAATATTCAGCCAAGATTTAGTTCATTATGCAAGGAACAAACAATCCAATCTCAATATACAATTTTGATTTTTTTCAATAAAGTATAAAATTATACATAGAACAAATAGTTTTTGTCATATTTTTATTATTTATTATCATCAGAGGTTAAGTTGTACACTTATTTTTATGTGTCTATATACCCAGGACCACTGAGGTATTTCTCAGGCTAATGAGGTTTGATAGATGAAGACATTTGACAAGACAGAAGAGAAAATGTGGACCAAGGTTGTAAGGAATGCAACCTCCTCTGCTGAGAGAAGCAAGAGAACAAAATCTCCCCTAACACATCAAAGGAAGCAACCATACCTCTGTCACCATCTTGATGTTAGCCCTATAAGGATCTTCGTGATACTCTGGCCTTCAGGACCATAACAGAATAAATGTATACAGTTTAAAATGTCATTATAAGTTAGTATACAGCCAGACAGGATGGATAGTTTCTTCACAATTCCTAGTTCCCACAGAATCCTGGATTGAGTTAAAAGCAAAAACAAAGCAAATCAAAAGAAAACCAAACAAAACAAATTAGGATTTCTTTCCCTGAAACAACACAAGTTATTTCTAACTATTTTCTACATATAATAGAATCACATGGTTCCATCTAAAACCCAGGATCCAAGGGCACTCAGCAAATACGTGAAGGTAAGAGAATTAGCAGAGGTAGGGATGTAGCTCAGAGCAAATATATGAAAGGCTCCGTGTTTGAGTTCCAACATACACAGAGAGAGTGTGTGTGAAATTAGTAATCATTTGATGAGTACAAACATGGAAAGTGTGGGTAGTATAATATTCATTGGAACATTGAAACCAGGTTATTATGGATCTAACAAGGTGGCTCACTTGGTAAGGATGCATTCCACCAAGCTTGACAATCTGAGTTCAGTCCCATGGACTCACTCACATGGTAGTAGAGAAACAACCCCTGCAAGGTGCCCTCTGACCTCAACTAGCTCTCTGTACTTGAGGGCACCTCATTTCCCACCCACTAAATCAATAACCATAAAGAAAGTGAAAAGCAGAAAATCAGGTTATAAAATAATTGATAATGCAAGAGTGAAACAGAAAAGTACACGTGTGCTGGGAAACCAGAGCAGAGGCCATGTGACCTTTTCATCCTTTGACTCTTTTCATCTTTATGCCGTGGAACTTGTATTTGTCCAGCTGATTAGATTTGATGACAATTTTTCTGATGCTGGCTGAATATGACACCAATTTATGAGCATAGCAGAATAAAATTAGATGTTTTATCCCTACTCCTTAAAAAAAAAATATTATTTGGTTTTACCCTAGAACTCTGGGCTACCTAGTCTCTGGATTCTTGGTCACCAAAGCAGCATCAGTTTGGGTTCCATCTTGTGGAGTAGGCCTTATGTCAAATCAGACTGATGCTTCCTGCAGCAGATACATACAAATACAGAGACCCACAGCTAGACACAGACACACACACACACACACAGACACACACACACCAGGGAACACAGAACGCTAAAGGGAATGTGTCTCTCAAATCCATCCCCTCAGAGCTCAGGAAACCCTGTAGAAATGGAGGAAAAAGGGGACAGAGGGGAGGACATCCTATTGGGACTCTAGATGAGAGAAGCATGGGAGAATAGCAAAGTAGAAGGATCCAGAGGGTCCTAGAAACCTACAAGTAGAACATTATGATAGGCAGATTTGGGCCCAGGGGTCCCGCTCAAACTAAGGCACCAGCCAAGGACAATACAGGCGTTAAACTTTAAACCCCTACCCAGATCTAGCCAACAGTCAGAACATTCTCCACAGTTGAGTGGAGAGTGGGGTATGACTTTCACATGAACTCTGGTGCCTCATATTTGACCATGTCCCCTGGAGGGAGAGACCTGGTGGCACTCAGAGGAAGGATAGCAGGTTACCAAGAAGAGACTTGATACTCTATGAGCATATACAGGGGGAGGAAATCTCCCTCAGGAACAGTCATAGGGGAGGGGAATAAGGGGAAAATGGGAGGGAGGAAAGAATGGGAGGATACAAGGGATGGGATAACCATTGAGATGTAACAAGAATAAATTAAAAAAAAAAAAAAAGAGCCAGCGGGGATGAAAAACACTAAGAGACTAATTCTTCTAAACCAACTGAGCAAAGCTTATATGATCTCACGGGGACTGAAGCAGCAAGCAAAGGGCCTGCTTGGGTCTGCACCACTTTCTTCTCGGTGTATATATTATAGCTATCTGTTTATTATTTTTGTGGGAATCTTGAATGTGGCGATAAGTGGGCCTCTGACTCTTGTGCCTCCTCTTGAGCTCTTTTCCTTCTGTTGGTTTGTCTTGTCCAACCTCTATGAAATGGTTTTGTTTTATCTTATATTACATTTGTTTACATTTTGTTATCTCTTAGAAGCCTGCTCTTTCCTAGTAAAAGACAGCAAGGGAGTGGATCTGAATGGGAGGGAAAAAGCAGAGGGACTGGAGGGATTAGGGAGAAGAGAAACTGTTCAGGATATGTTGTATGAGGAAAAAGAACACACTAGACTAGAAAGGGAAAATGGTAATCCTACTGATGCAGGAATATGGCAGACCTTTCCACCTTCTGATATCTTCTTTAATTTCTTTCTTCAGAGACTTGAAGTTCTTGTCATACAGGTTTTTCACTTGCTTGGTTATAGTTATACATTATTTTTGGCTATTGTGAAGGGTGTTGTTTCTTAATTTCTTCTTCAGCCTATTTATCATTTGTATAAAGAAAGGATATTGATATTTTTTAGTTAATTTTGTATCCAGACCCTTTGCTAAAGGTACTTATCAGCTGTAGGAGTTCTCTGGTAGAATTCTTGGGGTCACTTATGTGTACTATCATATCATCTGCAAATAGTGATATTTTTTTTTAATTATTTCACATTTTATTCATAAATTATAGCATCAATTAGACTCCATAAAAATATTCAACTACAAATAGCCAAGTTACTACATTTTCAATGAATTGTACATAAAATATTTTCACTTATGATAAAAAACAACTTGGAGCTTTAAGTCAACTGCACAAGAGCTCGCATTTTGTCAGTTTCCATTCACTGTGATCCTTTACTATTTTCAATTTATCTTTGGGCACTTTATAATCCTCTGTCATTGAAACATGCAAAATCATACACACCACAGGACCCTGAAGTCACTAGGGTGGCAGAACACGCTGTGTTGGCTTGTGCTGGCTCTTGATTATAGTAGGCAAGGCTCTCTATAGGAACTGAAGCCCAGAATGAACATATGTTATAAGTAAGGTTATCAGATTGGCTTATGCAATATGGTCTGGATGGTCTAACAATGGACATATGCACACTGGAGCTTCGAAGAACTTGCTTGCTGCTCAAGTATGTCTATCCCTACAGCTGCAATTCTCTGCTGACACCACATTCTAGCTTCTTTGGCCTTTTAATGAGGGCTCAATACCAGGAACTCTCCAGGGAGCATCCAGGCCATGATCAGAGCGGGACTCCTGAGGCATCCAGGGTGGCACAAATAGTGATATTTTGACTTCTTTCTTTCTAATTTGTATCTCCTTGAGCTCCTTTAGGTGTCTTATTGCTCTAGCTAAAGCAATAAGTACTATAGTGAGCAGATATAGAGATAGTGGGCAGCCTTGTCCTATCCCGGGTTTTAGTGGAATTGCCATAAGTTTCCCTCCATTTAATTTGATATTGGCTATTGGCTTTCTATATATTGCTTTTAGGTATGTGCCTTGTATTCCTGATTTCTCCAAGACTTTTATTACGAAGAAGTGCTGTAGCCATAGTTTGAGTGGGACCCCTGGGCCCAAATCTGCCTATCATAATGTTCTTCTTGTAGGTTTCTACGATCCTCTGGATCCTTCAACTTTGCCATTTTCCCATGCTTCTCTCATCAGGCCGTAAGGTTTAAATCCCTACCCAGATCTAGCCAATGGACAGAACATTCTCCACAGTTGAGTGGAGAGTGGGGTCTGACTTTCACACGTACTCTGGTGCCTCATGTTTGACCAAGTCCTCTGGATGGGGAGACCTGGTGGCACTCAGAGGAAGGATAGCAGGTTACCAAGAAGAGACTTGATACCCTATGAGCATATACAGGGGGAGGAGTTCCCCCTCAGTCACAGTCATAGGGGAGGGGAGTAAGGGGAAAATGGAAGGGAGGGAGGAATGGGAGGATACAAGGGAGGGGATAACCATTGAGATGTAATATGAATAAATTAATACAATTTTTAAAAAGTAGTGTTGGATTTTGTCAAAGGCTTTGTCAACATCTAATGAGATAATCACCTGTTTTTTTGTTTTTGTTTTTTTTTTTTTAGTTTGTTTCTATGGTGGATTACAGTGATGAAATTTTTGTATGTTGAATCATCCCTGCATCTGTGGGATGATGCCTACTTGACCACGATGGATGATATTTTTGATATGTTTTTCGAATTGGTTCATGAGTATTTTATTGAGTTTTTTTCCATCAATGTTCATAAGAAAAAAATGGTCTGAAATTCTCTTTCTTTGTTGGGTCTTTGTGTGGTTTATGTAACAGGGTAACTGTGGCCTCATAGAATTACTTTGGTAATGTTCCTTCTGCTTCTATTTTGTGGAAGAGTTTGAGGAGTGTCAGTATAAGCTCTTCTTTGAAAGTCCGGGAGAATTCTGCACTGAAACCATACGGCCCTGGCCCTTTTTTTCTGATTGGGAGGTGTTTAATGACTGCTTCTATTTCCATAGGGTTTGTAGATCTATTTAAATAATTTACCTGACCTTGATTTAATTTTGATAGTTAGTAGCTATGAAGAAAATCATGTATTTCACTTAGATTTTCCAATTTAGTGGACTATAGGTTTTTTATGTAAGGCCTAATGAATCTTTTTATTTCCTCAGTGTCTGTTATTATATCCCCTTTTTCATTTCTAATTTTTTAAATTTGGATACTGTCTTTCTGTCTTCTGGCTAGTTTGGCTAAGTGTTTGTCTACCTTGTTGATTTTCTCAAAGAACCAACTCTTGGTTTCATTGATTCTTTGTATTGTTCTCTTTATTTCTAATGTACTGATTTCAGCCATGAATTTAATTATTTCCTGCCATCTATTCTTCTTGAATGTGTTTGCTTCTTTTTATTCTACAGCTTTCATATGTGTTGTTAAGTTGTTAGTATAGGATCTCTGCAAGTTCTTTATGAAGGCACTTAGTGATGTGAAAATGTTCTCTTAGCACTGCCTTCATTGTATCCCATACGTTTGGTTATGTTACATGTGCAACAGATGTACAGCTTGGTCCTCATGTAGGACCTCTCATACCAGGAGCTGGGGATGTCTCTGATTCTGTTGCCTGCTTTGGATCCCTTTCCCGTAACTGTACAGCCTTGTTTAGCCTCAATAAAAGAAGGTGAGCTCAGTCTTAGGACACCTTGATATGCTAAAGTGGGTTGGGATCTATGTGAGGTCAGCCCTTTTTCTGAGGAGAAAGGAAGGAGAGCAAAGGGGGAAGGGAGGTAAGAGGGAGGGACTAGGAGGAGAGGAGAGAGGGTAAGTTCTGCTCAGTATATAAAGTAAATAAATACATTATTTAATAAAAAATAAAATAAATTGTGATATACATTTCATATACATTCATCTAAAAGATTTTAAAAAACACATAAAAATGGAACAGTGTTGTGTTGACATATTTATATACATATATAGTGTTTTCTGTTCATCCTCCCCTCCTTCCTTCTTTTATCTCCTGCTACCTCCCTCCTCTCTTTTAGCCCCTTGTCCTCCACACAGCTCCCTTCCCATAGTGACTCCTTGCTTTTAACCAGAGCTGTCTGTGTGATAAGGCAATTAGAATTTGTCACTGGAGCTGGCCAGCTCAGTGAAGATCATAATTGTCCCTCTTTCAGGGTACATCAGAGGACAATATTTTCATCAGGGCATAGACTAGGGTCCCATGAGTCCCTTCCCAATCTATGATTGGCAGAGTGTGGATAACCACAACAGCTCTGAGATTATGCCACAGTGGCTGTTTGGGGCCTAGAGAGGACGTGAACATTGTCAGCTATTCTTTCTATCCTCAGCTTGCATGTTTTTTTTTTCTCTGTAATGTTCCCTGAAGCTTAGAGGAGATGGAATAAGTGTCCTGTTTAGGACTGAACACTCAGTCGTCACTTATCCTAAGTACCTTGAGAAGCCATGGGTCTCTGCATTCACAGCTATTCACAGTCCTGGGAGGCTGCAGCAGACGAAATATGCAAATTCTTCAGCCATAGGGAAATGGGACAGCATAGCAATTGAGCAGCAGCAAACTAGGACACAAACTATCCCAAATTAAAAGCAAGGTTCACTGATGAAATGTAAAATCTGGACAAACTAAAGCTGGATGTGGTCACCGCATTTAGAATATGAAAAAATGTTTAAGCTTAACCAGATAACAAAACCAAAATTCTTCCTTGCCGTGCTGAGCTATCAGGGCCAAGCAAGCAGTTTTTATGTCATGAAGGATTATGTTTTAGTCAATCACAATGTGATTTCTATTCTTTGACTTATCAATATAATGAACACTTTCTTTTTTTCAAAAAACTTGAGAAGGTTTGGTTTTGAGCAACAGGATTTTAAAACCATGTGACTAACTGGTCCTTTCTTTCATTCTCTTCTCTTGGGCGGCAACAATGCAGGATGTGATGAATTAGAATATCTCATGGCATTGACCTCCCTTCTGACGTGTTCTCCCGTCATCAGCTTTGAGGACGCATACATACATTCTTCATAAAATGGCAATAATTTCAGGTTTAGTGTGTTTGGGACTCAAGGTGTGTGTGTGTGTGTGTGTGTGTGTGTGTGTGTGTGTGTATTTGCCATAAGGGATTTTCACAGGACACTCAGAGTAAAGGACAGACTTTCACAGTTCTAGAGACCACAAGCCTCCGTTTAAGGCATCTCTGCTATGGCTTTCTTGAGAAGCTCTCCTTGGCATGACCTCACTCAGTCATCCTGATGGCTGCCCACTTACCCCATCCAGCCTGCCCCATCTCTTTTTCTTATGCAGGGCACCAGTCATGTTGGGAGAAGGCCCACCTTAACAACCCCAGTATAATTTAATTACTTCTTTAATGATCACAACTTTGAATATAGCTATAGTCCAGTGCGCTAGGAATTTGCACTGTACGTAGCACTAAGTTTTGAAGGAGACACACAGCCATAACTCCAGGTTTTTAAGGTTTTAAAGGAACTGACACATAGTGAGTATCTTTTCTTTGAAACTAATAGAAATGCTCCAGCTGAGAGAGAAGTTATCCAGAGGACCAGAGTATTATTTGGCCTATCCCTTAGACATCTTCCTGTAGGGATCAAATTCTCCTCAGCAACATGCAAGGACAGATACATATGCACATTTGAATGTGTAAACACACTTTATGTGCCCTGCTTCCTGGAAAGAGAGCTGCATGCATGCACATTGGTCATCCCAGAGATTCCTTTAAAGCAACGTTTGGGGAGGCAGAGGCTTCCAGGAGCATGGTAATTTACCTCTTCCCACTGCAACACACAGCAGGCCTTAATGACTCTGTTATTTCAGTTGATCAAAATGCCCCAGTGCCACGGTGACTCCGGGCACTCTCGCCAATGCCATTTTCCCTTCATTTGTTTAAAAGGGCTACCTTGTTTTAAAAGGCCAAAACTCAGTGTTCCAAATCATTCTTGGCTCATTCTTACCAGAATATGAAATAAATTCTTAAAGTGGACCTCTCAGACACATGGTTTTGATACTAACTGTGGCAAACACCTAAGGAGCAGTTAATGTTTGACAGGCTATAGGGCAAAAATCATATCATTTCAGACCATTTGTGCACCACTCCCCACTGTTGTTTGCCAATTCTAGGACAAAAAGAAAAGAAAAAAAAAAGCAGGCAATTTAATATTGTAAATATGAAAGATTTCTTCTATGTATGTACTTACTAAAAGAATAAGCTCATGGTTTTCTAGAAGTTATTCTTATATTTTCATTTATGTTGTCTGGTGCATATGTGTGCTATGATGTGTGTGCATCTGAGTAGTTCATGGTGGGAATGTTAGGTCAGAGGACAGCTGGTGGGAGTTAGTTCTCTTCTTCCATCATGTGGGTCCTGGGGACTGAACTAGGTTGTCAGGATTGGTGACAGACACCTTGACCTAATGTACCTTTCTTGCTGGCCCCAACAGGTTTTTGTTTTTGTTTTTGTTTCATTTAAATGTGCAAGGTTGTGGAGTCAGCAGCTCCCTAAAGTTACAGATACAGTTACTTTCACTTCCTTTAGGCGAAAATATGATTCTGGCTTGCAGTTTTACTCACTTAAATCCCATGGGGAAGAGGAAATAGAAAGCTTTATTTGAGTCTTTTAAATATGAATCAATTAATATCCAGTTCTAAATAGTGGTCCTGGCAATTAGTCATTCCAGATTTTTACTGAGTTACATTTGGTTTTGCAACAATTGCATTTGGTTTCGCTAGTTCTGTTTTGCAGTGTGACCCTTAGAGAGGTCCTCTGCCATATGGTAACCAAAAATGCCTCAAGTCAATATCTATATCTGTATCTATATCTATATCTATATATCTCTCTCTCCATATATATGGATATATATATATATATATATATATATATATATATATATATATATATATATATATATATATATATATATCCACAGCGACACTTGCTTGTCCACTCTCAGAACAGACACCTAGACACAGAATCCCATCCTTAGCTGCAGCGACTAAATGAAGAGTAGTTAACGTTTGGCTACTGTTGCACTAGCCGGTCTGGGAAATAGTACCAGTCTAGACATCCCTGAACAGATCAGGAAAGAAAAAATGATACACACATACAACAGGACGTTACTCATCCGTAAAGAAAATTAGAATTATGACATGGGAAAGAAAATGGATGGAAGTAGAAGCCATTATATTAAACAAAATAAGTCAGATTCATAAAGATAAGTGTCATATCTGGATCCCAGATTTAAATTGTCATAGTTATATTTTATGTAAATATGTAAGTTTATAGATCTTAGATATAAGCATAGATATGTGTGTGTGATTAAATCATAAAGCGAGGCATGACATGGGAGGAAGTAGGCGTAAGGCAGGTGGGAGGAGAAAATAATGGATTACATGTGCGATCTAAGCAGAACTGGGGATTATTAGTTGAATAGGAAGTGGACAGGCATGGAGGGAGCAGTGGGAATATGGAAAGATGGGAAGGAGGGGAATAAATAAAGGCAGAGTATAGTAAAACAGCATATAAGTATGCCACAATGGAATCCATTTTTGCTGAGTAAAACATTAATTTAAAACACCCATCTGGCCAGGCATGGTAGCACAGGCCTTTAATCCCAGCACTTGGGAGGCAGAGGCAGATGGATCGCTGTGAGGTCAAAGCCAGCCTGGTCTACAAAGCAAGTCCAGGACAGCAAGGCTAACACAGAGAAATCCTGTCTCCCCAAAAATAATAAATAAATAAAACATAAAAATAAATCAACCAACCAACCAACCAAACAAACAAACAAAAAACCACCCATCTGATGCTTGTTTACTGGTTTAAAGAAAATACAACCTAAACCACATTTAACAGTTGATACTTGTAGCTATCAGCGAACAGTAGCAGGGGCTTGTTAGTACTTTGATTTATCATATAGAGTTCTCCTAAGCGCAGCTAATGGCTTGTGGTTACACGGCTAAAGAACAGTGCAAGAACTCTCGCAAGTAAGTGGGATAAAACAGATGTGCTACTGACAGCTCCTTTTACTGTGTGTGTGTGTGTGTGTGTGTGTGTGTTTCATTGTTGTTTTTGTTGTTGGTTTTGTTTTGAGAACAAAGTAAAGTTTTGAAAAGTTTGAACTAATTAAGGACTAAAAACAAACAAAAACTAAAAAAATAACAAAAAACTCCACTATCATTCTTCTGTTCTAAAAAGACCCAGAGAAAGCAGAAAGACCTTAGACTTCTAAGTAATACAAATGCTATTGTGTTCCTAGGTAACACATTGGAGCAAACAGAACAATGTGTATTAAATCATTCCTGGTGTCAGGATTTTCTTTGGTGCTCATTATGCATTGACTAAATCTAAAATTACTGAATCTATTTTCTTTATACTGAACTGGGTCATAAGTTGGTTGTTGTATTGTTATGAACAATACATTTATTGTTTATAAATTCTATTTCTGTAGGACTGCTTTACCCTTTGATTGATCCACATATTATTGCTTGAGAATATATAAGGTTCCACAAATGGAGTCAGTTCTTAGCAGAACTTGTTTTAGGACCAGGATGAAAAAAACAAAGCTGTCAGGGTTACGTTTGGTCATTCTCCATTTCCAAGGAAACTTACTGAATCCCTCGATTAAAATCTTACACTTCCTTCCAAGTATCTATTATTTGCATGGGACCTTAAATGGATTAGTTAAACAAATCTCATTGTTTTTGTTGTCTTCACATATTAGCCTTCCTTTGTCTACATATCACTGAGTAGCTACATATTAATTGCTTTATTTGTGTGCTTATGTGTAATATGAAGGCAGGACCCATGAATTCCTGTGTTTATTCTTTTCATTCCTTCTAAATTATGAGGCAAGGAGAAATATGTTGGGGAGAGAGAGAGAGAGAGAGAGAGAGAGAGAGAGAGAGAGAGAGAGAGAGAGAGAGAGAGAGAGAGAGAGAAGACTAGAGGCACCACCAGCCAACCTGTGGCCACAGTAAAGGAAAGGCTTAGATCAATTTCTAAGGATTGAAGAGAAAAATAAGTTATAGGGTTTTTATGACCTTGTGAGTCAAAACAGATAAAAGAGATCTACAGCGCCACTAGAACTATACAAGTGTATGTTCCTGTATCCGACAAAACTTGATAGATCACCTTCAGGGGCTCATTTTCCTTTTAGGTTCACAATGCATTCTGCTCCCAAGCATTCTTTGCAGTTTGGAGTGACCATCAGACTGAGTTATGGCTAGTGTAATAGGCACACAGTGACAGGCAGTGCATCTAGCTCTAACTCATGAACATATGTGACATGAGTCTGTAGCTCAGCTGAGTGTCTGTTGATGACCTACACAATGAAAAATGGCTCAAGTAGCTGAGCCATTGCATGAAAGTCTAACCCCCATCCCTTTATCAAATGGACATATACAAACATATTTATTCTGTACTAACTCATTGATAAAAAACAAAATTAACCAAACTTAGTACCTTGTCTGGCCCTAGCCAATGCAAGCAACATTACTAAATGACATCTAATATGACTTTCTTAATATATCTAATGATTTTCTACCTGTGTTGGCAGTATGCTTCTAAATAAGACTTATGCTGCACTTTGACAAAACTTAAGAAGAATCTAAAAGAAAATATCAGCTAGCTAGCAATACCTGTAATTATGCTGCAATTGCTCCTGCAGTATTAACAGTGCCCCAACATCTGTCAAATCATGTGGTCACTGCACTGAAGTTAGCCAGCCTTGGATCCTCTGCAGTTATTTGTTTAGTCTTGGCCTCTGCCATGATCTTGTTTTTGTATTTGCTCAAAAGGCAATTTACTGCACATTCTACTGACCAAGTGAACTCTCTCTTGCCTGATACACAAAGCAGGTTGTATTGAGACAGTGCAATGCAATATTAATAATCTCAGTAACTCAATGGAAGCTTTGAAACTGGCAGCTATAAATAGACGTTCATTTTCAGCAAAAACATAGCTTGCATATCAATCACAAGTTCCTAAAACACCTGTGCTGTGGTGCTCGTTGAAGGTCCAGTGTCTGGATGTCTCAAAGGAATCTTTACGAACTGTGTGATAACCAAAGGATATACATGGGGAAATCTGATGTGGCGTTGGAAGCATCAGCGAATGTTGGCTACCCCAAGGCATGACACATAGACTGCAGAAAGGACCAACAAGACCCTCCTAATATGGTCTATATCCCACTGATCAAAAGATTATCCTCATCACTTCCTCTGCTTTGCCACTCCGGTTTAGCCTGCAACTGCTTTCATATTTTCTTTGAGCTGCTATCTTTTATCTTTTATCATATTTTCCTGGCAGTTTCTTTTATCTTCAATACCTAACTTGTGGCTTCTAACTCATGTTTATCACTCGGCAGTGCCTTGTACAGAACTTAAGCAAATTGGGAATTCAGCAAGGCTGATCTATTATGGTCTGTTGTGAGTATAATAAGGCTTGCCACACCTTTGCACCTGAGGTATGGTCTTCAAAGTGCATTCACAGTCTGTCCATCATAGTTGTGAAATCGGAACAGCCAGACTCCCACTGAGAGACCATGAGCTATGAGAGACAAATTACTCTTTTATATTTCCATGACCAATAAATGGCAAATCTAAAACTAGCTCCACATTTCTCACTTCCAATATAGTGTTTATTTCACTACATCAAAGGCAGAACATATAACATTGAAGGTTCTTACCGACAATTGGGAGAAAAAGAATCTATTTGGAAGGGACCATAATCGTGGACACTGCAAAACAGGTTCTATAATAAAATGGCCACATGGTTAATAGTTGTTGTCAATTTGATTGGATTTGGAACCACAGGGGAGATTGATGATGCTCATCTCTTGAAATATTTATGAGCATGGTTTTCAGAGAGAAAGAGAGAAAGGAGGTATCCCACTTAGAAGTCAGCAGAATTACCTCATGATGTGAGGTCTAATGTTGGACGTCACCGAGACTAGATCTGGAACCAACTAAAGCTCAAGTTGCTGGGTGCTCCTGTGAAGGATTTTTGCCATAAGAAGGAAGATTCTGCCTAAATGCGGGCATCACCTTCTCGCAGCAACACAGAATAAAAGGACATGGAAGAACCCTCAGGAGTGACCACTTTCTAGGGACACCACAGCCATCAGCACCAGATTTAGACTAGGATGCCGATGGAGCAGACCAATAAGCAGGACTCCTTCCTTGTCTCGGCTTCAGTTCCTCCAGCCAGACCTCTGCCTTGAGCCCTTGCCCTGGCTTCCACCCATGATGGACCATTTCCTGTAAGCAGAAATGAACTCTTTCCTCACCCAAGTAGGGTTGGGTCACAGTTTTACAACAACAACATGGAGAACAACAGACAACCAAGAACTATCGTGAGTAGGAGAAATAGACTTCCCCAGGAAACAGCATACCAGGTGCTTATCTAATAGCAAATGGTCATCTCTGAAAACACATACACAAACACACACACACACGTGCACACACACACACACATCATTATATAGACCGAGCAGGTTATATTTAGGGAAATACATGTATATATATACATATGTATTCACATAACAGCAATTAATGAAAAAGAGGCCATGAATTTGAAAGAGAGCAAAGAGGAAAGGTTCAGAAGGAGGAACTAGAAGAGAAAATGATGTAATTGCATTATAACCTCAAAAATAAAAAAACAAACTAGGACATATGGGCTGGGGGACTCCAACAGAATAAAAGGAGAACAGAAAGTCAACCAAGGACTGCCATTATATTTCTCTGCTTCCTGGCCTGCCAGACGGTGAATCGCTATATTCCTATACACCTCTCTCAACTCATATGATATATTTTACCCTCTGAATCTATGTACCAAAAAAACTCTCTTTCTCTTTTAAGTTGTCCATACCAGATATTTTGATCACAGTAATAAAAAAGTACTTATTACAATGACAGGCAGGCAAGACAGGGCTTTGTCCCTAGTAGTTTATTTCGATCATTCTTAAATTAGTATGATTTCTAATAAGCTCAATAAGTAAATATAAAACAGAAGACTCTCCTGAGTAGAGCACATCTCATTTTAAGCACAGATTTAAATGACTTTATACATAATACACACACACAGAAACCCTTACATATATAAACACCCACACATACAGACACACATATCTTTGAATTCTATTTAAAAATGAGACACTTATGATGGAAGGTAACCCAAACTGAAAGAACATAGAGCATTACTGCATTGTAGGAATGTTAATTGTGATTTAGCAGAATCTACTAGATAGCACGACAAAGATGGCGGACAACTTCTTTTGGATTAAAATAAAGCTGTAATTCTGAGTCCTCTGTGTTAACACATGCAGCCCCATGAAGAGGTTTTACAACTACAAAGAAGCAAAAATGGTCTGTGACTCATTTAAGTCTAACGTAGGACATATCCTGCTTGAAGGGTACAAGAATGGTTCCAGGACTTGAAAGCTTCAAGCAGGAAGGAGCCTGGATACCTGTGTGAGGACCCACAAGTCTGGGTTCCTTTTCTTACTTCACCTGTATATGTAAAAAATATACAATTCCATAATGCAGAAAAAAAAAAAAGCATAAAAATAGGTCAAGTATTGGTATTTGGGGAGGATACTATCCTGGGAAAGGAAGCTCATAAAAAATGGCATCATTTCAGCAACTCCTTCCTTATTCATTCATTTTAAAAATAATTACAAAAATACTGAAATTTTATCTTCTGTTTAAATACTTCAACCTTTGGTAGAGCTTGATGCACATTCCACAAAAGCTCATGACTTCCGCTGACTTATTTGGGAGCTCTTATAATCAAAACTGAATCAGTTGATGTGTGGTGTTGAGCACTGAGCTCAGGGAATACTTGTAACATGGAGCTAAACCCTCAGCCCTTGAATTTTTGACATATACGTCTGACTAGGACTAAGTAGCCATGCTGGCCTTGGACTCAGGTTTCTCCTTCCTCTTCCGAGTGCAGTGCCAGTTAAGGTTTAAATTTGCTATCACTTATATTTCACAGAGAGCTGGCTATGTATAAGTGTATATTTAATATTTATATATAGATTCTACCAACTATTTGCTTACAGAAATCTAGATCAGATAATGTGTGTGGGATGGTCTATGAATTTGGTGTAAGTTGGGAGTCCTTAAATACATTTCCCCATGCTACTGCGAATGACTACATTTAGCATTATTTCACATATTCTTCCTGTCTTTCAATCTTTCTGTGTTTTTTTTTTTTAAACTTTACATTTATTTATCTTCCTATCTACTAACTTATCATCCTTCTCTGAACTATGACATCAGCTTACAGGTGTTAGAAGCAATGGTGCTTAATTGTAGTGTGCTTTTAGACAAGTGTCAAACCTTATGTCTTTCATCTGTTGAGAGAAGAAGTGAACATAAATGTATTGGCTAAAGAAATCCGTAGCGCAAGTCACCAGCTTCGGGGGATATAAACGACTGATGGTGGCAGTGACCACATCCTAGACCCACTGCCATCTTCATCAAAGGCACCAACGTGGGCTCTGTTCTTCCAAACATTGAACACCATTAATCGATCACTGGCTGGAATTTTCCTAGGGCAGCCTTTCAGTTGTAAACTCTTACACACCATTTGGTTCTCTGATATTTAGACTTTCTTCTAGTTATCTTTGTTATCTAGTTATCTTTAACAGCCAGGCCTCTCAAGTTCCTGCATGTCTAATATCTTGGGATGGAAAAATGTTTAATGTAGAGTAATGGCTTAACCCACATTAATTTTTATTATTTGTAGTACTTTTGTAAATAAAACAATAATTGCATAAACACAGCAGCAAAATGACAAATTTTCGGAGGGGGCATCTGTGTGCACCTAAATTACATGGTTATAATGAAGAAAGATCAGTCTTGGAATATACTCTTTCACAGTAATATGGTGGTATTGGCACAATTTATACTATACCTGAATAAGGAATGGAAACGCTATATAAGAGATAATTAGTTAATACTTTTCAAGTTAAATGCTTTTGGTTTCAAATTTTTAGGTTTTTTATCTGCATCTTATTCCGTATTATCTAAAAAAGTTGTGCTTAATTATAGATATGTGCTTAAAAATGTTTGAAGAATGAAGGAAAAATTATTCTGGCTTTATAATGTGTTGAGCAATTAAATTTTAATTTTGTAAAACAAACTCAAATTGGTTTTTATGATTTTTTCTATGCCCCAAGAAAAATAGATGAAAATAGTAAAGGGAAAATTCTTGTTCAATAAACAAAGTAATAGAACTAGATTTCCACTCCTTGATTTTTTTTTAACATCAGATAGACGGTGATTCTAGTATGTACTGAATATTAACCACAAACACAACTGAATTCGAAATGGTTTGGAGAGACACATACTGAATGAAAAACCAAAGAGGAAAGTTGTGATCCGCTTTAAAATGATCCTGCTTAAAAATGACTCTCTTCATATGGATAACGTATTAATAAACGGTAATAAAGCATAGCCCTCTTCCAGGGTGATAAACCTTTACATGGCTAGACAATAAGTTCAATAAGCAGTCATGTTTCAGGATCTTTTCCTGCCAGTCTGAGGCAATACCCTGACAAAAGCAACTTAGGAGAGAAAGGACTTACTGTGGTTTACAGTTGCAGGTTAAAGTTTAACATGATGGGGACATGATAGCAGGAACATGAGGCAGTGGACATGGCATACACAGTCAAGAAGGAGAGAGCTGTAAATGCTAGTGCTCAGTTTCATGTCTCATTTGTTACAGTTCAGCTTCTTAGCCCTGGGAATGGAGCCACCCAGAGTAGACAGAGGACCCCACAGAGGACCCCACTTCAATGAGCCCAATCAAGGCTCATCACTTAAGTGAGTCTAGATGCTGCCAAGTTGACAACACTGACTGTCACAGCTATTAATACCATTTCTTGTTTGCCAACCTGTGACAAGCATTTAATTTAAATTATCACATGAAATTCTCTCAATACTAATTTTGAAGAAATCTTTTCTGTGGTCCATGAGAGAAATCCAGAGCCTTTATTCAGCACCGAGAATCCATAAAGGATCGATCCAGTCTGTGAATGAAGCTAAGTGGCTGTATTAAAGAATACCCCCTTTTTTGTTTTGTTTTTCAAAACAGGGTTTCTCTGTGTAGCCTTGGCTGTCCTGGACTCACTTTGTAGACCAGGCTGTCCTTGAACTCACAGAGATCTATCTGCCTCTGCCTCCCTGAGTGCTGGGATTACAGGCATGCACTACTATGCCCGGCTAATAAAAGACAACTTTTAAGAGAGACGAATTTTGAGTAGTACAAGGTTAAGTTTTCATAGAAGTTAGTAGAGAACATTTCCAATGTGGGCAAGAGAAACAAAGGCCAAGATAAAGCCACGTGTTGAGATGAAGCCAAAAGCCCAGCCCATTAGTCTGTGGTGCTGTGGTAAGAGTCAGGGGGAGTACATATCTCTGGCCATTGCTGGGCATGTGAAGCACAGAGGAAGGCAGAGTGGACAACCGATCTCCAAGGATCACTTGCCTGGCAGTTGCAGGTCTTGGTTTTACTGATTTCAAGAGGTTAGGGGTTTAACTACAGAAGCAGAAAGAAGGGGAGGGAGGGAACAGATGGTCAGACAATGTCATCAATGCACAAAGGCAGTAGCCGCAAAGTTCACAGCCATGTTCTCTCTCTCTCTCTCTCTCTCTCCGCATATCTCTATCTCTCTCTCTCTCTCTTTCTGCTCTTCTCGCTTTGTCGCTCGTATCTCTTTCTTCTCTCTCTCTCTCTCTCTCTCTCTCTCTCTCTCTCTCTCTCTCTCTCTCTCTCTCTCTCTCTATTTCCCTCTCTCCATGACACAAACACTTCAAGATACTTATACATAGTTCTGTCTGGGAGCAGGGGTCTACATTCATGATCTTGTCTGAACTCCATGCAGGGACAGGATGACCCGCTGCAAGAGGACCAGAGGTGAAAAGGGGTCTCAGGTTCAAGTTAGATGACCAGCATCTTGGGCACCTGTGAAGCCTTCCAGAGGAGATCTGATATTGTCTGCACCCCCCGCCTCTTTTCCACAGTAAATACCTAATCTCCCAAGAAACATACTGGAGCCAGAGCTCTGCCTCATCTTTGGCACCATGATGTTTTTCTGCATCTTAAGTTGGCCTCAATGCTGGCAGCTAACAGGCGGCACTAAGCACACTGCTGCCGCACCACAAGGCTGCCTAATCAGTGCCTATTATGCAGTATAAAGCTGCACTGATGTGCCTCTTAAAATTTTACCACTGACACACCTACCATCTGACATGGTACAATTAGCCCTGTGTTCCCAGAGCCCCAGGCAGATACTGTTGCTGCATTAGGCAAATTGTTGTTGGAGATGCCTGCAGCCTGTGCATAGGCAGTGTTCCTACGCTCCTCTGGGGGCCAAAGATGGAAGCTGTTCGCCTTTGTGTTGTTGAAAAGTGTTAATTTTCTGGAGCATTTTCGCGTAAGAAAACCACAGTGCTATATTGTCATCTGATCCATTACGATTTGCCCCACTGGGAAATGCTACCCTTTTCCTCGACTGAGAAAACAGCACCTTGCTGTTTATGCATCTGACTGGAGAGGAGTATGGGTCTGGGGAGGCTGGTAACGCTTAGGTCCCGCAGATAATCATGCTGACAGCCTTGTGACATTGACCCCTAGATGGCTTACCCACTTCTCATGACTTTACCTGCATCCCAGATCCCTGGCTCCCTTCTTGATGCAAATGTAGGCACATGTATACATGTGTGCATGTGCGCACACACAAATACACACACAGATTCACGTACACATACACTGATATACAGGCAGACACAGGGACAAACTCTAAGGCTGGACTCCAATACAGCTCAAAACAGCCAAAGTAGGATAGTATTACAACCATAAGCTTACTCAGAAATAAAGATATGTGGAGGTTTTTGAGAATTCTGGAATAGACACGGAAGTTGCTATAAACTTTCTTGTAATTCTAACGTAAAAAACCTCGGGCTGTGGTACATCTCACACATCTATATTGTCTATATCTATATCTATATACATATGGAGTTTGGGGAAATATAAGAACATTAAAAACTTGACATCTTCTTAGGAAATAAAGATGTATAATTTTCAGGGTATTGCAAGCAGCCAAGGGTCAGGAGGGCTGGGAGAGGAGACTTTCTGTTCAGTAAACTAAGCCATCATCCTGCTTTCTCTAGCGAGGTGTTTATTAGAGGAGCAAATGTATGGGGCAGCCCTATTATATTCTGTATATTCTAAGAGGTGATGCATATTCATGGTGGAAGGGTATCCAGGGAGTCACAAGCAGGGAGTTAAAGGCTTTATGATAATGTAAAATTGTCCCTTTAGCTCTGGTCTTTTAAGCAGGGAATACAAAAGTTTCCACCTTTCTTAAAATCTGTTTTTATCCATCTGTAGTCTCAGGAACACTGACAGCTCTCCTGCTGCTACTTAAAAAGAAAAGAAGAGGAAATGAAACCAGCGAGCCTCTCAGATACCAAGGCACTCACTAGTTGGCTTTTGTGCCTGTGGCTCTGGCGGTGGGAGCTGTGATGCGGGTAGGACCCATCTTGTTCTGAAACCTGAACCATTTCTTAAAAACAGCCCAGAAAACATGCTCTGCTTCTTCTCCTAAATTCCCAGCTGTAACTTTTGGGAATTAAAATTTCCCCAGTATGTCAGTAGCTGTGCTATTTCTAGTCCTACTTTTGAATTGGATTAGGCTAAAAATATGAACGTCAAGATTTCTGGCAAGACAAAAAGCAGTATTCTTTAACTTGGAATATTGAAGAGGCTCCGAAAGCTTCTTTGTTTACTTGGTTATTTATGGTGGGAAATGGCAGTTCCTGGTTACCGGCTCACTGGATATTTTGTATCTCAGATATGCCTCCTGACCCCTTGCTTCCTGTTTCCGGGTGGCTAGAGTCAGCATCTTCACCTGTTTAGCTAATTTGGCAGTTTACATTTTGTACATTAAGGTATCTTAAATATGGGGCTTTATTTTTAATTTTTAATGATTTTATTTTATTTTCTATTCTTTTGTTCTATCAGATTCCCTCAGTGGGTATATGAGAACAGCTTGAAGTACAGCCTGGAATCAAAGTTAGTAGGTCAGTCTGCCAACAGGCTCTTACTACGGTGAACCCTGACACCCAAAAGACCACCAACCCCAGGCAGACAGACGGAGGCCCTCTGCAGGTCATCGCTCCACTTGTATAGAAAGCTGGAGTCACCAATGAGCACAACTTGTGCAGGAAAAAAAAAAAAAAAAAAAAAAAAAAAAAAGGGACTGAGGCATTAATACTTCACAGAAGACAGCAGTGACTTTGGTGACCCTAGGTCAACACTCACAGTCCCCCCAAGCCTCTGTTCCCTATGTTTGTGGAGGGTGACTGGGCAATGATGGGGGAACTGGACAGTGATGATGGGGGAGCTGGGTAGTGATGGGGGAACTGGGAAGTGATGGGGGGACTGGGTAGTGATGGGGAGACTAGGCAGTGATGGGGATTGGACAGTAATGGTGGGGGCACTGGGTAGTGATAGGGGGACTGGGCAGTGATGATGGGGGGACTGGGTAGTGATGGGGGAACTGGGAAGTGATGGGGGGACTGGGCGGTGATGCCCTTCTTCAAACATATATCAGTAAGAAGAAATGAACATGGAATGAGTATTAGCAGAGGTCTCGGTGATCACACAGATGGGATGGGGTAAATGTACAGAAAAACAGGAGGAGAACAAAGGAAGCATGCTCTCTATAGCAACACATGCTAGTGTTAGATTGAGAAGGATTGAGGATAGCAATGAAGAGATCATGAAAGAGAGAGGGGACAGGGGAAAGGAGAGGAGAAAAGAGGGGAGAGAGAGAGAGAGAGAGAGAGAGAGCGCAAAAGGACAGCAGAGAAGAAGACAGGGGAAGAGAGAGACGGAGGGTATGAGAAAGACATGGGGGAGACCCTGATTGTAGGACAATGTATATTTGAGATGTACCATGAAAGGACTGATAGAAGACACATTAATTGAGAAAAATATGTACTTTTTTCTTTTCATGTGTTCATATGTGTACATATGTGTATGTGTATTCATATGTGGGGATGCATAGGAGTGTGGGCACCCACATGGAGGCTCCAGACTGGTGCCCCTACTCCTCCTTGACCACTTTTCTACTCTGTTGACACAAGACATCTTAATCAAAAGCAGAACTCAATAATACAGGTCGTCTCACCATCTGGCTTTCTATGAGACCTGCTGTCACTGCCTTTTGAGGCTGTGATTTCACACAAACTGCTCTGCCTATATCACTTATCTGTGTGCTATAGGGATCTGAACCCTGTATTCATGTTTTTGTAGCAAGTGCTTTAAACCCTGAGCTATCTCTGAAAAGTACTTGATTAAAAACGTGTTGTTGGTCTAGAGAGATGGCTCGGCAATTAAAAGCAACACTGCTCTTTCAAAGGACTCCTCCATTCCCAGTACCCACATATATGCCTCAAAGCTATTTGTAACTTGAAATTCAGGGCATCTGACAGCCTCCTTTGGCCTAGAGGGTATCTTCACACATGGGACACACACACATACATATACACACATACACCTACACACACACACACATACATACATACATACTAAAATATAACAGCAATTCTTAAAATACATTGTCATCTAGTAACAAATTATATTTACATTAAAATATGCAATAGATGATGGTAGGTCGTCGTTTTATTCCCTATAAAGCTTGACTGTTTGTATATTAAAATGTTCCATGTTAAAAGTTTCAAAAATCTATGTTCATCAGTTCTGGAAGGCATAGGTTCCATTATTGGAAAGGATGTGGTTGTGTTCATTATTTAAATAGTAAATAGGCAAACCTAGCCAGGCAGCTATCTTTTATCCCCTCCCATACACATCCATTTCTCCTCTGTGGGGTTCTGTCTTGCAGGTCATTCAGATGATTGCTTGATACCTACCCAAAGCCCTCAGCATTCTCCAGTTATTGCTGCAATCAAAAGTGCTAGAGCAAGTCTGCATTTCTTTCTAAACTCTTTCTAGAGTAAAAATAAGGCTCCCCTATCAACTTCCAAATGATGTTTCTCTTTTTACCTCTACGTTTGGGGATTATAATATAATAACATAATCCACCCCTTCCCTCCAAATCTTCCCACATACCCACTCCCTACTCTTTTTCAAATACAAAGGCTCATTGTCTATTAACTTTCATTCAGTACATATTTCTATATGTGCAAGCACATATATTTCTATATGTGCAAGCACATATATTTCTATATGTGCAAGCACATATATTTCTATATGTGCAAGCACATATATTTCTATATGTGCAAGCACATATATTTCTAACTGTAACATTCTCATTCTGTATAATGTTACCTATATGTATGTTTTCAGTGCTGGCCTTTTGGTATTTGATAGCTAATCCATGTGCTCTTTTCTAGAGAAGACTATTTCTCCCCTCTCTCAGCATCCCTTAGTTGTTTGTGGTTCTTAGTGCAGGCTTGAGGCCTCAGGGTTGCTCCCTCTCCCCCCCGGCTTTCCATTTGAGCATGTCTATTGTGTCATCCTTGCACTCTCACGTTTAGGCAGCCATATTGGGGAGACACTATGGGTGCAGATTCTGATGTTACTAAAAGACAGAGTCTCATAGCAAACTCCACGATCCTCTTGCTTTTAACAGTCTTTCTCTTCCCTCTTCCAAAATGCTCTTCCTGAGCTTTTTTAAAGTATGTGAATGTTTTGGAGATGCATCTACACATTGAGAATTTTAAAAAGAGGCGTTAGATAGAAAATGACCAATGTGACTTCTAACACTTAGATATAAGCAGTATGGTGGAAAAATAAATACACAATTATCACCATCTTACTGATGTATCAGTCTTGCTCACTGGAAAAGCTATTAATCAGCTTAGAACTTGCCTTCTTATTTTCTTGAGTACAGTCAGCCTAGAACTTGGCCTACAGACTTGTACAAATGAGAGCCAGCACATGTACCACACAGCCAGCGAGCACAAGCTTTCAGTGTGGCTAATTTCACTGTCCAGCTGCTTTTATGTGGTATAAGATTTGCTTTCATATAGATGGTAGGTGTGCAATTCAGGGCAGCTGCTCAATCTCACTAAAGCTATGCAGTTGAGGAACTCTTCTTTGTAGGTCAGTGAGGTATTAGAGTTGCCATTACTGAATTGTCTTTCTCAGCACATTGGAGCTCAGTCATCTGGAGCATACAGTTTATGAAGCTCTGGGTGCAGAAACCTTTCTAAAACACAGTACCTGTCATCAGAGGATTGTTTGTTTGTTTTTTGTTTTTTGAGGCAGGGTTTCTCTGTAAAGCCTTGGCTGTCCTGGACTTGCTTTGTAGACCAGGCTGGCCTCAAACTCACAGAGATCTGCCTGCCTCTGTCTCTCTGAGTGCTGGGATCACAGGCATGTGCCAATGCGCCCAGTTTACATCAGAAGATATTTGCCTTTGGGAAAAAGCTGTGTGTGTCGGGGGTGGTTGGAGGAATCTTGAGAACTTCTAGTGCTAACAGTGTGAATTTAATATAAATCTAATAACAGTTTAAACTAAATGTTTGCTTTAAAGACTCAGGGAAAGCACAGACCATGGCTTGTCTTGATGGGAAGATAATGGCCTGATGAGCTAGGGTTTATAGCATAGATGAGGGATTCTTGAAGAATGTTGACTGAGAGAGAAATGGGTCAAGTTTTTATTCTAGAGAGACTAAATTAGACAGATTGAAAAAAAAAAGCCTGAGACACAATGAAAGAGAGGCGTGAGGGTGGGATCAAATGCTGAGCTTCAATAGGAAAACCATAGTCCCAGAAAGAAACTATGAATGTGTGTTAGAGCTGCAAATTTGTGTGCATGCCCATGAGTGACAGATAGATCAGACAGAAAATAGCGATTCATTGTCAAATGATGAAAACAATAATATAGTAAAACACTGACGTTACTTGTATTTGGTAAATGTCATCTCATAGGATCTTATTAGTGCTCTTAGGAGACAAAGGAAGGCTGAGGAAATGGGCCTTCAGTAAAGTGCTAACCATGCAAGCATGAGGACCTCAATCTGCTCCTCTGGAACCCACGTCCAAATATGGGATTTACTGGCAGTGTTCAGGGTTGGTTTACTGGCAGTGTGCAGGGTTGGACACTTACAATCTTTGCACAGGGGATGCAGGGACAGGGGGATTTCTGGGGCTCACCTGCCAACCAGCCTCACCCTTTTGTGAATCGCTCATCCAGTAGAAGTTCTTGTTTCAGAGACAGGGTAAACGGCTCCTGAGAGGTAACAGCCAAGGTTATCCTTGGGCTTCCACATACACATGTAGACATACATACATACCTACACACATACATACCTTACATACATGTGCTCACATAACAAAGAGACAAAGGAAACCAACATCTTATTTTTAAAAATGCCCTCAGGAACAGTCATAGGGGAGGGGAATAAGGGGAAAGGGGGAGGAAGGGAAGAATGGGAGGACACAAGGGATGGGATAACCATTGAGATGTAACAAGAATAAATTAATAATAAAAAATTTAAAAAATGCATATAATTGGCAATGTTTTACACACACACACACACACACACACACACTATTGTAGTCCTTTATCAGCTCTCTTACCTATGGAATCTTGTGTAATCACTTCAGGTTTTTCTATTTCTGAAATGAGATTTAGACAGAATGCCTTTGATTTTTAAGATAGCTATCAGGAAGTTTTCTATGAAATTGCTGCATTTGGCAAATTGTTGGATTAGAAGATGATTAAACAATTTCCTCCCAAGCCTGAGGGAGAAATTAATAATCTTTGAGTACCTACTATTCTAAAACATATTTTTAGCCTTAATGATTCTTTCATCACTTGGAAGTAATGTTAGGTTGAATAATATAAAATTATTTTGTTAGCAAGAATTTATTTCAAATGTGGCCATTTTAGGAATGCCCTTTGGATTTCATCATAAAGACGTACGCCTTTGGCATTCCTAAACAGTTTGGTTTAAGCTGTGAAAGTATTTGCAGCTTCAGAACTTTCTTTAAAAATATTTTAATGCTTCAAGACTGCTAGGAAAAAAAAATTGAACATGTCATTTTGCCTCATCCATAAAAGATACTCAATGAGAGCAAACACAATGTTGACAACATTTGATAACTGCATTATTTTCCTTCAATTATTACTAATCAAACACTTTTATTTTGATAATTAGCATAGGAAATTCATTCTGGTGAGTCAAAAGTAAAAAGTTTGGAACATTTAGAAAAATATCTAGGCTATGAAATCTGATAAAAATTAGGATTTTATTGAGTCATGTTATAAACAAAATAAAACATGTTTATTGTTTAATTAAATGTTTCTGGTCAGAATATTCTCCACAGTTGAGTGGAGAGTGTGATATGACTTTCTCACGTACTCTGGTGCCTCACATTTGACCATGTCCCCTGGAGGGGGAGACCTGGTGGCACTCAGAGGAAGGACAGCAGGTAGCCAAGAAGAGACTTGATACCCTATGAGAATATACAGGGGGAGTTAATCCCCCTCAGGAACAGTCATAGGGGAGGGGAATAATGGGAAAATGGGTGGGGGGGAGGGAGGAATGGGAGGATACAAGGGATGGGATAAACATTGAGATGTAACAAGAATAAATTAATAAAAAAAAAGAAAGAAAGAAACACACACACACAAACAAACAAACAAACAAAATGACTTAGATACTTAAAAAAAATGTTTCTTTTTTTCTTAAGGAGGCTGAGGCAAACATGTCAACCATGGTATTTATATATCTGTGATGTATCTATTTCTCATTTTTCTAATTACCAATGGCAAGATGATATGATATCTCCTGTCAAGAAAAATAAGAATGAACCTGTTAAATATTTTATGATTTGTAATGTCTAGTACTGAGTTAATCAGTAATAAATTCTTTTGGGATATATTACACACACACACACACACACACACACACACAAACACACACCCCATTTGGTTTTTTGTTTGTGTACTTGTTTTTTCCCTATTGTTGTTAGTGTGTTTGCTTAATTCATTTTTTACACTATTTATTATTTTTTTTTAATGAGATAATCTTACCGTGGAGCTCAAGCCAACTTTGACATCCATGACCTTGAGCCCACACTTTCCAGATATTGGCACTGTAGAATATAACCACCAGTGTTAATTTGGCAGCATACGTTAGATGTGTGAAATGCAACTCTTGCTACACATTATAATCTTTGAAATTACAGCGGAGATCTTCCTTTAGTCCTGTCAAATTAAAGCTCACTGGTGCACCGGGTGAATGCAGGTGAAGGCTGCTGACTTTAACATTTGGGTTCAAAAGGGGAGTATTAGAAGAATCATTTTTAATTGATTTTGTAATTCTCAAAGGACACCCATGAAAGCCAGTAACTGTGGAAACTCTTGTGGGGAGAGAGTTTTTAGGTTTTCCTTTATAATTTATTGGTAATCTGACTCTGGTTTATCAGAAACCATGTAACAGTTTCTTAAAATCTCATACCTATGAGCATTTCATTTTATGCATATATTGAGCAGTTTTTTCTTTTTATTTTATAAAATGTGGAGTTGTAGCTGGGCAGTGGTGGCACATGTCTTTAGTCTTAGCAGTCTGGAGGCAAGGCTGGTGGATCTCTGACAATTTCAATCCAATCTGGTCTATATAGTGAGTCCCAGGATAGCCAGGGCTGCACAGAGAAACCCTGTTTTAACACTCCTAAAAGAAAACACTTAGAGTTGTAAAAGAATACATTAATCATAAAAGAAAAGGAAATATGATTACAGACTAAAACCAATAGAACATCCATGTGTAGTTTTCAAAATGTAATTGATATTTCAATGACTTAACTGACAGTTTTAGAGAAATTCATAAAGAATTAGTCTATCCAGGTATACTCTTACATTTCATTTGAATTAGTAGTAAGTAAATAGTGCCCTGATTAACAATTTCAGTAGTTCACAGGTTTTTAAGGCTTAATTTTTACTTGTATATCATTCCTTCTATTTAGCTGAGACTCTACGACAATTTTCAAAACATTTCAGGCACTGATTAAAGAAATAGTCAATATCTCTGACCACTCCATCACCTAATGCCTGTGTGACATCTGACAGCTACTAGGACATCTGTGATTCTTACTCTTGTGTTCATGACCCATATGATCATTATAAAACAAACAGAACTAAATATTAAGAAGACTTTTGAGATATTTTTAAAAGTACAAATAATTTTTTTCCTTTGAAAAATTAAGTAAAATACTGTGATCTTCAATCCTGTTATTTTAGACCACCAAGCAATGCTGCGTCTCCAGTTACATGAAAGAAGACTGAAAAGTCCCTTTGTAGTGAAGGAAGCAATCGCACCTCCCCAATTGATCTTTTTTCCAACTCTCCTTCAGGCTGACATACCTGGCTTTTCATTGCATGGAAGATTAAGTGAAGATATATTTTGAATACTGACAGAGCATAAAGATAAAGCTCATTTTAGAAATAAAATATGAGTCCTTATTTACTTGAATACCTTTAGAGAATAAGATAAATGCACCAATGATTCAGTAATTTTTTATCCGACTGCACTTGCATATAAGTTGTGCTTAGAGAAAGGAAGTGATGAGCATTAAAGGATAGCACTAGCATATATAGCCATTTTAAATGATAATGTTAAATATAATTGTTTTAAAGTAAAGTTCAAACAATTATTTAATTACTAAGGAAATACTTGATACAGAATTGATGCCCCCAGAGTGCTGGGATTAAAGGCATGTGCCACTACTGCCTGGTTACAACTCTAAATTTTACAAAATAAAAAAGTAAAAAACTGCTCAATATACACATAAATTGAAATGCTCATAGATATGAGATTTTCAGAAACCATTTGATACTGAAAAGTAGAACTGGTTAACTCAGTGTGTGGTACTTTAGATAAATGTCCCCAGATACTAATAGCCTTTTGCCCCCAACCACATCTCTACCAAGAGATGAAGAAGACTGTAAAAGCCAGAACCCACCATGCATAAGGCCCTGGAGCATGTTCTAATAGGATGCTGTCTCCTCCTCTTTCTTATGGAGATGACACAAAGGCTCTCACACAGTGTGTGCTTCAGCTTTGAGCGAACCATGCTATAGCCCAAAGTAATAGAGACAGTATGGCACAGACGTCTACCTCCAAGATAGTGGCTCTAACTGAACCATTCCTTTTTAAAAGCTGATTATTATAGCTACTTTGCTGCAGTAATACAAAGCTGACAAATATAACGTACAGCGATAACCACCAGTGCGACTCAGCACTTTGGGATGACTTTGTTTTCCTTCATGTATGTTATTACTCTGCTGTGATTTGTGGATATTTAGGCGGCTGCGATGTCTAATTCTCTGCCGTCATGTTAACATCATTTAAATCATAAGTGGCTGGGTATACTTGTGAGGAACAATTTTTCATATCTAAGTCATCTGAAGTAGGAAGACCACTTTAAATCCGTGTCTTTTGGAGTGGGAAGATCCCCTTTCATCTCGGCCACACCTTCTGTGGGCAGCCTGCGTAAAGCTCATAGAAGAAGGACAGCTGCTCTCTTTGCGTGGTCACTCTCACTCTCACTGGCAAGTCCATTTCCTCACTGAGATTATAGCCTTAGTTTTCCCTGTTTCACATATACAAAAGACCAGCTGAGACATCCAGGCTTGTGAAGTGAACCTTCCTGGGCCTTCTTTTGCACACACACACACACACACACACACACACACACACACACACACACACACTTTTTTTCTATAAGTGCTGTTCCTCTAGAGAACTCTGACTAATACAGATTTTGTGACCAGGAACTGTTGATTGCTGTGAAGGCCCGATCATGCTGCTTATTGAAGGAATAACAAGACTTTGGGGGTTTGTTTTTAAAAGATGTGGAACATTTTTTCCTTTTTTAATATAATTAATTTATTCAGATTATATCTCAATTGTTATCCCCTTATTTGTATTTTCCCATTGCCCCATCCCTCCCTCTTACACCCTATTCCTCTCCCCTAGGTCTGTGACAGAAAGGGACTTCCTCCCCCAGCATATGATCACAGCTTATCAGGTCTCATCCTGGTAGCCTGCTTCCCCTTCCTCTGAGTGCCACCAGGCCCACCCACCAAAGGAAGTGGTCAAATAGGGGGCACCAGAGTTCATGTCAGAGTCAGTTCCTGCTCTCCACAGAACTGTGGAGAATGTGCTGTCCATTGGCCAGATCTGAATAGGGGTTCTAGGTTTACTTTATGCATTGCCCTTGGTTGGTACACTAGTTTGAGCAGACCTCCCTGGGTCCAGATCCGCCAGCCTTCATGGTTTTCTTATAGATTTCCAGGACCCTCTGGGTCCTTCCATTTTCCCATCCTCCCATACCTCTCTCACCTGGAGTCCCAATAGGAAATCCCAGATTCTATGCCAGTCTCCTGCTAAGTGAAGACTTTCAGGGACATCCCTATTGGGCTAGTGTCCAATTATAAATGAATATATACTGTGCATATCTTTCTGGGTCTGGATTAACTCACTCAGAATGATCATTTATAGTTCCGTCCATTTGCCTGCAAATTTCAAGATTTCTGTGTTTTTAATAGCTGAGTAGTATTCCATAGTGTAAATGTACCACAGTTTCTTTATCCATTCTTTGACTGAGGGATATCTAGGTTGATTCCAGATTCTGGCTATTATGAATAAGGCTGCTATTAACATGGCTGAGCATATGCCCATGTTGGATGGTAGAGCATCTTTTGGGTATATTCCAAGGAGTGGAATAGCTGGGTCTTGAGGTAGCCCTATTCCCAGTGTTCTGAGAAAGTGCCAGATTGATATCCAAAGTGGTTGTACAAGTTGGCACTTACATCAACAATGAAGGAGTGTTCCCCTTTCTCTACATCCTTGCCAGTATGTGTTGTCACTTGAGTTTTTTATTTTAGCTATTCTGATGGGTGTAAGTTGGAACCACAGAGTCCTTTGATACGCATTTCTCTGATGACTAAAGATACTGAGCATTTCTTCAGGTGTTTCTCAGCCATTTGATATTCCTCTGTTGAAAATTCTCTGTTTAGTTCTGAGCCCCATTTCTCAATTGGGTTATTTGGTTTGGTGGTGTTTAATTTCTTGAGCTCTTTATATATTTTGGATATTAGTCCTTTGTCAGATGTAGGGTTGGTGAAGATTTTTTCTCAATCTGTAGCTGTCACTTTGCTCTGTTGACAGTGTCTTCTGCCTTATAGAAGCTTCTCAGCCTCATGAGGTCCCATTTATTAATTGTTGACTTTAGACCCTGGGCTGTTGGTATTCTGTTCAGGAAGTTGTCTACTGTGCTAATGAGTTCTAGGCTTTTCTCCACTTTTTCTTCTAACCGATTTAGTGTCTCTGGTTTTATGTTAAGGTCTTTAATCCACTTGGACTTGAGTTTTGTGCATGGTGATAAATATGGATCTATTTTCATTTTTCTACATGTAGACATCCAGTTAGACCAGCACCAGTGTTTTCATAGAGGAGATTTCAAGACAGCATAGTACAGACTGTGTCACATGGTTATGAGTGAACACTTGTATGCTGATCTACAATGAAAAGGAGGAAGCAGAGCAAACAGAAGTGCAAATGTACAGTTTGAGGGAAAAAAGGAACACCAAGAAATGTAATGTTAGAGCCAAATCCAGTGCTCAAGGAGATTAAAAAGTAATTTTTTAAAAGCCCGATTATAAGTTGAATAAAATGAATGATACCCTCAGCGCAAGACTCCACCCAGCTGGGTTTTCAATTTGTGAAAAGGAATTAAAGAAAAGCTTAAATAGCAAAGAAAACCATCAATAACAGGAAGCTTATGCTAATTAATATGAATAAGGACACAAAGTCTAGTACAGAAAGCAGCAGCACTTGACAGCTTAGGCCACTTGTTTCTGGCTTTAGAGTTAAGGGTATAAAAAAGGGGTTATGGAATTTTCCTCCATGCTTAAGGAAAGCTGCGGAGGCCAGGTTTTGGAAAGGCAGTCCCTGCATGGAAGTCCAGAGAGAGCATTGTGTGAAGCTGTAAAGGTGAAACATGGATTGCATTAGAGACCCCATGATGTTGGGGATGCCAGAGCCACGGTGTACCCATCAAAGGGACCTGCTCGGAGGGTGTGCAACAAGCCCAAGACATTTTGTTGTATTCAATAAAGCTGAAAGGAGTTGGAAATCTGAAAAGTGATTTGACATCAGAGATAGAGATACAGAGTTTGGAGTTTGCCCAGTTAAGTTTGGTCTTGCCATGGTCCAGTGTTTCCTCACTATGTTCCTGATCCTCCCTTTTAGAATGGTAATATACAGTTTAGGTAGTTGTATGTTAAAAGTATGTGATCTATCTTTTGATTTTACAGTGTATAGTTAAGAGATCAAAAGCATCTGGGGACCTTTGAATTTAGAATAAATACATTTGCATTATGATATGGTTACAAGTCTATGGTGGCCAGGGAGTAGGATATAGTGATTTATTATTTATTTAATTTTTTATTAAAATTTTTACATATACATTTGTATTATTACACATATATACAATGAACTACCTACAGCAAGAAGAACCATGAAACAATCAGTGATTATATAAATGTTACATTCTTAGTGTTTTGGCTATTTGTATTTGGCAGCCTTGAAGAATATAGTGATTGAAATAGAATGGTCCCCACAGGCTCATATATTTATAAGCTTAGTCCCTGGCTGGTGAGCTGTTTGAGAAAGATTAGAAGGTGTAGCCTTGTTAAAAGAAGTGCATCACTGGGGGTACACTCTGAGGTTTCCCAGAAGCTCTTTTCCTGCCTGCTGCCTGACGAACAGGGTCTAACATGCTCAGATACTTCTCCATCACCATGCCTCCCTGAGTGCCACCATGACAATAGTGGAGCAAGCTTCTGAAAATGTAATCAAGACCCCAGTGAAACGTTAAAAGAGTTGCGTAGGTCATAGAGTCTCTTCACAGCAATCGAACACTAAGACAGTGGCCATGTGACTTAATGAAATGTGCAGAGTGATAAAGTGCTCTAAGCAACACAGCTGTGGGCAGCTGAGGGATTTGAAATGGAGAGTAATGGTAAACAAAGACACAGGATTTGGGGTTCACTTCAGGAATGAACATTTGGTTTCCCTTGATTTTTACATATTGTAAATAGCAGTTTAAGCAGAGCTTAAGTAAATTCTCCTTACCCCTTCAACACCCCCCAACAGAAGCACTCAGTACCAGAGACAACAGTTTTTTAACTGCTGCAACACAGTGCTATCTTGAAAGCAACAGAACACTTATTGTATTGTACTTTTCTCATTGTGAGGACAAAAGACCAGAGAGGAGAAACCTAAAGGAAGAAAGCTCATGGTTTGAGCAACAATATAGCATTTTATCTTCCTCTTCTTTTCACTTTTTCCCTCATAGCTTGGCTGGTAAACATAAAAAAGTTATGTCTTTTTGATAATAAAGAGTAGTACATATAGAATTTATTTGTTTATTAGACTCTCAGGAGAAAATAGACACAAACAAAGCAAATTTTCATAGATTTCCTCACATTATAAAGATATACAATGATGGATGTTATTTCCAAATTATAAAAAATGAATTTTTTTTGGCAGAGAAAGGCTTACAGGCATCCTACAAGATGGCACAAGGGAGGTGTTCTCGTGCAATTCATTGCCTTTTGTATTACACTTAATCTCTTTGATACTGGATTTTAGGAAATTATTCTTAAATTTTTGTAATAATACAATGGCACAGAGAATTTTAAACTGGTGTATACCAATAATAAACAGTTGAGTTGGACCAGAAACCTCCTAGCTATATGAATAGATATAAACCTTTTATGCTTTGTTCATAAAATCTTGCTGTAGTTAGGGCTTTAAGGAACCCCCAGGGTTTTTCTAAATAACTTTGGAAAATTAATGAACTTACGGAAAGTCATATTTCAACAATTAACAGATAATTTTGGAGCTCATTCCTCTGTGCCCCATGAATGAAATTTTAGGTTAATGAACCTAAATGCATTATTATCATCAGTGGGTCAAATTTAGTTTCACAGATGGAACAATGGGGAAATCAATCAACTAAATGTCTCTTTTCATACTCTTTATATTAACACAAGCAAAACTTTGCATTTTCCTCAAATGAAAGCTATTTTGTTATGCACTCACTCTACAATACAGCACTTCTGATTCCTTTAAAGATCTTTGTGCTTGACATAAAATACAACACAGACCTCCACCAAAAGTTATTAATTATTCATGTATTTACAGATTTATTGAGGATATATATTTACAAATATTTCTTTTGAGGGCCACACACAATTTAATATTTTCATTACTTAATTACTTATTCTTTTTACTTATTCTAACCATTACTTATATGTAAGACCATCCTCACTCTTCCACAGAACATGTTCAATACCATAAACACCTGATCCTAGGAGTTTTCCTCAAGATGGATCAATCATTCCTAATTCTAGAAGAATTTATGGCTTGCCAACACATTAAATGAGATGTGGCTTACATGGAACACATAGAGACAATACATACTATATGGCCCTGTCTTAGCCATTGTTCTACTTCTGTGAAGAGACACCAGAACCATGGCAACTCTTATAAAGGAAATCATTTCATTGGGGCTGGCTTACAGTTCAGAGGTTAGTTCCATTATCAGCAGGGAAGCATGCAGGCATACATGATGCTTGAGAGGAGCTGAGAGGTCTATATCTGGATCTGCATGCAGCAGGAAGAGACAGACACTCGGCCTGGCTTCAGCACTGGAAACTCCAAAGCCCACCCCTGTGAGGCATTTCCTCCAACAAGGCTACAGCTATTATTCTCTGTGCAGTAGTGCCACTCCCTAATGACAAAGCACACAAGTATATGAGCCTATGGAGGCTATTCCTATTCAAACAATCAAAACACATGTAATATGTAACATATGACCATAGTATATATGGACTCATACATACATATGAGGAAAAGAGATGGGATGATACACACATAGATATTTTAATAGGAAATATTCTTAGTGATCAACTGCCTGTAAGCAGAGTCTTTATTCTATGATGAAAGCCTTTCAGAGGAGGAAAAGGGAATATTCTATGCAGACTGTAACTTACAGGCGTGGATACAAGCTGCTGTCCACAGGCAATCTTCTTAGGGAAACTGAATCCTTGCTTTGAAGATATTTTAACTGATTGAATCAGGGCCATGCAGAACATCCAGGATAATCTCACTTGCTTAAAGTATATTGATTAGGGGTTTTAATTATGTCTACAGCAATACTTTGAATTGGACTGAATAACTAGCCCAGGCAAGCTGACACATCAAAAGAGTCAACATGATAAAGCTTTCAGGAAGGTATTGCTCGGCCACTCAATACTCTCAACTTTTTTAATGGTTTCTTTTTTTTTTTCTAGCTTTTTTCAAAAATTATTGCTTGACAATAGTGATATAAACAGAAGGGGAAAATATCAGTCAAGGAACAAAAAACGAAATGTTCTAGACAACTTTTTCTTCCTTCTAGTAAAAAGTCAGCCCTCCTTACAGTTTTTCATTGGAAACATACACAACAATAATTTCCCTTTATTTTATCTGTTGCTTCATAAATATTGAACAATTTGTATAATTTTTGCCTTTTTATTTCCATTCATTTACTGTTTAATTTAAGGCAGGGTATTTTTTTGGGTCAAAAGTTTTATAGGGGGAAAAACAACATCTGCACTTAAGGCTCAGAGAACATCATAGAAAATGTTGCAGAAATATTGTAAGAGCCAGTGGTCAGAAAATATACTGTAAGATTTTGTCTCCTAGAAATGACTGGAAGCTTCACCCATAATTCTTGAACAACATGGCTGCCTGAATAAGACCTGAAGAAGTACAATACCACTAGGCATACTAACATGCAAAGGGGAATCTCGTTGGTGTCCACTAGTGGATAAAAAACGTAGGCAACTATTGACTGCTGAGAATGGGAGCGATGGTCTTCCCTAGGAATGATCCTGTAATTGGTTACCCAATATCAAAAGTCAGCCTTAGAATTATATGCACGTAAATAATATTAAACAGATGGAGCAGGTCGTGTTTATATATTTAGGAGTGTGTGTGTGTGTGTGTGTGTGTGTGTGTGCATGTGTGTGTTTAGTATATATATGTATGTATGCATATATATATACACATAAGCTGTATGTTTAGTTATATATTTAGTAATATTTAATAATATAAACTACTATATACATAAAATAATAATATACACTAAGACTATATACTCTGTGTGTGTGTATGTGTGTTTATTGGAGGTATACTATACAAGATGACAATTCTCCCTTTAAGAACAGTAGACTGACTATCTAATAAAAACTTCTATGTAGGCAAAGGAAAAACTCACATTGAGTTTTTGTCTGGGGGGGCATGATCCAGGAGACTCCCAAAACAATATAGACTATTGTCCTTGACCTTAATTGTTCCTAAAAGCTTAAAGAAAAGACTACTGACAAAAATAAAACAGAATTTTCACAGGGCACTTGGAGGAGTTGAGCTGGAACTGACTTGTAAGTCTCCTCACTGAGCAGCAAGTCTCACGGTAACACAAGGAACTATGCAAGCTGCCAAGGGAGGAAAGCCATCAATTGTATTACCCAGCTGTTAAGCCTATGAACCGCAACAGTGACAACCCCGGCAAAATATTAGTAGCATAATAGTGGCATTTTTATCTTATGGTTAACCAACAAGATTTTACTTATGGTCTGCTCAAGCCTGGTACTGTATATCCAGCCAATTACCCATGGATGGAGAGGTCAAAGTTTCTGGAGAGGAACATTCTACTGCTGTTTCCCTAAGCCTATAAAACATCCAACTGTATTCTAAATGAGCATTTATGTACATACAGACAAGCATGGCTATCACACTTCAACAAGGAAGTTTGTGTTTTCAGCAAAAATTATTATTTAAAAAATCTACAGCTGATCAAAATGCAAATATAAGAGAGCTGGCCCTCCTGGTATATACTCAACACACATCCTCTACCTAAGGCTTGGGGAATATAGGGGGAGAAGGATGAAAGGAAAGCCAAGGACCAGGACAAATGCTGTTAGACAATGACAAATTCCTAGACCTGACAAAGCCATATCACTCACAAAATCCTAACAGTGTGGTCACCTAAATAAGACCTGCATAATGACACACAATATCAACACAATAACAATACCGGTTGACATGCCAATTTAGGTAGGTGAAAATTTGGTTATTCAGTCCCAAGTGGGGAATCATAAGCACATGTACATAGGAGCAACATGAAATGGACCCACTACATAATACATAGCTACATGTCACAATGAATACAGTGTCGTAATTAATAGTAATTACAGAAAAAGTGGTCATTAATTTGAGAAGATGCAGAAGAAGAGTGGAAAGGCAAAAATGTGTGTAAATGATATAAATTACAGTAGTCACATATGAAATTCTCAAAAAATAAAAATTGTAAATAATAAAAGAAAAACATAATAGATTCAATACTGCAAAGTGAAAAAATTGTGTATGAACATAAGTAAAATTTATCATCTTCCAAGGGTCACCAAATTTGTCTATAACCAGATAACTTTTCAAGTATTTTGAAATTGGCAAAGGAACAGCAATATAACAGGACAAATACATAAATATTATAAATGATCAGGCAACAAAATAGGTTATATTGAAGGAAATAAAATTATATATATCTTTCTGTATTTTATATTATTGAATTTAGAAAGAAAATATATAAGAGAAATATATAAGAGAAAGTTACCTAGACTTTTGACCAAAAATGTACTAGAAATCCAAGTTTTGTAACCATTTTAATTGCATTTTCTATGAATTCATGTTAAAACAACAGTTTGTTCAATATTAATGACATTTTGTTTATTTTTGATAATGTAATTTAATTACAATGTTTCAACCTACCATTTTTCCTTCTCTATCCTTCCATTTAATCCTCTCTGCTCTCTTTCAACCTCATGGCTTCTTTTATTATTTACTTACTGCATGCATATGTGTGTGTGTAGGAATATATATTCTTATATCATATATTACAATTATAATATTACACACACATACATGCATACAAGTTGTTGAGTCTATGCCTTTAGGGCTGACCACTTGACACTGAACAAATAATCCATTGGTGTGCTCTTGTCTGGGAAGGATCTTCTCTCCTGTTTTCTGCTTTACTCAGTTGCCTGTATGCCAGTGTGTGTGTGTGTGTGTGTGTGTGTGTGTGTGTAGAGTTGAGGCCTCATGGGTGTCTCTTTTCAGTTTGGTATGTTTGTGGGCATCATCTTTGTTGAGCTCATGCCTCGGTGGTCATGTGGTGAGACTTGACAGGTACAGCCTCAGATGTTACTGGAGATGTATTCTCACAGCTAATATCCTGATCCTCTGGCTTTTACTATCTCTTTCCTTCTTCTTCTTTTATGTTCCTGGAGCCTTAGGTGCAGAAGCATTTTGTAGATTTGAGACTGGGATCTAGACTTCTGCATTCTAAGTGGTGGTGGTTTTTCCTAGTGGTCTTTGTCACAAAGAAAAGTTTCAATCATGAGGGTGAAGACAACACTTTTTTATGGGCATAAGGACAAATGTTTGTAGATTGTAGTTAGAGACTATGTTGGTTTAGTAAATTAGTTGTAGTACATTTTCTTCCAATGAGCAGGATTTTACTAGTACTGAATGGTTGTCTAGGCTTTCAGTACCATGCATGGTATCCCTCTTCTTGAGATGGCCTGAAGTCCAATTAAAGAACTATTGGTTACCATCGAAGCATGTGTGCCACTGCTGCTCATGTAAGTAGTGCTGGTCAGTGATGTGGTTCACAGGCCTCATAGCTGGGTAGGAGTGTTGTTTGCCTCCCCCCATTTGAAGCTTGCATGGCGCCTTCTGAAAGCTAGTTGTCAGGTAGGAGGCATTCTGTAAATGTTGCTTTATATGTCTTCAGGTGAGAATCTTTGTATTCAGAGGCTGTGCATACACATTTAGGGCTGAGCCCAAAGCCTTTCTTTCTCTGTTCTATCTATCCCTAGTCCTAGGCCTGGAAGCTTCTAGTCTCCATACAATCTAACCTTCTGTAAACCTGAACCTAGAGGGCTTCAGTTTCTAGACTTCTCTGCTAACCTAGGTCTAGAATAGTCAGCCTCCAAGACTTAGTGCTGAATAAATTCACCCTTTCTAGCTCTTTCTGAACTTTTCATGGCTGGCTCAAATCAGCTGTTCTGGCAAACTCATCTCCAAGCTGACTGATTCCAACTGGCTTCTCTCCTGGCTTCTCACTGAATTGCTCTCCTTGGCTCAAACTAACTCTGGCAATCTGGTCAAATCTTCTGGCTCCTTCTCATTCTCTGGCCCATTCTCTCTGAAATCTGTCTCCATAAAACTGCCACACATGCTTCATTCTCCTCACATTCTCCCAGTGCTGCTCTCAGGTAGCCTCTTTTTCCGGTGCTGTTCTCATGAGAATTGAACATATTCTATCTCTGACTCATTCTGTGTAATATATCTCTGATTTGTCTGCCTCTCAATTAGACATTACTTTCAAACATCACTGCTTCCTTCTATAACCTAATCTTATTTTCATTGTTTGGGATTAAAGGTGTGTACTAAAGGCATGTGTTTATTCCATCCAGATCATACTGTAATCCAGGGCATTCCAGCCAGATCACATAGACCTAGACGGCCTTTAGCTGTGATTCCTCGCCAGAACAGCCATGTTGTTGGATTAAAATTTCTCTACAGCATCAGGTCAATTCCGTCTCAGAAGTCTCTGGCCCCCATTTCTGAAATGCATGGCATCATAGTCAATAGAGATTTGCTTTCCTTTTCTGGGAAATAGGTAACCAAGGTCAATAGTAATAGGCTGTGTGTTTTAGGGTACTCTTAGACTCTCCTGTCTAACAACTCTAAAAAGTGCTGTGTCTCTTATTGGGGTTATTGTTGGTGTTCTTTGTCTCTTGGAGGATTCACCATCATGTCAATTGAGAAGGGTTCATTGAAACCATACATGAATATTTATACACTGTATTATGGCCATTATGGCTACATTCTTAAGTAAAGCGGGAATAATATGATCCTTTGTGGCTTTTTCAGATAACTCAAACTGTTATTTTACTCTCCTCTAACCTTCTTCTGTATTAACTTCCCAACTCCCTAAGGAGCCTCCTTCTCTTTTTTTTTTTCCCCTCCCCTTTTCTATTTCACCTATCAGATCACTTAAATCCTGCCATTTCTCTTTATCTTCTTCCTTCCTTCTTTTGAATTTAACTCTCTCTGTATGCCTAAAGTCCTCTCTTTTCCATTTCCCTAGTCATATAGCTGGTACTCTGCCTTAGTATATTCTATTGTTCCTCAATACCTCCATATCCTGGCAATGATCCTGTTTTATTTTTCTGGTGTCTATAGTAGGATACATACTACATACTATGTATCTACATCTGAAGATTTGGATCTAGGAGCTTCCAATAAGAGAGGACTTGTAACATTCAGGTTTTTTTTCTCTTTTTTTCTGAATCTAGGTTACCTTACTCAATACGATCACTTGTAGTTTCACCTACCTGCCAGAAAAGTTCATGATTTAATTTTTGTTTACTGATGGTTGGATAATGCTCCACAGTATAGATTATCTAGTCATCAATTGTAGAATATTCAGGGTGTTTCTGTTTCCTAGATATCATGACTAAGTAGCAATGAACACGGCTGAACAAGTATGTGAGCAATAGGAAATGTAGACCTTTTGGCATATGCCAAGGAGTCATATAGCTGGCTCAAAGGGTATATGGTAAAATGGTTTGCTTTTTGAGAATTATCTAAAGTGATTGCATAGTGGCTGCACCAGTTTAAAATCCTAGCAACAAGAAAGAATGTTCTCTTTCCCTGCATCCCCTCCAGCACTTGTTCTTCGTTCTTTTGTTGATTTTTGCCATTCTGATTGGGATAAGATGAATCTCAAGGTTACTTTTATTTTCAGTTCCTAAATTTCTAGGGAAGATGAACATTTTTGTTGAGATATTTCTTATATATATATATATATTTTTTTTTCTTTTGAGAACTTTTTATTCAGGTCTCACCTCTATTATTTTTAAATTTTTATTTTTAATTTATATATTCACTTTACAGCCTGATCATAGACCCCTCTTTCCTTTCCTCCTGGTCTCCCCCTACCACTCTATTTCCCCTATATGTTCTCCCTTTGTCTTCAGAAAAGTGGATTCCTCTCAGCACATTAAGCCACATCAGGACAGAGCTCCTCCTCAACCACGGAGCCAAGGAAGGCAGCCCAGTTAGGGCAAAGTTATCAAAAGCAGGCAACAGAGTCCATGTCACAGACAGCACTCACTCAACTTACTAAGGAATCCACATGAAGATCAAACTGCTCATCTGTTAAATATGTGTAAGGAGCCAATGTCCAGTCCCCTCTGGCTCTATATAGTCTCCCCTCCCCCACTCTTCTGACAGCTGCTGGCTGCGGTCGAGGTCTGGCTCTCAGAGAATAATTAAGTTAGATCCTGTTTGTAAAAATAGCAGATTATTGTTAATGGCGTCAAGGACTGGTTCTTTCCTATGGGGAAGGTGTCAGGTTGGGCCAGGGACTGGTTAGCCATTCCCTCAGTCTCTACTCTATCTTTGCACATTTGTAGGTAGGGTAAATTTTGGTTTGATGGTTTTGTAGTTAGATTGGTGTTCCCCTACCACCACTATAGGTCCTGCCTAGCCAGAAAGTGGCCTCCTCAATCTCTGTGTCCCCCATTATTAGGAGGCTCAGCTAGAGACATCCCCATATCCTCCCTGTAGCCTATCCTGTCTCAGGTCTCCAGCTTGTCTCAGTGATACTCCGCCTTCAGTTTCACTTTTCTCTTCAGGACTTCAAACTTCCTCTCTCCACGCTCCCCACATTTGATCCTCACCCCTCGATTCCCTACCCACACTTCTCCTGTCCAAGTCCCTCTCTATTCCCTCATCCACTGTCTATTCTATTTCCCCATCTGAGTGAGATTCAAGGATAAAGCCAACTTGGTCTTGATGGATAATTTTTCATGTATGTCTGTTTTCTGTTTGCAAGTATTTTATTGAGAATTTTTATGTCTGGGTTCATCAGACATACTAGTCTAGATTTTTCACTCTCTATTTTGTTTTGTCTTTACCAGGTTCTGTAGAAGAATTTCGGGAGTACTTCTGTTTCTGTTTCTTTTTTCTTTCTTTTCATTTTTTGAATAGTTTAAGAAGGATTTTTTAAATCTCTCTCTCTTTCTCTCTCTCTCTCTCTCTCTCTTTGTGTGTGTGTGTGTGTGTGTGTGTATGTGGGTGTATGTGTCTCTGCCTCTCTCTGTTTCTGTCTCTGTGTCTCTCTGTCTCTGTCTCTGTCTCTCTCTCTCTCTCTCTCTCTCTCTCTCTCTCTCTCTCTCTCTCTCTCTCTCCTTCTCTCTTGATAAAGGGCTTTTAAAAATTAAATTCCCACGAAAGCCTTCACTTACCAGGAAACTGGGACAGAGGGGAGGACATTCTATTGGGACTCTAGATGAGAGAAGCATGGGAGAATAGCAAAGTAGAAGGATCCAGAGGGTCCTAGAAACCTACAAGTAGAACATTATGATAGGCAGATTTGGGCCCAGGGGTCCCACTCAAACTAAGGCACCAGCCAAGGACAATATAGGCGGTAAACTTTAAACCCCTACCCAGATCTAGCCAATGGACAGAGCAATCTCCACAGTTGAGTGGAGAGTGGGGTATGACTTTCACATGTACTTTGGTGCCTCATATTTGACCATGTCCCCTGGAGGGGGAGACCTGGTGGCACTCAGAGGAAGGACAGCAGGTTGCCAAGAAGAGACTTGATACCCTGTGAGCATATACAGGGGAAGGTAATCCCCCTCAGGAACAGTCATAGGGGAGGGGAATAAGGGGAAAATGGGAGGGAGGGAAAAATGGGAGGATACAAGGGATGGGATAACCATTGAGATGTAATAAGAATAAATTAATAAAAAATTAAAAAGAAAGTAGATTCAATCTCTTCATTTGATCTGGGTCTATTTAAGTTGTTTACTTCTTCCTGGTTTAATTTTAGTGATTTGGCTGAATCTAGAAATTCACATATTTCTTTAAAATGTTTCTATCTTAATGAATTAGAGAACCTTAAACTATTTCTGTATTATATTCTGAATTTGTTGGTGTCTATTGTGTATGTTGTGATGTTTTCCTGTTCATTTCTCATTCTGTTAATTTGTGTCCTCTCTTCCTTTCTTCTGTTTAGTTGGGTAAAGGGTCTGTCAATTTTGTTTATTTTCACAAAGAACAAGCTTTTAGATTTGTTGGTTTTGTATATTTCTTTTTGTTCCTTTTGGTTTGTTCCTGTTTTTCTTTTTTCTTTTTTTTAACTTTTTGAGTTATATCAGTAAGCCATTTATTCCTGCTCTTTCTCTTTGTTGTTGCTATTGTTTATGTAGGCACTTAGAATTAAACTGCTTTCAGTATGTACCTGAAGTTTTGTTGTGTTTTTTTTTTTTCATCTTGTTTTAGTCACAGGAAATTGCTTTATTCCTTTCTTGAGTTCTTTGGCTCATTCATCTTTTAGTAGTGTGTCACCTAATCTCCATGAACTTGCACATTTACCAGAGGTATTTGTGCTTTTTACTTTATGTTTCATTGCCTTGTGATCAGATAGGATATACAAAGTGATATTTTTGAATGTGTATAGATTTGTTTTGTGTCCCAGGATGTGATCTACTCTAGAAAAGCTTTCATTTACTTCTCAGGAGAATGTGCATTCTTTGGTGCTTAGATAGAATATTTTGTAGATATATCTAAGTTGATTTGATATATGATGCCAAATAATTCTCATGCCTCTCTGCTTATTATTATTATTATTATTATTATTATTATTATTATTATTATTATTATTATTTGGTCAGATGATCTGTCTACTTGAGAAATGGGATATTGAAGTCACGTACTAGTAATGGCTTATGCTAATCTGTGGTTTTACATCTAGGAGTAGATTTCTCATTTTTCTGTTTCTCTTATACATGTACTTATGCTATCCCTTACATGGCCTATGTGTGGAATTCAAAGAATAGCTTTTAGGAGTTGGTTCTTTTTTTCTACCAGTTATGATCTGGGGTCTGAACTCAGGTGGCATATTGATAAGCAAACCTTACAGAATATCTGACATGACAATATCACAACAAAGACAGAGTCTGTATGTGAGCTTTTCTCTTAATCTAAAAAAACTACAAAAGTTAATTTTATTCCTGAAGAGCATGACTTCGACTGTTGGAAGAAAGGAAATATATGAGAAAATGTGTTTTCTTAGGTTTCTGCCTGGGGTGCTATGATACAATGTCTATTTCATAGTGGTATCTAAGAGTATCATCTTGTTAGACCTTGTGGGACATGGAATGATAGGTAACAACAAAACTGGGCAATGATCTCGCACACTAGAGACTACCATGTCTGTGTTTTAATGAAGTTCTGGCTCAGTCAGCTAAGAGTGAAAAGATACCACGGAGCATCATGACATCCTTTGAAATCCTGAACAGGTTGTAATGTGGGATAATGACTGTCTTATTCCATCCACATTACTAGAAAAACAAGATGACAGTTTTCTTAGAAATACCCATTATGTCTCACAATTCTGAAGCCTGGAAGCCCAAGGTCAAGTTATTAGAAGGCACAGTGTTTGAGGAAGTCCCATTTCATAATTTACAGACATGGCCATTTTACTGATTCTCACATGGTGGATGAACTGTGGGGGAAAAGGATGAACAGATGGTGGGAAGAAGAGTAAGAAAGAAAAAGAAAGGAGTAGAGAAAAATTAGAAAGAGGGAGAAACCTCTCTCACGTCTATGAATGGCATTTATCCTCATATCTCCTTCTTAAAAGGCCTGACTCTATCTACTACTCTACTGGGGATTAGGATCTCAACACAGATGAGTTTTGGGTGACAAAATATTTAGCTCACAGCAAAGACCATATGCTAAACTAAAGATCACAAATCAGTCTTCCAACTCAGAATTAGACCTTAAATAAAGATAAAGATAAATCAAGGTTCATAGAAAGTTCAACAGAAGTTTACGTAAACCAAAAGAAAGTGTTAGACATGATAGCTCATACCTGGAACATTTATACTTTGGTGGCTAAGACAGAATGATTGTCATAAGTTTGAGACTAGTCTAGGATGGACATTCAGTTCTAAGCCAGGTAGGGATATGTACTAAAACCCCGTACACACACACACACACACACACACACACACACACACACACACACCACAACATCAATTATAAAAACAGGAAGGTCACATAGTATGTACTCTTCATTTTCCAAATACAATGCCTAGAGAATTTAAAAATCTTTGGACACAAAAAGACAAAAAGAAGCAGAGAAGAAGGGGGGCAAGGATTGCATAATAAATAAAGAAAACAAACACAAAACCATGAAAAAGGCAATATAAACATACTCTCAGCTTATTTTGATGAGAATTTGAAGAGCTGTTTCCAATATGTTCAAAGACTAATAGTATGGAATGCAATGAACAAATACATTGGGAGTTAGAAAGATAGACAAGTAATAAAAAGGGTAACATAGCACATTGATGCTTTTAAAATATAAGATAGACAGGCTTAACAACAGATTTGAGTTTTATAATAAAGTGTAAAGCAGTCAGTGAACTTGTCCATAAAGAGATAATTCAAAAGAAAAGCATACAGGGAAAAGAAATATAAAGCCCTGTCTATTTACTGTCACTGTTATCTATTGTAAAGAATTGAGGTAAGAAAAGAAACACCAAACATAACAGGGTAAGCAACTATTTAGATGCACAAGGCCCAGAATTTCTCCAAATTTGGTGGAAAACAAAGCTTATAGATTTTAGAAGCTCAGAAAATATTGAGAAACTTAAATAGAAGAAATTGTAGAATGGCTTCTACAGGACAAGACAGGATGAAATAAACGATATCATCATGAAGAAAAGAAGAGAACAGAATGAGTCTAAGGTGCCAAAAGAAAAAAATAAGGTATACTTTTATATCTAGCAAATATTCCAATATAACTACAAAATAGATGTTGATGAATAACACTGGAAATTTTTTTTCTAACTAAACTATACTAGCTTAAGAACTAAGGAAATCTGTTGTTTTTAAAGGGAAAACTCTCAATATTGAAAAGAAAATACTCTAAATGTTAAATATTTGTGCATGTAGTAAAACTATTTTTCTCACTAAAATACTACAACTTTCAATAAATATAACAAAACATTGTGTCTTGGGACTATTACATGCACAGAAGTAAAACATATGAAAAAATATCATACACAGTTGCAAACAATTGAAATTATGTCATAGTGTGCTTTAGGCAATGTGGCACAATATTCATTCCAATTGAATAATAGTAATATAGTGATTAAATTTGAATTACTTAATATTTAACCACGAAGAAGAAAGTCAATACCAACAGAGGAAATATATAAATGAATACTTTAAGAATGTCAGACTGACTCACTCCCCTTAAGGAAAATATATGATCTCTTTAATAATTAATCAATGATAGAGAAAATACAAAACAGAAAGCACAGTTGAGGCTAATAAACTAGACTATATCAATAACTGTCATCAAAATCTCTGAACATCAGATATTTTCAAACTGTATAAAATAGAAAGTCTCAAGTAACCCTTCAATCATCTCATTTACTATGTTTCTCATTTTTCACAAATATTGGGGTGAAAGAAGTATTGATTTAGATATAGATCCTCATTTAAAAAGAGAAAGGCAACAAAATAGAGTCCTCAGTTGCTTTCTCTTGGTCATTACCTTTGGCACCATAGACTAAGGTGGTCATGAGGATCAGCAGAAAAACGGTCACTGAATGAAAGGGGCAGAGGTAGCAACAGTGGCGCAGGGACAGCAGGGCTTGGTGATAGAGACAAGGGCTGTGAAAAGCCAGAGGTGGAAACTTTGGGCCCTGCCCACTGAAAAAAGTGCAAGGGAGCTGCCGAGATCTCACAGCCAAGAGCCTCATATAGCCCTTGCCTCAGAGCTGTCTTACTAGCTGCTGTGTAAGAATAGGAGTAGTGATATTCCATGGGAGAGCCGTGGATCCTCACATGCTGGCTGGAGGGGTTTAACTCCTGTCGCTGTAGAACTGAGAGCTCTTGGCCAGTCAGGTACGTGTTAGTACAATAGACAGTGCTTGTTGCTGCTTCTTCCTGTCTGCTGTTGCCACATACTGCTGCAGATTTCAATAGGCTGTCAGGTGCCAGGGTCTCTGGTAGTTAAAGCGCATGGCAACCTGCCTCCTAATTAATGCCCACAATCTTAATCTCTGGTTTGTAAACCAAGAGTGATGAGCATTTAGATCTCAGGGTTTGGAGTCCTAAGCCTCTGAGTCTGCCAATGTATCAGCTAGACTTCAGATGTTCAAAGACCTGGAATTGCCAATGTTGGGAGGGCATAGCCTTGTGTACCCATGATCGAGGTAAAGCAAAATGACACCAGCCAGCTGGTCATGAACACCTGCATCTATTGAATGATATGTGATTGGGGTAAGTTAAGCTTTAATAAGCATTTAGGTGGTTTTGATACACAGTCAAATCCAGAAACCACCATTTTCCTGCCATCTCAGGGTGGTTGGAGTGGAACACACTGACTCTTTTAATTTGTAATTTTCCCAAAAGGGACTTGAGAGTAGATGAACCATTGAGAGCTATTGGGACTATGTCATGAGGCAAGACATGAGAGTCAAGGCTGTACCTTAGTCGGTAGAGTGCTTGTGCAGCATGAAAGACACCCTGGGTTCATTCCTCAGTACAATAAAAATGGGGCCTGGTGGCACAGGCTTGTAATCCCAGAATTTGGGAGGTGGAGACAGGAGGATAAATTTAAGATTAATCTCAGGCACATAATAAGTTTAGAGGCAGCCTGGGATGACAGAGAGTGGGGAAATGTTTGGCAGACATATGTAAACTTACTAATTTGTGGTTATCTGCAGGAACCCTATGCATGTTTGGGCATGTCCATATTCCCACCTTGGGTAGGGGCGGGGCCCATAGGGTCCCAAGTCTCCTTGAGGAACTATTAGCGACTAAAGATTGTTGGAGGAGGGGCTGCCATCTTCTTCGTTGATGTAGCTACTAAAGCTTTCTCATGATTCAAGAAATTACCTCCCTCCCACCCATGGTTAGACAAGAAATGCTAAATATACTCAATGAACCTCACAGAAGACGTGAACACCAAAGAGGGGCTGGTTGAGAAGATGAGCAGGGCATGGGAGAGCAGACTAGAAAGGTGAAGATGAGTGAAACTCATTGTGTAAGTCTACAAACCTAACAAAGGTTTTTAGTCGTGTGATGCAGGCTGGAGAGCAGGACATGTGTGTGGACGTGCATGTTTGAAAAAAAAAATTTAAAGTCAAATGACTTAGCAGGTGTAGTGCATACTTCAGAGCTCGTGAAAATTTATATTTAAAGCTTCAGAATGCTGTAACTGCTGCTTCTCCCAGCAAAGGCATTCTCCTGCAGATACAACCAGGGAAATTAGAAAGGCAACTGGCATTTGTACATCTGAATAGTGGCCCTGCAGAGAATTGTCTTCATGTCCTTCATTCCTGACCCTGGATCATGTCCGGGATCATGAGGAATTCCTTTAGTCATTAATTTCTTTTCTTAACAGTTCTTAGAGTACAAATCATTTACTGTAAAAGATTTTCTGCAAGCACGGAGCCTCTACAGGAGCTAGAATCTTTGTTACAGATTTCACTGAAGTTATGGAGGCTCTTTTCATTTAATGTTTTATCAAACACCTCACACCATTTTGAGCTATCACATCCTTAAGGCGAGATCTGACGGACCTACCAGTGGTAACGTTATTCTCTCATTCTTCTCTAGCTAGTGTATATTTTAAAAGAGGATGTGCTGGTAGATGTGTATAAACCTCATTCTTTGTTGAATTTTAATTGTTCCTAGAACTTTATGATGCTGTTCCATTTACTGAGCTATAAACAGAATTATTTCACACTCCATTGTTTCTGTGGTTTATCAATGGGAGCACCTACCCATGGACCCCTGGATTCTTCTGTACATTCCTGGTGTTCTTAGAGAGCATAACCTCGTAATTTTAGAAAAAGAATACTCTGAGATCATCTTACAATGTCCATGCATCATGAAGAATTAGAGCACAGATTGCTACCTATTAATCTTAGCTCTGAACAATAGGTTGGTTTGTTCTGCTTGCGTGCAGCTGCTCCTGTGGCCTCCTTGTGGAGGCCTCCTCGAAACACATAGGAAACATACACACATGCAAGATGTGTAGAAAATTTACATGGATCTCTTCTGTTTTCCCTTTACCCATGCACACAAAATTCACACCCAAATCTTACTTTCTAATTCAGCTCTTTTTATATATTGTTTCTCCTTGTAATTGTCCTCTCTGACAGTATTTAAAATGACCGCTAGTGTTAACATTTTTCTTTATTTCTTCTTCTTGCACATATTGATGTCTTTTGCCAGCAGGAATCTTTCTCTGACCAGCCCCCTCATCGTTTTTCCCTTTGTAACTACATCCTGGTGTCCAGCCTGCCCCTCAGCCTCACCTTCTATCTATGATTCTATACACCCATGCCCAGTCTTAGTCACCGGGAGCTGTCTTGTTCTGCACACTATCATTTTACTTATTTCTCCATGGTAGATTTAGAGTGAAATTTCAAGAAATAAACATAGATGAAATTGAAGGTGTAAAGCAGAGGAAAAAGGAGAGAAAGAACTATTAATATTTAAGGGTATGCGATGATTTATTGGATTTGAGTTTTTGAGTGATGCGCATTTCTGCTTCACATCATACTGACGTAGGTCTGAGCTATGACAGTGACAGAAATAGTCTAAAAGGGAAGAGAAACACCACCCTCTTTTTAGAATTGAAGATATTAATCATTAAATAGCCTACAGGTGGGAGAAACGAAGGGGGGCAGTGCTTACACTAGATTTTGCCTTCATTTTAGAAATGGGTGGAAGGCGACATTTTGCATTTTGGAGGCTCATCCTTTGGATAATAATTTCTCTTTATCATTCCAGATGATCAGAAGGTCTAGTTTCCAGTCTTGCTCACACTATTCTTTTAGGTGTGTTTTTTAAACAATACTTCACTATCTCAGGGTCCTTTTATATTTCAGTGTAGCCTTTAAATCTCTTCTAAAGGAACTCTAATCAGGAAACATTCTCAAGGAATTCAGTTTTTCTAAACGATATAAGCCTATATAACTATAGAAATGTTCCATTTTGTTCCAAGAGACTTCTTGTCTTTTTCACATTTTCACTACAATATAATAAAATATACAGCCTCTCAATATTAACAAAGTAAAAAAAAAAATCTAACTGCAGAGTGCCGTTTGTAATATGACTCACCAGGAGGTTATAGCAATAGAAGTTAGGAGAGGTAACACCAAAACTGTTATTTAAATTGTAACAACTTTAGCAGCAATAAATTTACGCATTATTCAAGCCACTATACCAAGAATTTCTTATGAGAAAATGGCTTGTATCTAATTTTTGAAAGGGTGGAGTAGAACATCAAAGAAAGAAACAGGAAACAAGAAAACTAATGTCATGTACTCAGTTTTGAAAACTGTGAGGTCTGCAGCTCCAATTTCTTTATCATTTATTGTTTCTGTTTTAATATCCATAAGTTACTGTCAGCAGAGGCCTAGCCCAAGCCACTCAGGCATGGATAACCCTTCATTACTGGAAGTAATAAGACATGACGTTCCTGCCACAGTGACAGTGCCTTGAAGACAAATCAGTCAATGCATTTTGCACAGGAAAGTCTGTAGGTACACCAGGAATATTGGCTAAAAGAAACTGAGTACTTGGAAATTTGATTTCAAGTCTCATCTAGAGACTTGCAATATGAGATACCCATCATTTTTATTTGAAGATATCTTGTATCATTTCTACTCTTTCTGTATTGGTCACAAAGGTAGGAGTAAAATTCAAATAATCACAAGTAAAACAAGTATGTGTGGTAGAGAGCTTTTATGATGCTGTTTAATTATTAATGGAATTCTGTAGATCTGCTATCTTTAAATATGTAAACTGAAAGAGAAAAAATGACTATTAAATCCCATTGTTAAAGGGATATTTAATAACATATAAAGATATGGAAATATTAACTATAATTAGCCTGTCCCTTGCAAATTAGACATTTATTTCTTTATTTCTTTTTTGTTGTTTCTTTTTTGATTTAAGTACTTTTTTTAGATGTATTCATTTATTATACATTATTCTGTCTGCATGTGAGCCAGCAGGCCAGAAGAGGGTACCAGATCTCATTAAAGATGGTTGTGAGCAATCACGTGGTTGCTGGGAATTGAACTCAGGACCTTTGGAAAAGCCTTTAGAAAATCAATGCCTTTATCTTCTGAGCCATCTTTCCAGCCCAGTCTTAGAAATTTCTGTTAGGATTTAGAAAAAAGAGAGAAACCATTAGTAGATAGTGAATAGGAAAAATCTTAAAATGTCCTTTTGTCCCCATTGTATGTGCGTGCAGGTGTACATGTGGGGACCGTGAATGTGCAGACATGTGTAGATCAGAAATCAACCTTGAGTGTTGTTACTCAGGTACTGCCATCCACCTATCCACCCTGGTTTTGAGACAGGGTCTTTCATTGGCCTGGTCATTGCCTAGTAGCCTAGGCTCATTGACCAGTAAGACCAAGATATCTGCCTCTCCAGAATTATGATGACAAGTATATATCTCTATATCTTGCCTTACTGTGTTGCTCCTAGACATTGATCTAAGGTTTTCATGCTTGCACAATAGTCACTTTACCAACTGAGCTATATCTCCAGGTCACAAGGTTTGCTGTTGTTTTAATCCACCTTCCTTTTAAAACTAGAATGAAATGCCATTAAATCCCCTTGTGGTGGAGGCTTCATTTTATGTTGAAGACTGTAGTTGATTTTGTTTCTGAACATTAAAAAGACTGCACTTCATTGTCTTCTGATTTCTAGGAGGTGACACATGAGACTCTTTCGCAGGTGCAATGTGTCTAGAAATAGCCCCTAAAGCCCCGTAGCCTGATGTTGTTGATATGTCACACTTCATGCACTCTGACTCCAGGTTACTCCTGTGACCTCCATTCCAGTGTCCGTGGGTTACATACTCCAGCATTCCTACTATCTAATACCACGCATATGTTTCAGAGGTGAGCCAGATAGGATCTTCCCAGGGTTCCTATCCTTCATCTCCAACCAGATGGAATATTTCTCTGTGTGACACTATAATCTTGTCTCCTGTGTGTTTCTTTCTTGAAGAAATTTACATATAGTTTGTGTGTGTGTGTGTGTGTGTGTGTGTGTGTGTGTAAGTCAGAGAACAGTTTTGTGGTAGTTAGTTTTCCTGTACTATCACAGAGATCCACGAGATTAAGCTCAAGTCTTGAGTTTTGATGGCAAGTACTTTTAAGTCCTGAGCTATCTCAGAACTATCTCACATTCTCATGAATGTATTATTCATTCTGTATTTCCTGCTGTGTTGTTATGTAACAAGTTCTAAAATACAAATATTTGCTAATTTAGTAACATATTTGTACCTAATGTTAAAAAAAACAGCAGTCAGTAGTCCTACGGTATTATATATATATATATATATAATTTATGGTACTTCGATTACTATATAATTTGGTTTATGGCTACATAATTTATAATAATATTTCACTAAATTTTTTCTTTGAACAAAAATTATAAATCAGAACTTAGCCTAATGTTGTATTTGAAGACAAAAAGAGGAATATAAAAACTAATATGTCTCAGAAGAATAGCATTATAAAGTTATTAGTGAATTTGGAACCAGACACAGAGATAAAACAAAAGCCAATATAATGTTAGGTGTAAGGATTTTCATTCCTCCCAAATATTTAAGTTGAAATTCTGATGCCCAAATTGACAGTGTAAGGAGGTGTTGATTTTTGGGGTGTGACTAATGCACTCGAGGTCTCCTAATTACCGACTCCAGCCCCTGAAAAATAAAATCTTAAATTTCCTGATTCGCTTTATCACGTGACCACAGAGTAAAGTTTTAGCAGCATACAAATGGAGAATGGGCCCATACTAGAGATGATGTCAGACTTCTACTTATGTTTTTTTATTGCTTATCAGCCTCTTAGCCTATAGCAGACATTTATAACAACTCTTAACAGTCTAAGGTAAGAATGTAGAATAAATCTGTATTCTAAAAGATGGAAATATTTTAGATAATTTTTCCGTACCTTCATGTGTATGTGATGTGCATATATGTAGGTGTGTTCATTTTGGTGAGTATATGTGTAAGTGTGAGTAAACAAACATGTGACTGTGTGCTTAAGGAAATTTGGAGACATCAACAGAAGTCTTTCTCCATCTTGCACCATTTTATATATTCAGACAGGCTCAGTTATCAGAGCTTCTCATTTTGGCTGTTTTGACAACCCAGCTTGCTTCAGGAATTCCCTCATCTCTGCCTCCCTCATGCTAGGATTATAGGAAGTTGTCTTACCTGCCTGGATTTTATGTGGTCCCTGGGATCTCCCTACAGTCTTTACGCATTTGTGGCCAGTGCTTTACTCACTGGACCGTCTCCTCGTACTCTAAATGATTTTTTTAAGAAAGAAAAGACTTTAGTTTTAGATGTAAAAAGTGTTCTTTTATAATTTTTGAAAACTCATATTTAGATAATTTCTTGTACTTGTCCTTGGATTCGTTCTCTAAGAGCTTTAGCTGTCACTCAGGTCCTGATCTCTCACAGTCAAAAGTTCAAAATAGATGTATGCGCATTTCTGACCCATGCTCCTGTGAATGTTTCCTTATTTAGCATCGATTATTCAGGAAATTATCTTGGTAATTTCACTTGATTTTTTCCCCTGGATAATTTTTCCCCTTGATTAATCCATTCTATTTCTCTACTAACTTCATCTGAGGAAATATACTGCTTTCTAATTGACACTTTAACTTGAAAAAACAATACATTTAAATGTATTGGCTATTTTGACTTTCCACAAAAGTCTACCCCCAATTAACACGATAGGTTGGTGTATTTCCACCACACATTCAGAGGAAAGTCAAATGTAAGATCCGAAGGCATCCTGATGTGAGCATACAGGCATGGTGCATCTTGCTAACCACATGGATGCAGCCTTCTTTTCTTTTCATATCAGCTATTTATACCTTGGAGTGAAGATGCATACAACAGCTGACACATTCCTTTTTATGTACATTTTTAAAAAAATGACGAGAATGGAAGATCACATGTGTGTGAGGAGAATTCCAAGTATCCAAGAGGAGAAATGCAAAGTGGGCAAAGAATTGTCTTGAAAATCTTGCCATTAGACATCAAAACGAGAGGCCACTCTGGCTATGGAAGCAGGTAGACTAATTGCAGATCTTTAACCTCTCTCTCGCTCAGCTCCTCCAAATTTCATCCCCAAGTCTCATGCTCAGCACTGCAGCAGACCAGTGGGTCACCCAGATCTTCTCCCAACTTTCCTCCCCCAATTACTGCTTTACTACAGACCCCCAACTCCAGCAGGCATTCCCAGGGAATCCACAGGCCACTCCTGACAGGGATATAGGCAAGCTAACTGAAGATCTTGACCTCTCACACATTCCTCCAAGTTCAACCACCTAGTCTCCTCCCCAGTGCTGTAGCCGACTTGACGTAGCCACCTCTCATTCTCAGCCTCCATTACTGTGAACCCCTTCAGTCTCTCCATTCCTAACGTGGCAGAGAAAGACATAGGTTCCTCCATCTTATATCCGTACTGAGGCCGTTTCAGAGTTAACTAAAATGTGATTTCCTTGATGGAGGATCTCATGGAAAACTACCCGAGTCTATCTATTCTAGGAACCCAAGATCAAGACGTTGTACCTGCCTTAGCTTAGCTTCTGTTAAACTGCTTGCTTCTGTGAAGCCTACCCTGCAGCTGCTAAGCAAGATGCCACCACAGGATTTTTGCCTTCAAAAATCCATACTGAGGACAATCAGGGCTATCCTTTTGTCCTAAATACCTGAGTGCAGACCAAGGCAACTGGAATAAGGATATTCATTTAGTTATAAGCATGCTGAGGGGTTATTGCTGATGAATACATCATCAAATCCCAATACCTAGAGACATATTTTACCTGAAACCCATAGGGGTTATACCTATCAAGATCTGAAAAATATCTTTTTAAACCAGATAACACATAGCCATCTCACTCTCCAAGAGTCAGAGTGGACAACAGAAACCAAGGAACAAAACACCCACTCAACAAAGAGAAGACCAGAAATCAGCTTTTTAGAATTATAAACTTCCAAAGCTCAAATGCCTAGATGGCAGCATAAAAATGCAACCAATAAGAAAAAAATATCTCCATGAAAGCCCAGAAATCCTATTACAGCAGGCCCTGAGAATTGTGACATAGATGAAATCCAAGAAAAATATCTTAAAATAGCCTTTACTAAGGCTCTTAAAGAGGAAATGAATAAATACTTTAATGAAATCTATGAAACACAAACAAACAGTATAAGAAAATGTAGTGTTCAAGAACTGAAAGTAGAAATAGAATTGTGAGGTCTCTTCAAACACCATGTCCAGTAAAATAATGATCGTAGGAGTCAAGAAGGTAGTTCAGTCCATCATGACTCAGTAGCTGCTATTGGTTCAAACTTTGAGAATTTAACTTCAAGTGGTTCATTCTCAGCATATTTAAGCTCAGCATAATTTGGTGAAAAGTTTCCTGTTGATAATTAACTCATTCCTGTGTGTACAATGAAGCCTAAAACATGACTAATTTGAAACACTTTGTAAAGTACATGGGGCATCTTCCATGGAAATAACTAGATTCTACAGTGTAATTGAGAAAAGAAGCTCATGGTAAGGGTCAGGGATAGAATCCATGGTGATCTCAGCCATACAGATGGCAAAAAGTTTCACCAGGGTATTATCCACATCAGCTCTCACCCTTGAGTGCCAAAAACTGGCTGGCCATCCATCCATCCATCTATCCATCCATCCATCCATCCATCCATTCTTCTCTTTGAAGAGACAATCCTGTGTGTTTAATATTTCTGGTTTGCCTGGTGCTTATCTGTGAGCACAAAAGCATCCATGTCTCCTACACAAAACTCATAGAGAAAATCCACACTGAGGGAAATCTGGAAGTGCAAAATTTAGGAACTTGAATTGGAACTTCAGAAGTAAGCCTCACCAGCATAATATAAGAGATAGAAGACAGAACCTCTGGCATTGAAGACAAGATAGAGGAAATGGATACATTTTCTATGACCAATGTATCCTTTTTTTCTATGTTGTCATCAGGATGTGTGTGTGTATATATATATATATATATATATATATATATATATATATATATATATATATATATATATATCCTGGTACTAAACATGAAATAAATCTGGGGCAAATTGAAAAAATTGAAAAAAATTGAAAAAAAAAAACAAACTCTGAAAATAGAAATAGAGGAAGGTGAAGAAACTGAGAGCATAGGCACAGAAAGTATTTTCAACAAAAATATAGAAGAAAATTTTCCTTTCCCAAAGAAGAAGATGTCTATGAAGGTACAAAAGCATACAGAATGCTAACTAGACTAGAGCAGAAAAAAAAAAAAGTTCCTTTGGTACATAATAATCATACAGACAAAACTAAACTTACAGAAAACCAAAAGAAGAATATTTTAAAGCAAAAGGGGAAAAGACCAAGTAACATATAAAGGCAGAACTATACGTGACTTTTCAATGGAGACTCTAAAAGCCAGCAGGGCCTAAATCCATGTGTTGGTTATCTGGACTGCTGTATATTCTGATGACTGAGATTGGTATTGTCCACAAAAGAAGCCGATGACCCTAAGTCCAAAGAAGTAAAGAGCTCTTTTTTCTTCTAACCTTCTTTTTTTTTCTAACCTTCTTTGTCTCCTACCTAGGGTTAGGGGGTTAGAAGGGATGTAAATGTGTTTAAGAACCCTAAATAAAGTAGGTTTGTGAAAAAACTAATCTTACATATTACATTTTATTATACTATATTAATCCCTTAGAAGGCAGTTTGTTTTCTCATAACAAGCAGAAAGGGAATGGAACTAGAAAGAAAGTGAGGTGGGGAGGAAGTGGGTGGAATAGAAGGAGGAGAAACCATAATCAGGATATATTATATGAGAAATTATTTTAAATGAAAGAAAAAACAATTTAAAACCTCAGAAAGCTACCCAATGTTGTCTTCTTTCCATTCCCGATGGGGCAATGCTCTGAATAGCTACTTTATCAGTGTGCAGCAGAATAATAGTATGTTAAAATAGCTTATAGAATTAAATCAGACCTAGAAAAACAGACACAATACTTCTTTATTATATATTAGATATTATAAAGATATATGAAATTCTGAATGTATATGTCATGATAGTAGAAGCAAAACTCTCTGGGACAGTAAATGAGGATGATTAGGAAGGGAGGGGAAGAAATATGAGAGTCAGAGAGTAAGGGAAAGCTTGGTTAAATTATATTATATTCCTGTAAAAGTATCATCATGTAATCTAGGACTATGTATAATTAATAGACACTAGTACTGAAGAAACAAATAATATACCTACATAAATCATAGGCAAGGAAAACTGGCTCAATATACATTTCCTCTACATTAACAAGGAATTGAAGAATGATTACTCATAACTCTCTACTTACAGTAAGCCTGATCTAGAAATGACTATAATTTCCATTAACAGTAGAACACACCTTGAAATACCATTACACTGTGGAAGCCCATAAGATACTAAGAGTAAATAAAATGTTCCTACAGAAAGTCATAGGAGAGGGGCTGAAGAGATGACTTGTTGATAAGGTAAAGAGTTTGCCATGCAAGCGTGAAGAGCTGAGTTCGGTGCCTAGTTCTAACAATTGGGTAGAGCCATTGTGCACCTGTTGTATCAGAGCTATGGGAGGTGGTCCAAACAGGTGAATACCCAGGGTTGGCTAGTCAGTCTAACCAAATGGAGCATGAGTAGCAGTAGGCTTATACTGGCACACCAGAATGCTTTCTGATCTCAAGAATCAGAGAGAGATCCTGTCTCAAATAATAAGATGGAGAGTGGTTGAGGAAGGTGTCAGATATTAATTTCCACCCTCCACACCCAGGTATATACACACGCATATAAACACATATACACACAAACACACAGAAGAGGAGCATGAATGTCATTCAAAGTAAGAAGTGGTATTAATTGAAAATGACAGACCCAAAAGTATTCATCCCATAAGATTGCATGTATACAATAATAAAACAACAAATCAAGCTTCCTAGTTAACCTTTCTTGTTCAAACTTTTATAGGGCAGTAGCAGCTGGAGAACTTCAGAGCAGGATGAAGAAGAGGAGGCTATTTGGGTCCTAGTTCTGTTCTGTGTCTCGAACTGCAGTTGACTATAGGATTGTTTTCTTCGTATGAAAGTTAATCAAGATGTATACTCAGGATCTGTGAATAATTTTGTCTATATATCATATTCTCTAAGAAATGTTTAAAATTAAATTATGCATCTGTAGTCATCACCACAGGGCCATTATAAAGTGAATGAGTAAGCATTTAGTCAGTAGTAAATGAAGTAATTAACCAGATGAATGATCAGACTTGAGTGGGGATGGCCGTAATCAGAGCTAGAGAGCTGCTATTCTTCAGTCTAAAGTGAGCAGAAAGGCTTCTGACCTTCCATAAATGGCAGTGGTTCCTCTGATTTTGAATCTTGTCTCATTACCTTCTTTTCCTTTAGAGAGAGAGAGAATAATAAGGCTCTCACTTACTCAGGTGGTATACTGAAACTCAGATCTACACAGAGAAGTCAAAATGCTAAATGATAGGTGAAGAAAATAAGAAGTTAAATTTGATATTATATTTACTTGTCTTTCTTTTTTATTTTTTATTATTAACATGATACTATGTTTAAGGCTTTAGGTTCCTATAAAAAGAAATGAACAGAAATTCTGGAGATCTGGTCTACTCTATGTGTAGATTATGGATATACCAGCCTCACAAACACAGGAGAATATTTCTCCCACTACCATCCTGACATCTAACCTGGTCCCTGGAGGCAAACCTAATGAAAGTGTAGGGACTTCCCTGAAGTTGACCCCCTAGAATTTTCTGGTTTGCCAAACCACTCCATGTACAGCCCTGAACAACTAGTCAATTTCCCAGAGTTTCCCTGTAAGTATCACAGAGGCCTTGGCCTCAGAGAGCTCTGTAATGGGTCTGAAAAGTTGTTAACATTCAGTGTGTTCATCTGTTTGCATTTTGTTAGATATGAGATGGGACTGACAGATTCCAAACAGCTTTACATGCCAAGTTAGAAACTGGAAACAACTAGTTTTTAAGGTATGTAACTATAGAAACATTATATGTATGCAGAGGCACAAAATATATAATGGCTTATTATTAAACAAAGCCTCTTTAAAAACCTAAAATAAATATGATAAAACTTAAGAATCATCAAATTTTAGTATCTCAACTTTGGAAACATAAAAGCCAAATGCACCTTGTAGTAAAACCGACATGGCAAATGTTTCTTTGAATTTCATTCTAAATATTTCTCCATGTCTAAAACTGATTCAATTTTTGAAGTGACAACTAAGTATTTTTTAAGCCTAAATAGCAATATGGTTAGTTACAGCCCTTGTTCTTTTGAAACACTTAAAGACATTATCTTCTAAGTGCCTCTGCTTCTTATACCCTCTACAGAGATAATATATCTTGTGTAAATCGGTTCCCTCAGCCAATAATAAAAGTCAGGTGCTTTCTGCTGAAGACCTGTCATATGTCAGGGATTGTTTTTCTATCAACCTACATTACCGCTTTCTCCCTTTCCTTCAAGCCTATGGTTTTACAAAGTGCAAAGGGTTTACTCCTTGAGCCTGATTATATTCAAACTATAAAATGACTGTCTCCTATCCAAAAGAATGGCCCCAGAAAATGTATTATTTTGATCAATTCAGGCAGTTCTGCCTGCTTTGTTGTTTGTGCTAGTAATAAATATCTCAAGGAGCCTTTTACCATTCTACACAAATGTCTTGTGTTGTGCACTGAGAGCGAAGGGTGCTTTTCAACTGGTTACAGTGTTGTTTACTTTGAACAAATAAATCAACACTATCATCTCCAGTGACTCATTTGACAGGAACAAAGTACAATGTACTAGTGTAGGAGTTGACCCACATAACCTCATTCTCTCAATTTGGGAAATATCTGGAGTGTTTTGATGCTAATAAGGCTTAAAATGTAGCATTCTTTCTCTGTATTTTTTAATGTCAGAAGAAATTTTCCATAGGTTTATTCTCTACTATCTATTCTCTGATATATAAGACTTTAAAAAGGGATTTGTAGGAAAGCGATGCAAAACAATTATCAATGTACGGAATTTACAGAAAATTTCTGGTAAGTGAAATTCTATGGCTATGACCAAGTGGTATGTAGATTTGGGATGTCAATTTTAGCATATGTGTAGGTGTCTAAACAGATGTATAGCATTCACAATTTTGTCAATAAACATCAGGATATGAAAAAATTGTCACAAGATCTATATTTAACTGTATAAGCTTTATTTACTTCATTCTAATCCTTCTCATGTACAAAAAAGATCAATTATCACAATGTCCAAAAGGGGAAGAAGACACAATTTTGGTTTTATTCATTGTAAATAACTAGAGCAGAATAATATTTTTCATTATTATCACATTTGCTCATATTTTAAAACTAGAAATAAGATTATATAATATGGGAAAAATAAGGCGGTGTTTTTTTTTTTTTTTTAATTTGTCATGTTTGGTGTAGATTGTGAGATCTTCAAAGGTAGAGATCATGTTCAATTCATTTTTGAAGCTTCTCTTAGTCTATCTATAGCAGAGAAAAGATTATCGGCATGTGCTTGTTAATACCTTTTGTGCAATCTTGCTGCCTTGGAGGGCCAACACTGCAACACTGAATTATGTTCTGTTTACCTGTAATAGCCAGATGAATGGATTATGTCGAAATTGAAGCTTGTTATGGCTGGGTCGAAGGTCTCCAACCTTGCATGCATCAGCACTTTCTTCTATTTAGAGACCATTGAATGTGGGACCAGCTCCATCTCTTACCATGTGTGGGCCTCCGGCCCACGGCTAACCATTGCTGTGCATTTTTATTTCATATCATGTGAAACTACAATTATTAAATGTTTTAGGTAGGTATCACAGCATTTTTGACAGAAACATGAAACTAGATGTGGTGGCGCATGCCTGTCTTCCAGCATGTGGTAGCGTATGCCTGTCTTCCAGTGTGTGTTAGTGCATGCCTGTCTTCCGGCATGTGGTGGTGCATGCCTGCCTTCCGGCACGTGGTGGTGCATGCCTGCCTTCCGGCACGTGGTGGCGCATGCCTGCCTTCCGGCACGTGGTAGCGCATGCCTGCCTTCCGGCACGTGGTAGCGCATGCCTGTCTTCCGGCACGTGGTAGCGCATGCCTGTCTTCCGGCACGTGGTAGCGCATGCCTGTCTTCCGGCACGTGGTAGCGCATGCCTGTCTTCCGGCACGTGGTAGCGCATGCCTGTCTTCCGGCACGTGGTAGTGCATGCCTGTCTTCCAGCTGTAGAGAGGTAGATGCATGAAGAGGATAAGGAGGACCCTGTCTGGACTTCAGAGAAAGATGCCCACTACCTTGAAAAGTCCAGAACAGAGGTTGTGGTTCAGTGAGAGAGGCTACACACATGATGGGCCAGGCCCTCCAACTTCTAGCTCTGGAAAAATATAACCATTATCCACTTCTAATATGTCACTGTTATCACGAGACAGGAAGGCCAGAACCAAATGTAAACCCTTCATTAGCAGATATTAGGGTAATATTAGAATAAAGCTTGAGAAATTTTATGACACATAAATGGTAGAAATCTATGAAGACAACGAGTAGATATGCCAATTAGGGACAAAGATCAAGGAACTATATGGAAATTAAAATTTGGTATAGTAAATCATGTTAATTGAATGTTGTTGAGCCACCATGAATTTGCTTAATGAATCCAAGTCAAGCACGTAATTGTATACATATATCTGGATAGACTAGGTGAAGTTATAAGAAAAACAGTTTCAATGAATGTCCTTCCATGATTTGGACAATGGTATGTTTTCCATCCCTTTCAGTTTTCTTAAAGACTTAGCATGGATGTGCAATCATTTCTTCCTTTACCAGTTGCTTGAATTTGCCAGCGACTCAGTCCAGTCCCAAGTCTTCCTTGGTGAGATGTTAAACTGTTATATTTGCCTAGGACTTACAGTGTTTCCCTGTTACTGGTAGTCATTTGCATGAATTTTGGCAATTTAGGTATTTTAAGGGATTTTTAATTACACCAAAGTTGCAGAATTTATTGATGTAAACATACTCATTATGTTCCTTACTAATGTTTGAAGAATTAATGAGGTTATACATAATTCTCCTCATTCCTGGAACTAGTCATTTGCCCTCGCCTTCTTTTTTATAGATGGGTTTCAGTATACATGAGTTTTAATAATTTTTCTCATAGAATCATTCTTATTTAATTTCTTTATGTGTCTTCTGTTTACTTATTTTCTGATGTTTTTGTTTACTCTTTTTATACTGGGTTACATTTGGTTTTTGTGTGTGTGTGTGTTTGTTTGTTTGCTTGTTTTTTTGCCGCGCAAGCTGGCAGCTCTGTTCCTTCGCTTCTTTTCTAGAGTAAAGAAAGCTTCCATCATCCCTTTAGGTGCTGGCCCTCTTCCAGTCCTCCAGTGTAGATGCATTCTATTTAATATATTCACTTTACCTCCTCATCATAGCTCTCTCCTTTGTCGCCTCCTGGTCCCATCCTCCTTCCTTCTTTCCCCCATCATCTTCCCTTAGTCCTCAGAAAAGGGGAGCCCTCCTCCCCTACCAACTGACCCCAGCCTATCAAGTCTCTTCAGGACTATCTGCATCCTCTCTTTTTAACTATATAATCCATATTGAATAGTATTTATATTTAACTACCTGGAGAATTTCAAAGTATTTCTGTGGTACATATTTCAGTTAGCTGTGGCTGTAACACTTGCAGGACTGGATCTTTGTAAAAAATTTTTTCTTTTTACATAGAAGCTTTAATTCTATGCCCTTTCTATATACCTGCTATTCTATATTATAATAGTCCTGTGGCCACATTTAAGTGGTTTGTAGTTATGTTTTTGTGTAATATTCTAAAATTTTCATTCTATTTCATTGGTTGAGGGCATTTCTCTGGTATTCTGTAAATTTCCTGATTTTATTGCCTACTTATTCCAGTAATACTTAAGAAAGACTTTTATATGCATTTGTATTCATATGTGTGTGGTGTGCTTATTGTGTGTTCATGTGTGTATATTTTTATATGTATGTGTATTAATGTGCATGTATAAATTTGTGTGTGTATATTTCTGTATGTGTGTTCTTATGTGTTATAGTGTGTAAGCACATGTACTCAATGTGTGTGCTTGTGTATGTGGAGGTCAAAATTCCACATTGAATCTTTTTCTCAATCACTCTTTACCTTTTTCATATTTTAATAAATAAAATGTTTCAATTATTTTTAAACATGAACACAATGCACTCTATCTGCCCCCCCCCATATTTGATTTTTTTCACCCATTTTAATCTCTTGCTTGTTGAATTTTGTTTTGTTTTTGTTTTTGTTTTGTGATCTGCTGATTTAACCAGAGTTCTCATGTAATGTTTGTTGGATCCTGGTAAGCTCACTAGTGTGTTTATAGCTGGAGCTATTGGTCCCCGTGTCGCAGATTAAATCAGTATTCAATGGTTTCACAGGGAGGGATAAGACTTTTGGCCCTTTACCCTCCCATGATTGACAGTTGGCAGGTCCAGTCTTTTGTTGGTCATGTTCAGGTTGGCAATGGATGTGTCATGCTAGTCAGTGGCATTTATCAACCTTCCTCCTTATCTGCCAGGTCTTACTTCTTAACAATGTTCCCTGAGCTTTACATTGGATGCTATAAATATACTCATTTGTGCAATGGTGGCCTAACTGTTACAGAGAAAACCAACAGCTCTCTAAAGAGATTTGAAAACTGCTTCACAGGATGGAATCTGGTGCAGTATTCACAGTTAAAATAAAATCTTTGAAGAACTTGTAGATTCTACAGGGGAGGCTGCTATTGTTGTTTAGGGTTTTTTGTTTGTCTGCTTGCTTAGTTTTTGTAAGCATTAATGTACCTTCTAAATGTTTATGCTTATATCCATAGATAAATATTCTTTCAGAGAAGTTTCCCTTTGCAATGAACAGCAGTGAATGCAGGGACTGCTAGCTGTTCATGGTGCCAGATTAAATGATGGCTAAAGGCCTATCCCTAAAAAGAACAGTTATACATTTATTCTACCTTTTTATTTTTTTGAGACAATATCTCTGACTAACCCTGGAGCTCACTGATTTGGGTAAACTGAGTAGTCCGCAGGCCCCAGGAATTCTGCTGGCTGCCTCTCAATGTTGTGATGACAGGCATGTGTCCCGGTCTGACTTTATAGTTATTAGTTGTGGGGATCAAATGCAGGACTTCCTGGTAATATAGTAATCCCTTTGTTAAGCTCTCTACATTCCTAAAAGCACATTGTAGTTATCAACTATTATTAAGAATTTTCTATCTCTCTTGAAGTTATGTTAATTTCTTCTTTAAATATTAAAGGTTACTTTATTAAGTATACAGAAACCAAGAATTAGCATGCTTCTTGATGAATTGTGCCTAGTGTTATTGTGAAATGTCATCTTTTTGCTGTTGGTAATGATTTTTGCTCTATTACCAACTTTTTCTGGTATCAATGTACTCTTGTCACTTTATTTTAATTAATATTAACATTGTATGTTTTCTTTGCTTCTTTTACTTAAAAGTTTTGAATTTTATATTTGTAAGGGTTCTCTTATACACAGTATACAGTTGCAATTTATAAGATTAAAAAATGAACTATAAACCTCTCCATTTCAATTGGTACATCATTGGCACTTTATATTGACAGTACAACTTATCATTTATCTACTATCTTGTCATGTGTTTGATATTTTCTGTTCATTCATAGAATTATTTTGTGCTTCTTTTTTGTGCTTAACTTGCTAAAATTTAATTTGCTAAAATTTTAAGACAATTTATTTAATTTTCATGAGATTTATTTGTCAATAGTTTTCCTTATGTCTTTTCTTGTTTCAGTATAAGATTGATATCAGCTAATACTATACAATAATTTAGATATAATTCACTTCTTATTTTTGTAATAAATGGATGTAATTTATAAAAAGTCTTCCTTAAGTTTTTTACAGAATTCCCTAATAGATACATCTAGACTTGGTGGTTTTCTTTTTAAAAATTACTTAGAATTGATTCACTCTTAGAAATAAAGGCCTACTCATATTATTTCATGTTTTGTGAGTTTGATAGACTATGTCTTTTTAAGAAGTGGTCCTGAGATGTCTCAGCAGTTAGGAGAAGTCACTGTTCTTCCAGGGGACCAGAGTCTGGTTTCCAAGATTCAGATCAAGCAGCTTACAACTGTCTGTAACTCTGACTCCAAAGATTCTGATGTCACTTTTGGCTTGAACAGGCACATCTGAACACAGGGCACACATGCACATCCTCATACACACACACATACACACACACACACACACACACACACACACACACACACACACACACACTAAATTAAATTAAATTTAAAAGCATTGCAAACTTTATTTGTTGACAGTTTGTGGACAGAGATTTGTCCACAACATTTGCCTATCATTTTAGTACCTCCAAGTTAGTACTGATGGCTATTGTTCCATTTCTGATGCTAGCAATTTCTGTGTTCTGTTGGTTTTCCTCCCTTTTCCCATGTAAAAGCAGTTTACTAGTCTGTGTTTTACCTGAACTTGCATTTGGCCTCACTGTTTCTGTACTAGGTATCTCTGGTTTTACTGATTTCTGCACTAACTTTTCATGTGTGCATTTTGGATTCGGTTTTACCTCCTTGCATAGTCTCCTAAGTGTGGAAGCTTACTTTTTTTTCTTTATTTGTTCATTCACTTTACATTCTGGTTGTAGCCACATGGAAGCTTACATTATTGATTTGAGAGTCTCGATTGTTGATTTGTTGCCTAAAACAGTTAAGTCAATCATACAAATTTTCTTGTAAGCACCATTTTTTTTTCTAAAATATGTAAATTTGACATTTTCTCCAACTTCATGTAGCTCAAAATATTTTAGAGTTTCTCTTCAGATTTGTTCAGGTTATGTGTGATATATGTTGTTTAATTTCCAAGTATTTTAGAATGTTCTGGCTGCATCTTCCTTGTTGATGTTTAGCAAAGTTCCACTGTGATTTGAGAGAATCCTCCCATGGTTTCTAGTCTCTTAGTCTTGGTATGGTGTGTTTTGCCTCATAATATTGAATCTATTTTGGTTCAATGAAAGCTTGAGAAACCTATATATTCTGCTAATCGGTGAAGTACTCCCCACATGTCAATTATCTCCAGGTGATTTATGGCACTATTCAGCTCTACTGTGGCCCTACTAATTTTCTGTGTGCTGCATCCATCAGACACTGAAAGCCGGCGAGGTCTCCAATACAACTGTGGGTTCATTTCTGCCTCTTTAAAGTTCCATCGCTTTTTGCCTGACGCATTTTGACACTGCTGCTAGACGCATACACACTGCAGAGTGGTCGGTGTTAGAGGGACGATTCCTTTCTTGTTTTTTATTGTCTGTACTTTCTATGCTCATTACCTTCGCCCCAAGTGAGAGTTGTCTGAAATTGAGATAGAGACTCTAGCCCTCTATGGATTCCTGTAGAATGGTGTGTGTTTCTCTGTCCTTTCTTATTAAAAGTTTCTTTAAAAATATTTGTGCTAGTGGTTTGAGACTTCCGCCTTTACCATATCCACCCCCTTCCCTGTGCATCTAACGTTGCATATATTTTCTTGACCTATCAAGCACAGTCTGTGCTGTTCTAATAGTCTTGCATGTATGACCTTTTGCTGTTGCTTGGTGGACTTACCACAGGCTATACTCTTAGGGACTAGTACCTTCCTGTCTCCAGAAGCTATCAGTTACCAATATCTCACGAACAATCAATGGGGCTCTGTGTCAAACTTCTTTCTCCACCCTGAAATTTGATTTTGCTTAATCTTACACAGGTCTTGTGGGTGCTGTCACAACTACTCTGAGTTCATATGCACAGCTGTCATCTACTACCCCTGGTTCCAACACTCTTTCTGCCCCTCTTCTGCCGTGCTTTCTGAGGTTCTAGAGGTTAGCATTCCCCAGTCTTTTAATGTTGGCCAGTTGTGGGCTTGTGTTTATCTACTGCAAATAGAAACTTCTCTGATAAAGGTTTTCTTGGACATTTATACAGTTTATAACTTAGCAAGAAACTATGGCTGCCTCTTCCAAAGCATCATCCTTGCCCTGAAAGTCCTCTGTGGTGGCTTGAAGAAGATGGCCCCTACAATTTCTGCCATGTGAACACTCCCGATTCATAGTGCCTTGGAAGGAACTTGGGAGGAGTGGCCTTGTTGAAGGACACAGGTTGATGAGGGTGGGCTTTGGGAGTTTAAAGACTTGTGCCATTTCTAATTTTTGTTCTCTTTCTACTTCATGCTTGTTGTTCAAGATGTGACCTCTCAGCTTGCTTCTCTGGCTCCCATGCCTGCAGCTTGTTGTCATGCTTTTTCTGCTATGCTGGACTCTTTTCCAGTTGGAACCGCAAATGCAAAACAAACCCTTGTTTTCCTAAATTGCTGTAGTCATGTTGTTTTATCACAGCAAGCAGAAAGTAACTGATAGACCTTCTCTAGGCAATTTCTACATGTTTTGGCTTCCTAAATTTCCAACCTTATGTCCTCAATAGTAGTATGGCTGGCAGCCTTGCCTTACACAGTTTTAAAGAAAATGTGTTGTGGTGGCTTGAACAAGAATGTCCCCCTTGGGCTCTGCTGTTTGTATGCTTGACCCTCAGTTGACAGCCCTGCTCACAGAGGCTTAGGAGGTGTGCTCTGGCTGGAGAAAGTGTGTCACTGGCAGCAAGCTTGACCCTCAGTTGCCAGCCCTGCTCACAGAGGCTTAGGAGGTGTGCTCTGGCTGGAGGAAGTGTGTCACTGGCAGCAGGCTTGACCCTCAGTTGCCAGCCCTGCTCACAGAGGCTTAGGAGGTGTGCCCTGGTTGGAGGAAGTGTGTCACTGGCAGCAGGTGTTGGGAGTTTAAAGACTCTCACTGTCTTGAGTTCTCTCTATCGACTTCCTTCCTGAGACTGAGAGCTCAGTTCTTTGCTGTTCCTGCCACCAGGTGTCCTGCCTGCTGCCATGCTTTCTTGCTTTGAAAGGGATAAAGTTTTATTACTCTGTAATGGTAACCCCCAAACAAATTCTTTCTTCTATAAGTTGTCTTGGTCACGTTATTTTTTTGTCATAGCAATAGGAGTGTCTCATGTTTGAGTGAGGTACCTGCAAATGTTGAGTTTTGTTCATTACCAATTTGAATACCTCCTTTTCAACTTGAATTTGCCAACTGAAGTTAATGTGTGAGTCCATTTTTATCTGCAGAGATCAATATAAATTATGTGATTTATTCTCATAAGCCCTTAATATCAACCCTTTCTCATTCCTGTGATATAGTCTTCCTAGTTGTATATATTCATACTGTTTTCTATGTGTTATGTGATTCTGGCTTCAGGGTGTATACATTGCATCCATGAAAATGTATAAGAGATTATAAACAGTAAAAGAACATAAGTAGTCAAATCTAATTTAGCTCAGTTATTTGACATCTCTAAAATAACATACACAGTTCAGAATGAGTTTTCAAGTTCTCTAGGTCTCATTCATTCACATAATTACAGCCTAATGTATGCGTTATGTCATGCGTATGAGATACAAGAGATCAATTTTTGGAGAACTTGGATATTTTGAGTGCATGGAAACAAAATAGGTCCTATCCTTCATGACTTTTGTCCAGTTTTCATAGAATCACAGACGTATACACAAGATTGAACTTCACACACTTAGTTTTGATCTAATAAATGTAATTTAAATGAGTCAGAAGTTGGAGACTATCTAAAAATACAACAATGGAGCACTTAATACATTTTCTTGGTGGCAGATTAATGGCACAAGGCAAGGTGATGAAATGTTAAGCACTTAACATAGAATGAAATTACTGTTTGCAGGGGAGTTCAAATGCATAGATGCACCCACAGGTCTTCAAGAAGCAATACCTTCTGGTGCCACATTAGTGACAGAAAGCTAAGCTTTCCTGTTTGGTCTCTGTTTTATTTTTGATTTTTGGCTTGTATCCCAAGAAATATTTTTTATTCCATATGGAATATCATTAATAGGAATATCTCTCTTGGTCCTTGACTACTGGAAATGGTGGTGGAGGAAGGGGGTGAGGATTATACATGGATGTCAGAGCATAATAATTTGCATGGAATGGAATAGACTTGTAAAGTTACCATGCCTGTTACATTTTCACGAGGTTTAATCTTTGACCTTGAGCTGATCTTAAGAAGACATGAAGAAAATCAATAAAACCAAAGCATAGTTAATGAACTAACAGATTTAAAAAATTCAATCAAAATTCACATTACAAAGCATGATTTAAAACCTTTAAGAAAAAAGACCCATAATGTATCCTAGGACTTACTGAAGGCCTCCTCTGGATGATTTCTATGTTTGCTGCCACCCAGTCAGCCTCACCTAGATGTCAAGTACTCACTACCTCTAAGTCAGTAATTATATTTTGCTAGCAGAGGAGATTTTTAAAGAAAGATAGACTAAAGTGTTTTTACACAATCACAAACACATATGAGCTCCAAGTTCTGGCTAAAATGAAGCTATGACTGTAAGAATCAAATATCTCTAAAATATCATTTTGAAATCGTCTCATGTAGCCCAGGTGAGCCTCGAACTCACTCCATAGGAGAGGATGACCATGAACTCCTGATCACCCTAACTTCACCTACCCAGTGCTGAATCTACAGGTATGTCCTCCAATTCTCAATTCATGTGGTTCTAAGGATTAAACAAGAATTCAAAAACACTCCAGCAAATGAGCTACACCCTCAGTCTCTACTTCAGTCACATAAAATCTGAAAAATAGTACTTAGTCTGATGTAAACATTCCCTGGAGGACTTGAAGAGTTTCTATGATCGAAATGAATATAAATTTAACTATTTCAAAAGTCCCTCCCCGGATTTTGTTTTTCTGCTTGTCAGGCTAATACTAGGTTTAAAGAATAGCAAATCTATGATGCAATCACTTCCCTTTGTTCTGGCTGTGGATATCCTGTAGGGGATGCCCAGTATGCTTATGAGGCATTAATTTATAGCATCATATGTAGAACATCCCAGCTTTATATGGCAAGGAAATGAGGTCTATAGAAAAGGCCTTATTGTTCCGAATGATGCGTGAGGGGAGATGAAGCATATTTTTACATAGCATTCTGTCTAAACCATTAGACTTCTTCTTCTATAGCCATATTCTCGTCCCATGTGACCTACAATGCTGTTCCCTATTTGCTCTCCAGTCTACAAGGGTTAACTTACTGAGGATCTCCTTGTGGTCTCATGCTCACCCTCCATTCTAAAATAAATCATCATCTTGCTTGAACTGCTCATGCTTTTATTAAAGAAAAATTTTAAGCCTCATAGTTGTCTTCTTCTTCTTACTATTTTAGTTTCAAAATGACTTACTACAAACACACATACTTCTATCGCCCACCTTCTACAGTTTTGCACTTAGAAACATTCAATTTGGACCTACTCGCCTCCTGCACAAACAAGTCCCCTAGGCTGACATTTAGTAAATGACTGTAGTCATTGATTTATATTCTGTAAACTGCTGTATTTTCCTCTCTAGTCTATCATCCGAGGGTTTTATGATTTTCTTTCAGATATCTTCTAAGTGCCTTTCTCTACGTCCTCTGGTTATTCACATAAAATCTTCAAAATTCCACTCTAAAAAACCTATAGTTCTCGGAGGTTCCAAGATGGCGGTGCCTATCATGCACTGTGTCTGATCTACTGCACGGAGACCATGGACCGGACTGGGAACCACAGACTGCAAGAACTGGAGAACACTAGGTGAGTGGGGTCCTGCATAGTGCAGACCACAGGCGGGTCTGACCCCAAGTCAACCAACAGCCCATGGAGGTCCTGAACCCACTCTCCCAGACTTTGGAATGGAACCCACCTGTGGACTGCAGCCAGCCTCTATAGCCCAGGCACAGTATGTGGGACAGTGGAACACTGGAGCTCCTAGCCTAGAGAAATCTCAGGGAAATGGATGAATCTGTCCTTGGACACCCCCACTTGCCCTATACAAGTCCATGGGGAGCCCCGGAGGCCACAGGGAAGCCCACAGTGCTGAGCCACAGCACGTGTGGTTTGAAACGGTGTACACCTGAACCAGGCAGCCAGCATCCATGGACTGAGCCTGTAAAATTGGGCTGATAGAACCATGTTGGACAGTTCCCATGGTCTGGCAGGGACTCTCACATCTGTGGGAGAAGCTAGACTGCCCTGAGGGGTCTGGAAGTGGGTCTGAATTACCACCAAAACTCAGTGGGACTGAACCACCAATGGTGCACATTCACTGAAGGATAGGTCATTGAAACAGAAACTAAGCTGAGAAATAACATCATTAACCAAAACTATCAATAACCATTGTGGGAGAAGACAAAAATTACATGACGAAAAACAAATTCAAATAGCACCTATCCACAAATCCAGCTTTACAGAAGTTACTAGATGGAAAACTCCACCCCAAAGGGACAAGCCACAACCAAAACTACACAGGAAATAGATAACTACACCATCACAAAAACACAACCACTCAAACTCTCTACTGTAACCAACAACAAAAATTAAGAGACTTAACAGTCACTTGTCATTAATATCTCTCAACATCAATGGTCTCAACTCTCCAATAAAAAGACACAGACTAACTGAATGGATACATAAACAAGATCCAACATTCTTCTGCATTCAAGAAACACTTCTCACCCACAAAGACTATCATTATCTCAAAGTAAAAGGCTGGAAAAAATATTCCAAGCAAATGGTCACAAGAAGCAAGCTGGTGTAGCCATTTTAATATCTAATAAAATAGACTTTCAACCAAAATTAATCAAAAGGGATGAGGAAGGACATTTCATACTCATCAAAAGTAAAAACAACCTAGAGGACATCACAATTTTGAACATCTATGCTCCAAATACAAGGGCACCCACATTTGTAAAAGAACTATTAAAAAAACTTAAAACACACATTAATCCCCACACATTAATAGTGGGAGACTTCAACACCCCACTTTCACTGAAGGATAGGTCATTGAAACAGAAACTAAGCTGAGAAATAACATCATTAACCAATGTTATGAATCAAATGGATCTAACTGATATCTACAGAACTTTTCACCCAAACTAAAAGGAATATACCTTCTTCTCTGCACCCCCATGGAACCATCTCCAAAACTGATCACATAGTAAGTCACAAAGCAAGCCTTAACAGGTACAAGAAGATTGAAATGATACCTTGTATCATATCAGATAAACATGGTCTAAGGCTGGACTTCAACAACAACAGAAATAACAAAAAGCCTACACATACATGGAAACTAAACAACTCTCTATTTAATGACACCTGGGTCAGGGAAGAAACAAAGAAAGAAATTGAAGACTTCCTGAAATTCAATGAAAATGAAGGAACAACATACCCAAATTTATGGGACACATTGAAAGTGGTGCTAAGAGGAAAATTCACAGCACTAAGTGCCTTTATAAAGAAATTGAAAACATCCCACAGAAGCAACCTAACGACACATGTGGAAGCCCTAGAAAAAAAAGAAACAGAAACACCGAAGAGGAGTAGATGTCTGGAAATAATCAAACTCAGGGCTGAAATCAATAAATTAGAAACAAAGAGAACAATTCAAAGAATCAACAAAACCAGGAGTTAGTTCTTTGAGAAAATCAACAAGACAGACAAACCATTAGACAAATTAACTAAAGGCAAAGAGACAATATCCAAATCAACAAAATCAGAAATGAAAAGGGAGACATAACAACAGACACTGAAGAAATACAAAGACTCATAAGATACTACTTTAAAGGCACATATCCCACAAAATTTGAAAATCTAAGGGAAATGGACAATTTTCTTGATCGATTCCACTTGCCAAAATTGAGTCAAGATCAGATACATGAATCAAATAGTCCTATTTCTCCTATAAAAATAGAAGCAATCATTGATAGTCTCCCAACCAAAAAAAAAAAAAAAACAAAAAAAAACAAAAAAACAAAAAAAAACCAGGGCCAGATGGTTTCAGCACAGATTTCTGCCAGACCTTCAAAGAAGAGTTAATACCAACACTCTTCAAGCTACTTCAAAAGATAGAAATGGATGGAACATCACCAAAAATATTCTATGAGGCCAAAGTCATGTTGGTACCTAAACCCCACAAAGACCCAACAAAAAAGAGAATTCCAGACCAATTTCTCTTATGAACATTGATACAAAAATACTCAATAAAATACTCACAAAACAAATATAAGAACATATCAAAGATATCTTTCACCATGACTAGGTAGGCTTCATTCCAGGCATGCAGGGATGGTTTAATGTATGGAAATCCATCAAGATAATCCATGATATAAAAAAACTGAAAGGAAAAGACCACATGATCTGTTCCTTAGATGCAGAGAAGCATTTGACAAATTCCAACACCCGTTCATGTTTAAAGTTTTGGAGAGATTGGGGATAAAAGGCACATACGTAAACACAATAAAGGCTATATACAACAAGCCAATAGCCAACATCAAATTAAATGGAGAGATACTCAAGGAAATTCCTCTAAAATTGGGGACCAGACAAGGCTGCCCACTTTCTCCATATCTCTTCAATATAGTTCTTGAAGTTCTAGTCAGACAAATAAGACAACAAAAGGAGATCAAGGGAATTGAAATGGGAAAGGAGGAAGTCAAATTATCCCTATTTGTAGATGTCATGATAGGGTACATAAGTGACCCCCCAAATTCTACCAGTGAGCCACCTTCAGCAAATTGGCTGGATACAAAATTAACTAAAAATAGTCAGTAGCCTTCCTGTATTCAAATGACAATCACACAGAGGAAGATATTAGGAAAACTACACCTTTCACGATAACCATGAGCAATACAAAATATCTAGGAGTAATTCATACCAAGTAAGTGAAGGACTTGTTTGAAAAAAAACTTTAAATCTCTGAAGAAAGAGATTGAATATGACATCAGAAGATAGAAAGACTGCCCTTGTTCGTGGATTGGGAGAATTAAACATAGTAAAAATGGCCATCTTACCAAAAGCAATTACAGATTCAATGCAACCCCTATCAAAATACCTACACAATTTTGTAAAGACATGGAAATGTCAATTCTCAGCTTCATGGAAAGACAAAAAACCTAGAATAGCTAAATCGATCCTGTACAATAAAAGATCCTCTGAAGGAATCTCCATATCTGATCTCAAGCTATACTATAGAGCAAAAGTAATTAAAACGGCATGGTACTGGCACAGCAATAGGCTGGTTGATCAATGGAATCAAATTGAAGACTCAGAAATGAATCCACACACATATGGTCACTTGATTTTTGACAAAAAAGCCAAATCCATTCAAAGGAAAAAGGATAGCATCTTTAACAAATAGTGCTGGTCTAACTGGTTGTCTACATGTAGAAAAATGCAATTAGACCTATATTTGTCACCATATACAAAACTCAAGTCCAAGTGGATTAAAGACCTTAACATAAAACCAGAGACACTAAATCAGTTAGAAGAAAGAGTGGGGAAGATCCTGGAACACATTGGCACAGGAGATAATCTTCTGAACAGAACACCAACAGCCCAGGCCTTAAGGTCAACAATTAATAAATGGGACCTCATGAAGCTGTGAAGCTCCTGTAAGGCAGGAGACACTGTCAACAGAACAAAGTGACAGCCTACAGACTGGACAAAGATCTTCAGCACCTCTTCATCAGACAAAGGTTTAATATCCAAAATATATGAAGAGCTCAAGAAATTAAACACCACCAAACCAAATAACCCAATTGAGAAATGGGGCTCAGAACTAAACAGAGAATTTTCAACAGAGGAATATCAAATGGCTGAGAAATACTTACAGAAATGCTCAACGACTTTAGTCATTAGAGAAATGCAAATCAAACAACTCTGGGATTCCATCTTACACCCATCAGAATGGCTAATGTCCCCTGGAGGGGGAGACCTGGTGGCACTCAGAGGAAGGACAGCAGGTAGCCAAGAAGAGACTTGATACCCTATGAGAATATATAGGGGGAGGTAATCCCCCTCAGGAACAGTCATAGGGGAGGGGAATAATGGGAAAATGGGGGGGGGGGAGGAATGGGAGGATACAAGGGATGGGATAAATATTGAGATGTAACAAGAATAAATTAATAATAAAAAAATGATTAAATAAATAAATAAATGAAAAAAAATTTAAGTGACACCACATGTTGGCGAGGATGTGAAGAAAGAGAACATTCTTTCCTTGCTGGTGGGAATGCAAACTTGTACAACCACTTTGTAAATCTGTCTGGTGCTTTCTCAGAAATCTGTGGACAAATGGATAGAACTAGAAATGTTCATACTGAGTGAGTTAGCCCAGAAGCAGAAAGACTCCCATGGTATATACTCACTTATAATTGGGCACTAGCTCAAAAGGCATGTTGCATGAAAGTCTTTACTTATCAGGAAATTGGGATAGATGTGAGGACATCCTACTGGGACTCTAGGTAAGAGAAATATAGGATATGGGGAAATAGAAGGATCCAGAGGGTCCTAGAAACCTACAAGACAAACATCATGATAGGTGGATTGGGACCTAGGTGTGTCTGCTCAAACTATTGCAGAAAAAAAGGACAATGCAAGTAGTAAAAAATCAAACCTCTACTCTGAGTTAGCCAAAGGACAGGACATTCTCCACAGGTATGTGGAGAGCAGGGACTGACTCTGACATGAACTCTGGTGCCCCATATTTGACCACCTCCTGTTGTTGGGGAGGCCTGGTGGCACTCAAGGAAAGAATAAGCATCTACCAAGATAAGACTTGATAACCTATGACCATATAGTTGGGGAGCTGTGCCCCTCGGTCATAGACCTAGGTGAGGGGAATATGGTGAAAGCAGGAATGAGGAAGGAACGGGAGGATACACATGATGGGATAACAATTGAGTTGTAATCTGAATAAATTAATTAAAATAAAAAAACCTAATGTCCTCAGTTGTCATAAGGCTGAAAAATAAAATCATGCCCCACCCCATGCTTTCTTGTTTACTATCAGACATTTGAAATAAAAAATAAATACCCAATTCTTCAAAGAAAGTTTTGTATATTAACAAATTTGAAACATTTATATGTAAGGACATGTACAGAACAAATATGTCTCTTATTTTTCTGTGCTATTCTATTCCTTAAAAAAATCTTTTGGCTGCGATGTAGCTTAGTGTTCAGAGTGTTTTGCTAGTATACACTGAGTTTGATCAATAATGACAACAACAAAAATCAATAAAAGCAAAAAAATTAAAAATCAATAAAACCCCCAAAACTCACTTTAATTTTGTTTCTTAGGTAATCTTAAATTGTGATTTGGAAAGATGGCCATACTACACAACTGACAATGTGGGACATACTGTGTACAATATAATACACTTTGTTCTTCCTAGTTGATTCTTGTTGGAGAAATAGTAAGAGGACAGATAAAGTGAATTTTACTGGAAAATAGAAAATATAGACATCATTAGGTTCTATTTTAATGTGGAGTTAAAAGATAAACCATGGAAATAAATACAATTGGATAAAAAAAAAAAAGGGATAAAGAAATGAGCAAATGGATATAAGGAACCAGCAGGTTAGATTTGATGTGGTGCTGACCGTTGGGCTACTGGACAGCACGAGCATGACAGCCAGAGAACGCAGAAGGCATGTGTGTCCAGCAGACCATGACTGCAGCTCATTTAATTTGTGCTATATGGAAGGGGCAGCTTGGAAGGTGAGTCTGGAAAGGTGAGATGAAGCAGAGCAGAAGGTTCTAGAAATGAGGAACAAATCTCCTTCCGTTCATGGGCAAATGATAACTGTAGGGTTTTAAATAACTTTTTTTAAACCCTGCAATGTCTTGTTTTATCTTTTCCTTCCTGGCATTACAAAAATGGAAAGGGGAAATCTCAAACATACAGGATAAAGGGAATGTTAGTACTTTAATTCCAAAAGGAAAGAGCCACTTGGATGCATTCCATCCTCCATAAGAACTGCATCAGCAGTTCTTACACACATGTGAAAGTTTCATCTGAAGGTGGCACTAGAAATTCCTAGAAACAGAAACCAAAGGTTTGGATCTCTTATGCACCTCTTAAGTTTAGCACACAAAGACACTAGAAAGTGATGTTATGTAATATTATGAATTAAGATGTATTTGTGCACCCTGCCTACAAGATGTGCAGGAATAAAGATAGAGCAATTGAGGGAATGTCTAAGCAATGCCTGGCCCAACCTGAGACCTACACTAAGGGAGAGAGCTAACCCCCGACACTATTTTGGATAGTCTGCTATTCTTGCAGACAGGAGACCAGCAGAGTCATCCTTTGAGAGACCTACCCAGTAGGGCATCGAATCAGATGCTGAGAACCACAGCTAAACATTGGGCAAAGCATCGGAAGTCTAGTAGAAAAGTGCGGGGAAGGAGAAAAGGACCTGGAAGTAACATGAGCTTCACAGGAAGACCAATAGAGCCAACTGACCAGGGCCCAGAGGGACCCGCTAAGACTGAGGCACCAACCTTGGATGGACTGGACCTAGGCCCCCTACAGAGCTATAGCTCAAGTTTCATGTGGGTCCTCTATTGAGGCGAGCAACATGGACTCTCTTGTCAGCCTTTCGATCATTTCTGCCTGGTGGGTGTGCCTTGCCAGGCCACAGGGAAAGAGGATGCACTCAGTCCTGATGGACTTGGTGAGCTGGGGGAGTGGAGTGGGGTGGGGAGGGGCTCCCCTTTTCTGAGGAATAAGGGAAGGGGTATGGAGAGAGGGAAGGAAAGGTGGGTCTGGGAGATTAGGAAGGATGGAGCTACCACCTGGATATAAAGTGAATGAATGAATGAATGAGTTAGTTAATTAACAAGACGTGTTTGTGGCTTACAATTTGTATTGTTCAGACTATGTACCACTGTAATATGTCACCACCTGGTGATAGATTGCTAACATTTTATTTAACTTTGCTTATGAGGCAATAAATTATAACATCACATGTAGGACATCACAGCTTCAAGGAAGGTGAGGTCTGTAGAAAAGGCGATTTTGTTCACAATGATGCACGAGAGATGAAGACTGATTTTACATAGCATCCTGCCTGCACCCACTACATTTCTTTTTCTATAGAAAAATTCCCATCTGTTGCAGCTTAATTATCTCTAATCCAAAAAAAGAAAAAAGAAAAAAAAAATGAAACCCAAAACTCTCGGCAATCTAAAATGTTTTCAGTGACATAATGTGCCAAATTTTCAGGTTTTGAAGCCTTTCAGATTTGCAGATTATAGGGGCTCACTTCATGGTGGACAGCAAGCAGGGCCAGAGAATGCAAGCTGCAAGCTCTCACATTCCCCCACTGATTTCACTCATGCTCCAGTCTATGGGATGCTGTCATCCACACTGAGACTAAGACTCCCTCCCTTAAGTTAATCCCCTCCCTCCTTCCCTCCCTCCCTCCCTCCCTCCTTCCCTCCCTCCCTCCCTCCCTCCCACCCTCCCTTTCTCCTCCTCCTTCCTCTCTCTCTCTTGCTCTCTCTCTCTCTCTCTCTCTCTCTCACACACACACACACACCTTCTTTCTGTTTCTTTCTCTCTCCCCTCCCTCCTCTCTCTCCCCTCTCTGTTTGTCTCTCTGTCTCTTCCTTTCTATATCTCTCTCTCATGTGTCTTAATAAAACCAAGTTCACAATCAAGAGTAACATAGAAACCCATTTAAATTATCTTCTTGTTATGACACTAAATATCATCATGCCTCAACTACTTGTAAATGTCCCTCTTCTTGTTCTCTCTCTCTCTCTCTCTCTCTCTCTCTCTCTCTCTCTCTCTCTCTCTCTCTCTCTCTCTGTATTTCTGTTCATGCACATTTGCTTGTTTGGTTGCACACACACGTGTGGCACAGTCTGTGTGTGGTGGTCAGAGAATAACTGGATGTGGGCTGTCACTTGTTTGTCCTTTGTGTAAGCTATAGTAGCTGACCCACGAGCTCCTGAGAACTTTCTTGACTCTGTGTTTCATCTCCCTACAAGATTGCTGGGCTTACAAACGCTTATGTCACATATCCAGCTGTTCCGTGTACTCTGCGAACTCAAGCACAGGTCTCTATGCTTGTACAACAAAACGCTTCACCACTGACCCTGAGCTCATGAACTTGCCTTTTTTTTTCTCATTACAGAAATGCAAATTATTATGGGGGGTTTTAAACCTTTTAATTTAGATTTTACTTTTTTTTTTTATTGAGAGCACTAGTATTTTATATCAGTTACCCATGTAGGTAAGATTCATTAAGCACAAGAAGGAAGGCAAGCAAGGAGAAAAACAAAGAAAAGCCAACAAGATAGGTCACTTTAGAAGGCACTTAATGATCAGGTGAAAATGTTGACATGCTTATTTTTCAGAGAAAACTTAGGTTTGTGGAACAGGCAGACATAAGAGATGAGATGGACCTTATTCTTGTTTTTTGAAAGCTATTACCCAGCACTAATTAGCCTGTGCTATTTTAATTGCTAACAAGTCTTTTGAAATTCTACATTATGTTTATATTTATTAATAATGTCATAATTTTTCCATGCACAGCTTATGTTTCATAAGGAGAAAATCTTCTAGAAAGAAAAGCAACACTCTTCCCCCATTGTCTCATACAACTACATTAAGACCAAAGTTTCTACTGAAAAAACTAACAACTCAGAGTTGATAGAAGTGGCCAGCTTCATCCATTCTAAATGACTCACATTGATTGAGGCTGGGGACAGCAGAGGAAGAAGTTGCTTTCCTGACCTTTCAGAAATAAATGTTCAGATGTCCATTCTAAAGCCATGGGCAGGTAAGTTCTATTTTCATGTTTCAGTATGATTGGATCATGCAAGTGCACTTCCTTTGTGGGTGGGACATGTTATTGGCATTATCAAATACTGAAAGGCTTTTACTGCATCTCAGAGGAGGCAGTCCTGACAGCTTTAGGTCTCATCTGAGGAAGATTCTACTAGAGGTCTCTCGGTGAAGACCAAGCCACACTTCATTCAGCATCTCCTAGCTTCTCAGCAATAGGAGAATGCAAAAGACACATGATTTATGTATCCTACAGATAAAATATATGCAGCCATATGACATATTTGACAACAACTATTTATGGCTACCAAATTTCCGGAGTTTTAGAATATACCCCTTCTTATCCAAACACTTGAGTTTTTTAAAGCTGGCATTTAATTTTTAGCAAAACATTACAGACATTTCACACTATCAAGGGAAGATAACTTCATTTCAGACATAAATTTTCTCTTTATCAGAATGTCCTTGCATGCCTTTCAGCTGTATATTCAGGGTATGACCGTCTTTATGAAGTTCAATCCACTATGTTTTAAGCCATTCTGTCTAAATAAAGTAGTTAGTGTTAAAGTCTAAAGACAATGCGACCTTTAGTCTTTCAGAATAGTTTTGAATATAAAACAATAAAAATCAGTAATTTACCTTTCAAAGCTGGTTTCTTAAAATGATTTTGAACACCATGCTTCAATGAGAACAAGCCATCTTACAAAACAAGCAAACAAAATAGGCATTTTGAGCTATGACTAGGTTCTTAGGTTAGCATTATTTAGCAGAATTACTAGCCAGGAAGTTAAAATAAAATGCCAAGAGTTAGAAGACAGAAATATAAATCTTTCTAGCTAAAATCTTCCTCAAAACTTCCACTAAACTTGTCTTAATTCTCCCTTTTTACCCAGTCTTAGAACCCATGTGGTAATAGCTTTCATGGCTTAAGCAAGAGCATGCCTTATCATAGGGCAGCACATTTCTTCTTTATACTTGATTCCAGGCTAAAAGACCTGTCAGCATCAAGTGGCCTGGTCTATAATGTCTTTTTTTCCGACAGATGGTACTTCAACACGGATTGCCCTGTTTCTAGTGAGAATCAAGTGGGCAAAGTAAGCCATATGGCCAAGCCTAATACCAGTGATGTAAAGTATCTCCTGCAAAGAAGGCATCCCAAGTGCCATGGAAATGAACAGTACTGTGCATAGAATTTCCTTCAGAGAATATAGTGAAGAAAACTAGCTCTGGGTAGATAGCATAGGGTATTCCATTTTGCTCAACCAAGAGGACCTGATAGCCATGGAAAATTCCTGGCTTGGTACTTCGCATTTTCCTCAGCCCAGGGGTTTGAGGGGTACTTGGGAGCATCCTAGCAGACAGCCTCACTTCAAACCAGCAAGGTTGAGGTCCAGTATGAAGCTCTGATCCAAGTGAATGAAGAAGAAAGTGATAGAGCAGTACACTTGGCATCCTCCTTTGAACTCTGAGGAACGTCCACTCGCAGGCTTTTGGCAGGAAGACAGCTTTGCACACAAACATGCAGATACACATTGACCCCATAGGCACATACACTGAAAATAGCTAGGAAAAATAATTCATTATCATTCTCCTGATTATAAAATGAAAGCATAACAGACTCCACAAATAAGTTTATGTTTACCACACAAGACATCCCACACACACCTGTTAGTACCAGTAAGTGTAAATACATAACTCAGACATGGCACTAGATATTGGTTATGTGACATTCAAAGGCCTATGTTCAAGGTTGCCATGTCTTAGTGCTTGTCATGAGACAATGGGCTGAAAATAATGCATGATAACTGGCTATTTTTGCTTGTTTTGGTTTTTGTTTTTCAAGACAGGGTTCCTCTGTGTAGACTTGGCTGTCCTGGACTCACATTGTAGACCCAGTTGGCTTTGAACTCACAGAGATCTACTTGCTTCTGCCTCCTTGAGTGTTGGAATTACAGGCATACACCACTGCTCCCAGAAACAGTGGTTATTTTTAAGACATGATCTAATGTAGCTCAGGCTTTTGTGGAAGTTATTAAATGTTACAGGATAACCTTCAACTAATATTCCTGCCTGCATACGCAGAGTGCTGGAATTATGAACATGGAGCCACACCCAGGTTTATGCTGTACTGGAGTACTGAGATCAAGTCTAGTGCTTGTTGCATGCTAGGTAAGCAATGCTGTTGCTGCTGCTCTTCTCCTTCCTCCTCCTCCTCTTCTTCTTTCTCCTCTTTTTCTCCTTCATCATCTTCTTTCTCCTCCTCTTCTCCTTTCCCCACCTCCTTCTTCATGGTTTTTCAAGACAGGGTTTCTCTGTGTAGCCTTGGCTCTCCTACACTCACTTTGTAGAGCAGGCTGGCCTCGAACTTACAGAGATCTGTTCAAATCTGCCTCCCTAAGTGCTGGGATTACAGGTTTGCACCACTGAACCCAGCTTAGACAAGCATTCTTCTAAGTGAACTACAGCTAGGGAATCCTGGATACATGACTATATATTTTTTTCTGCTCTTATTCATTTACATTTACACACGCGCACGCGCGCGCGCACACACACACACACACTACTTATTTTTTCTTCCATTGTCCTCTCTTATCCATTTCTCCCTTCCACCAAATCCCTTCATATTCCCAGTAAGTGAACCTCTATATTCACATCTTCCCGTTTGTTTCTTTATACTCCACTGCATTTATTAAGGGTTCTGTCTCAGGGTTACTGTTGTTGTGACGAAACACAATAACCAAAAGCAACTCGGGGAGGAAAGGATTTATTTGGATTAAATACTATGAATCACAGACCATTAAGGGAAGCCAAGGCAGGAATTCAAACTGGGTTGGAGGCAGGAGTTGACGCAGAAGCCATAGAGGGGTATTTATTGTTCACTTACTCTTTACTGCTTGCTCATCTTGTTTTCTTACAAAACTCAGGACCAGCAGCCCAGGGGTAACCCCACGCACAGTGGGTTGGGTCGTCCTGTATCAATCTCTAATTAAGAGCATGCCTCACAAGTTCTAGCTTATGTCAAGTTGACATAGAACTAGCCAGCTCAGGTTGCCTGCATTAGCATGGGTAGTAATTTATTCTCCTGAGCAAAATCAGTGGGTTTTGTTTTTGTTGTTGTTAGTGGTAGTGGTGGTGTTTTTTTGTGGTTTCTTTTTTTGTTTTCGTTTTTGCTTTTTTGTTTGTTTGTTTTATACGCTGGTGTATGCCAACTAAACCAAGGACAATCTTTGACCACCTTACTGAACTATCTTTCCTAGAGAGAAACATTTTAAAATGGGATTTTGGTGATTAATTTTAATGGAAACATCATTGTTATAAAATCTATGTCTTTCCCATCTCAATTAATGGGAAGAAAGATGAAAATAGAAGAATTTATGAAGAAAAGTTTTTTTCCCCTTCTGTTGAGGACATATTGGGTATGTATCGTAGAAAACCTATCTTTCAAATCAATGTATAAATGAAGAATTCATTTGTTTTAAAATCTGATTATTAATTGCTTACTTTTCTCTGTCAGATAGAAAGCTTTTGAGAGAGTCAGGAGCAATCTTGTAGACCAGTGTTCTATTATAAAGAATTAGCTTCATATATTAATTTCAAATAATTATAAGAAGCAAAGATATTTGAGGTAGAATCTTGAAAATCATAAATTATACAACATTTTGGAAAGAAAATGGACTTTTATAAAAACTAATTTATGAAACAGCCTCTATAAATTAGTACTAATTAAAACTTGAGGCACGCTTAATGAAAATTCACTCCATTTATTAGGACTATATTATCTAATATATCTTAACTATGTTTCTCTTTAGCATATAAACAGTAGCTACAACCATTATCAAAGGCATATTTTAATCTATAAACAAGTTCATCTACAGTATCTGTGGTGTTGTAATTATTATGAAGATGCATTAATAAAAATTGCCTCTTTTGCAAGTGAAAATAAACTGAATGACCAACCTGAGTTGGTAAAACTGTGTGTAGTGGGTGTTTTCTAGCCAGTTGAGGGCCACCCTGAGATATATGAGACCCTGCCTCAAAATAAGGTATAAATAATATGTAAATAAAATGTTTATTGAAATGTTAGTGATGATGGGATTACTCTAACAACATTAATATAAGCATCTGTTATATTTTGTTTAATTGACTTTGAGTCCTTTCAGATTGATTTGTATCCCTATAGCTCCACATTTGGTACATCATCAATCTGCCAAAACCCATCAAAGATTTATATTCATCTGAGTTTTAGGTTCATGAAAGACAACCAATATAATTATTGATCTTGAAAGTAGAGAAAATATGTCTATCTAAATACTGATTAAAATTAGAGGCCCTTCTAATGAGAATAGACTTCATTTAGTTGATGATGTGATCTGGGATACAGCAATAGTGAGCGCCTGCTGCAGAGCTGTGTAGACCTGAATCATATCCCAGAATCCACAGAACAGAAAATGTGTGCATCTCTCATGGCCAGTGGGCCCAGATTTGTTGGGAACAATGACTGCAGAATCACTGGACTTGCTGACTGTTAGCACGGCTAGAAAAAAACAAACAACACTAAAATAGTCAAGTTCCTCATTCAGGGAGAGACCTTGCCTCAAAAAATAAAGTGGAGAGTGATAGAGAACACCAATGCCCTCCTTTGGCTTCTATGTTTATGTATGTATCTGTATATTTACTACACACACACACACACACACACACACACACACACACACACACACACACACACACACACACACAAAGAGAGAAGGAGAGGGAGAGAGACAAGAATTAGAAAAGCATTTTCTATAAAACATATATTATTGAATGTCTCAGAACTATATTGTTATTTAAAACATACAAACTACCTGAAACTATTAACAGAAGCATAAATCTGACATCCATGGAGTTCTCCATTTTTCATGCTAGACTGACTCCACAGCTAAGATCCTGTGCTTTTTTGTGTGTGGGCCTTTCTTTACTGAATGATTTGCTGATGCCCTTGTAAATGAGAATCATATTAGAAGTATTGCCACAGTTTGCCACCTATTTCCCTAGTTTTGTGAAGTTTCATTTCTGAGCTATATCTTGGGTGTCTAATACCAACTCTCTGATTGGCTTTGATAGTGTAATGTAAAGTTACCTAATTATTGCTGTAATCAAGTTCCAGCCCACCGAGTGTCCATGTGCTGTATTCACTCACAGTTCTCTCACTCTGTACTCTGCTCTACCAGTGCTATTATTGGAGTACTGAATGTCATGTGTGTCTTGGTAGAATCTACATTTCTTAGTGTGGTTTATCTTAATTTAGAATGTCTAAATGAGAAACACATGTAGAAGTTGCTGATAAGAGCATAAAACATGTTCAGAAACTGAAATACAATACTATAAGTGTTTTTGAACAAATTATTTGACCATTCTGATTTCAAAAGCAATTTTTAAAGAATAGCCTGTGTCATATTATTTAGAATATCAAGATCTTGGTATTCAATATATTCATAGCTTTTCTTTCAGCAATAGTGTACTTAACATTAATAATTTGGATGACATTTCCAGAAACTGTCAAGAGACATATTGAATCATTACCCAGAAGTTATAATTGTACTTTAAGAAATCTTAGATGAAGAAAGTAAAAGGTTTTAAATAATACAGATTTAAAAATATCAATAATTTGCAGCTGTATGCTAACAATAAACCCATTTTTCATTGTGTGGCCATTAAACTTTCCCTTTTCCTGGATTTGTGGGTGATCTATGCTATCCATAGATGGCAGATTATTAATGAGACAGAATTTAAATAGAGAAGAAAAAAGGGACAAGATAGCATTTTCTCTTGAATAATGCTACAACTATTTCTTAGAGCCAGAGAAACGTTTTACATGTGAGATGACTGGTTGCAATCTGAGGCTATGAAATGGTGCTCCATATTTGACCACATCCCGTTGGGTGGGAGGCCTGGTGGTACTCAAAGAAAGAATAAGCAGGCTACCAAGATGTGACTTGATGGCCTATGACCATATGGTGGGGGAGGAGGTCCTCCTCTGTCATAGACCTAGGGGAGAGAAATAGGGTGAAAGTGGGAGGAAGGAGGAACAGGAGGATACAAGTGATGGGATAACAATTGAGTTGAAATCTGAATAAATTAATAAAATCAAAATAAAAATTAAGAAAATAATGCTATCAACAGTACTGGTGTGTGTGTGTGTGTGTGTGTGTGTGTGTGTGTGTGTGTGTGTGTACAACTGTCTACCTTGGGTCTGCTTTTGTTTTAAGACAATGTTCCACACTGGCCTGATGCTTATCAAGCAGGCAATCTGGCTAATCTGTGACCCCCAGAGACCTACTGTGTCTACTTTTTCATCTATGGATTAAAAAATGTGTACCATCAAGTCTAAATCATATTTATTTTTATTTTATTTGAGACTGAGTCTCATTATATAGCTGTGATTGGCCAGGAACTTGATACACAAACCAGGCTGGCCTCAAGTTCGGAGATCCATCTGCTTCCATCTCCTTAGTGTGGAGATTAATTAAGGGTGTGTGCCACCATGCCGCATGCTGAGGCTGACTTTTTTAACCCTTTAACCTGGATTATAGGAACTCAGGTCTTCATGTTTGCAAGACTAGCTGTTTATACCAATTTATCTCCTAGTCCTTCAAGAACATTCTTAGTGATGGATACATATATTTGTTTATGTCAATGTCAAATATTCTAGGTAAGCTGATAAAACAACACACAGAAGAATACCATTTTGAACCGATCAATGTGAAATTTCATTAACATGCATATTTAAATTAAAGAAAATTGTCGACGTTTAAAAGAAAAATCAAAGCAGGTTAGCAAAATGAGTTGATTAATAGGTTTTCAAGACCAAGTTCCTGTTCTTGTTAGTTAGAGTTTGAATTGCTGTGGGAAACAAGAGGCTCTTGTTGATTCGAGTTTGAAAGGCAATGGGAAAGAGGAGGTGGTTGGTTGAGTTTTAGCAGAGGTTGGGTCAAGATGAGGACTCATCACAGAGAGGGAGGAGTTTCATGGCTACACACTAGAAAGCTGCCCTTTGCACCAGCACATAAAGAGGCTAGATGCATCGTTATAAGGGAGATGCCGTTATCCATCCTAAGAATTGTCAAACTGCAGCACAGGCGCCTGTGGGACCTGTAACCTACAAGAAGAGCCTCAAGCTGGAAATGCACACTAAACAACAATCCCACAGAGAGCCGTGGTTCATTCACGTAATCCTACTACTCAGGAGGCCGAAGCAGGAGGCTTTCTGCTTTTCTGATGATAGGTTAGTTTGGCCTACATCATTAATTATCAACCAAAGCAGGCTTCAGAGACAGACATTATATAAAAAGAAAAGAAACTGGACTCAGTTTGATTGACAATACCTTTAAATTAATTGAAAGAGGCAATGCTAACTTTCCATATGGGTGAAGTATACAACTCAGTCTAAAACTTTGTTTAAAATGATCATATTTACATATGTAAATATGCACATATCACATATTTACATAATCATATATGTATGAAAGTTATATTCCACAATATCCAGACAGCATATAATTTATTTTATAATGATTATATATGGATATGTCAAATAAAATAACAAATGTAATGTGAAAGTAATATATATACCAATGGCAATAAATAAATATACACAGAAATCAATAATTTGATGACTAAAATAAAAATTTAGTTAGATACCAAATTCAGTATTAAAAATGTAATAAACTAAATAAAGGAACCAATAGAACTATCTGGAATGTATATAGCCAAAGAGAAAAAATGGAATTTTGAAGGAACTGGAACCCTTGTATCCACTGCAACTTCTTGTGGTAACTTTAAGCATCGCCATGTGAGCAAATAGCCTTATCTCCTAAGTACATTTCTCAGTATAAGGAGCTGACAGTATTAAAAAATTAGTTCTTGAAGTAAGGTTTAACCTGGCAACACAGCTACTTACTGTCATTATTAATTATCACTCCAATTTTTATAGCCAAGAGTCTACATGAAGATAAGAGGTAGAAAGAAAAGTATATAAGAAAGAAAAGCCCATTTCTTAGGATTTGGGGTCATTATTCAAGCTAATGGATCTCAAGGCCTCCTTCTTGATACCTTTGAGGATGTGTTCATGAGTACACAATTTACAAATAGCTGTATTTGTTTATCTTATCATAACTCTGTTATTTTAAAACCAAAAAAAATGGAACAAATATGTGTGTTCCTGTTTATTGTAATGGCAGAAATGCTGAAATAGAAAACCCTACTCTGCTGTGACAATTTCTTTATCTTAAAAGAAGAAATGAACCCATGAAAAAAGAAAACATTATTCTTTATCTCACTGACATACATTACAAATCTCTCAGAGGTCAAGTCTTCCAGTGTTCTGGGATAAAAGAAGATATAAGTCATTTGTTATGAAGCTGTTGAAAATACATTCTCCTGTGCTGCTACTCAGTCAAATACACATTGGTTGTAGTTCTCTGCTTGAACATCATCATCATCATCATCATCATCATGTGGAACAGAGTAGGCAGCTCCCAAAAACACTAACCAGAAGGTAGTACTTGTTCTTAGGGTATTTAGTGAAGTTTTAAAACTGAGTAGTTTCAGGTTAAGTTCTAGTGAGAAGAAAAGTTACTCTCTCTGAACTTTCTTGTAGTCTAAGATTGAGCCACAAGCTCATTATAGACTGTACATAAGAACACAGTGGATTCCCCTCCCTCCTTTTCTCTCTTCTCTCTTTCCTTCCTTCCACTCCTCTCCCCTAAACTTCATCCTATCTTTCTTTAGTTGGGGAAACGTCACTGTGTTTGCCTGGGATAGCTCAGGGATCTGGTCTACATGCCTCAGCCTCCCTAATTGGTGAGGACATGAATGGGCATGTGTGGTCATGGCAGGCTAACTTTCTTTTCCTGAAGTAGACATTTTATTTCATGAATTCAGAGAAATGAATCAGTGACATGGCACTGAACTTTGTAAATTGCATATTTTAGGAGCCAACCTGAGCATGGAGATATTTGCTTCCTTACTTCATTAGACACCTTCTTATGAATGTGATAGGCTACCCACCCAAATGGAATTCTAATACCTTGGGTTATCTTTTTTCATAATCATGTTCTTTGGGCTTAAATGATACAGACTAAGAGATGGGGAACACATTATAGGACAGGTGACATTCTACACCAAGTAGAAAGAAGATGCCACATTTTTTTAGAAGAGAAATTTCAAATTGGTTGTTGCTGAAAAAGTAAATTCTGTCTTTTAACCCATAGTATATCATGAATATATTAATGATATTAATAATACATGGCACCAGAGTACGTGAGAAAGTCGTATCACACTCTCCACTCAACTGTGGAGAATATTCTGACCATTGGCTAGATCTGGGAAGGGGTTTAAAGTTTACCTCCTGTATTGTCCTTGGCTGGTGCCTTAGTTTGAGCGGGACCCCTGGGCCCAAATCTGCCTATCATATTGTTCTACTTGTAGATTTCTAGGACCCTCTGGATCCTTTTATTTTGCTGTTCTCCCGACTTTCTCACGTACTCTGGTGCCTCACATTTGACCATGTCCCCTGGAGGGGGAGACCTGGTGGCACTCAGAGGAAGGACAGCAAGTAGCCAAGAAGAGACTTGATACCCTATGAGAATATATAGGGGGACGTAATCCCCCTCAGGAACAGTCATAGGGGAGGGGAATAATGGGAAAATGGGGGGGGGGAGGAATGGGAGGATACAAGGGATGGGATAAACATTGAGATGTAACAAGAATAAATTAATAAAAAAAAATAATACATGGCAAATGTATGGTTTATAGTACAGGAAATTTTGTAAGTTCATTTGGAGTTGGTTTTGTGCTCCTACTCTATTTCTAAAGCCCTTTGAAAGAAGCCATGTGAGAGTGGCTTCGTATCGCATAACACATAAAGCACTTGTAATCCATTCTTTTCACTTTCTATGAGCTGAGACATCCAGCTTCTCCTGCACTATATGTCCCCACTCCTGAGGCAGGCCAAATACACTCTGATCACCACTTACATGGACTGTGCTGCTTTTCAGCCCTTATACTAGCAATGAGTTAAACCATTGGATTTCTTGAGTCCAGAAATGTGGAGTCATGCCAATCTTCATAACACATTTCACATATATGTGTATATTCATGTGAGGATATAGAAGTATATCATATGTGACATGACATCTAAGCCTATAATATATTAGTGTATATTCTCACAATAATCACATAAGACATTCTTAATCCACCCGTAAGTATTGCTGTCTACTTCATCGTTGCTTCTGTTTCTCTCCACAACACAGTAGAGAATCAGGCTGAAAACTCAGGTGTGACTTCTGTCTAATAATCTTGAAGAATTCTTTCTTCTCTGTGTAACAATGGTTTGCTCTTTATACAGGGGGAGGAAGTCCCCCTCAGTCACAGGCATGGGGGAGGGGAGTAAGAGGAAAATGGGAGGGATGAAAGGGAGGATACAAGGGAGGGGATAACCATTGAGATGTAATATGAATAAATTAATAAAATAAAATTTTTAAAAATCCCCCCCCCAAAAAAACCCAATGGTTTGCTCTTAAATACATTTAATGGATTGGCTAGAACTCATTCATGTTATAGAAGACGGTCTGCTTTACTTAATAGGATCAAAAATGTCAATTATATCTGTATGACATCTGAGAAACATTTAATGCTTGACCAAGAAACGAAACCTCATAGGCCAGCCAAAGTGACACAACATTTACCATCACGAAATCAAATTAAAATGAGCTGGGATATCTCAATCTTTTCTCCATGGGAGCTTTCTCTTTCATGTTTCTAATCTTACTTCTGTTGGTTCTTCAGTAGATCTGCCTCTATATGAATCTTCTCTTTGGCAGATATTTAATATCTAAGTTTATAAGCTCAAATACTGTGTATTCTTATGTGAAATAGGATTTTAAAAATAGCCTCCTCTTTTTATATTATTATCAAATATATCTGTTGTGCTACTTGGGTTGGCCACTGATGACGGAGTTAGATAATGATTTTAAGCCCGCCTTAGTGAATTGCTGTGTCTGCTCACAGGGGCAAAGCTGAGGAGTTTAGAAAAGTGGGAAGACCTAAACAGATGTAACACTGAGGAGGCACAGTGAATCATGGATGGCCTCTTGGACACTGCATTGTGAATTCTCAGCTTCAGTTAGCCTTTCACTTACCACATACTCTAGAACCACTCAGGGTCATGTGCAGCCTGCGTGTGTAGAGGAGGAGTGGCCAAAAATCTCAGGTGAGGGTCTCTTCCCTTCTGCCATCAGCTATTAACAGTCCCACTTTCTACTATCACAAACCTAGCTAAAGTTAGTATCATTTTATTTATTTCATTTCTAAGACTTCAAGCCCAAGGCTATATATGCAATCATTTGGACAGCAATAAAATAATCATTTCAATCTAAAGAAAAAATATCTACAACACATTTCCATAATTTTCTCATATTCATTTCTGAGAAATAAAATATAATTTTATACACAAATTACTTGTTATTTTCTTTTATTCATAAGGAGTTGTTTCATTTATAACTTTGACCATGTATGTCCCATTTAATTTTAATATTTATTCAAATTCTAAAGTAAAATACTCTATCTCAAATAAAGTTAATACCTTTTTATAAAATCTGTGATGTATACTATTTCTTTTATTTATTTGAAGATTTAATTTAAAGACTTAAAGAGAGATGGTAGTTACGATTTTAGCCTTTAAAATTTTCTTATCTCCTAGGTATTTCATCACTTGATTGCATTTAAACCCTAGCTAATCTAATAAATCTAATAAATAAAATAATCTGTTGTTGAATAATGATACTGGGATATTCATACAGCTCTTTGTCAAACAGATGTTCATTTGTTCCATTTCCTGGTCATCATAATTTGTCTGAATCTTCTGTCCTTCTTCAGCTTAGAAGAGTCATAAAAGAGCTATTCCAGCTTTTCTTGTATATTACTGGGGACCACCCAATCCATACCATATTAGGTTTTCCTTGTATGAAATATTATTATTTTTTCATCATAGAAACAACATTTATATGTAGCTGCTATGATATAAGGGTCTCACTCTGGACTCCCCCTCATCATAGATCTTGTGACCTCTGTTGGAAGAATTTTAAATGATACTCATGGAGAACCATGTAGAAGACTGACAGAATTTATTGCCAAGTAGAGTACATCTCAAGAGGTAACAGTGGACAATAGCCAAAGGGACCATTGAACTCATCCACACTTTGGGCAAGATGTATGCTATCTTAAACTCTCTAGATCACCCAGCTTGCCCGGGGGGACTTGGTCTTGTCTCTGTGGTTGACAAGCCTGTTTTTCTTTATCAGCAAGTTTCCAGCTAAAAAGCAGCCTTGTAAGGCTTAGGGCTCCTCAAACCAGGTTTAGATAGTTGTCTATTAATAACCACTGACAGTTCAGAGTGTCTCTTCTCTTCCCAAGGTAAAGACTCAGACCCAATTCCTCTGACCAGCAATTAGTGTCCAACTGTTTTAAGCTTTGTTTCTACAAGCTGCTTATTATTAGGGAGGGACTCAGTAAATGCCCCCTAATCCCTTTACTATTTTATAATCTATCTAATACATATCACTTATATACTTTTTATATCTTATATTTTGCAGTATAAAAATATTTACTTATTTTATTTAGCTAGAAAGTCTATTGACTGATTTATATTACAATTGTTATTCCTCAATGCATTGTACTATATGCATAGGAAGTATTCATCAATCTGACAGCATTTTGTACCACTAAGATTTTATAGTCTGTAAACTGACTAATATATACCACCTTGCTACAAATTCACACATATTGGTCTTTACATGTCTTGATTGCTGAATGTATCTTTCATATCTTTCAAAAATCTATTACCAGTAAATGAATTATAACTGCCAAATACAGCAACAACTCCCCTGATTACTTTAGAAAACACCCCCTATAATATTAAAAAATGAGGAGAGAAAGGGGGAAGAAGGATGAATCAAAGGGAAAAGAGGAAGAAAGGGGGTTGGAAAAGAGATAGTTTGAGAGAGGGAGAGGGTGAGCAAATTGAGGCGTGTAGCGGTTTTGAAGAGGGGCTGTTCAGCTTGTTAAATTGGGATCATCTCAACACTACTCATTTTCCAGGCTTGTAGCTTTTATTGTTGTTGCCCTCATTAAGTAGCATATAACTGACTGTTCCTTTGGTATTTGGCATTGTTCTAGGTGTTTTCGTATTTAGCTAAGGAATTAATGAACAGTAGAAGCAAATCTGTGCATGAGGTTTTTATATCTTTAAAAAATAGCTAAAATACACCCAGGGCAGCTTTTGGAATTCAGATAGTCCAATACAATATAAAATATCGTTAGTCCCATCACCTCTGGGTAATTATTTCAGCCCTCCAACAGAGCATTCTACGATGTTGGGCTGATCATTTTTTTGAATAATTAATTCAACAAATGCTTAGTGAGTACCTACTCTGGGACAAACTATCAGATGGAGAGGCAAATTATCCCATATCCATATCTCTGATATTTATCTCTTTGCAATCACTCCTAAAATTATGCCTTGCTTATTTTAAGTGCTCAGTAGGTGCTTGTTGATACTAATGAGTGATTCACATGACTGAGAATTTGATGCCTTAAAGAGGAGATATGGGATATATTTGTCATATATAGTTTTAGTCTCACTTATATGGTTTCTACTTATGTGGTTTCTGTGCATCCATCCAATGGGACAAATTAATGTCCTGTTGATTGTACCATTTGGCTCAGAAGATTCACAAATTTACTTTCTATTTTTCTAGGACTTAGTACCTGCTCTAGTTTGCTTTCTATTGTCGTAATGAAAAATGACAAAAAACAAGTTGGGGAGGAAAGGGTTCATTTGGTTCACTCATCCCAAACATATTTGAGGGAAGTCAGGGCAGAAACTCAAGCAGGAGAGACTATGAAAGAGTGCTACTTATGGGCTTGCTTCCCATGACTTGCTAAACCTATTGTCATATACAACCCAGAGTCACCAAGTCAGGCATGGCATCTTTCTCAATGGGCTGGGCCTCTCATATAATTAATTAATCAAGAAAACGCCTCCACAAACTTGCCTATAGGCCAATCTACTGGAACTGTTGTCCTAACTGAGGTTCCCTCTTTCCAGATGACTCTAGTTTATGCCAAGTTTACAACAACAACAAAACCAATAAGCACAATGCAATACTTAGTTATGCTCACCAACTTTTCTATACTCTAGGGATTCCATTCAAGGAACAAATAAATATAACCAAAATAATCATATTATACAAATTAAGTCTCAGAACACAAACAGTGCCTATGTTCTTTCAAATTTACTACATTGTATAGATATATAAAATCATAAATGTTCAGATGTCATTAATACAGAAGAAAAACTTCTTATAGAACAAAGGGGATAAATGGAAGAAATGATGGGTGAGTGGAGGGGATTGCTCCAAGAACATTACATGTGTGAAGGAAACATGTGTGTAGACCCGTGTAATAAAAATTGGAAAGAATGAGGGAGGAGGGAAGGAGAGGGAGGAAGGGAGGGAGGGAGGGAGGGAGGGAGGGAGAGAGAGAGAGAGAGAGAGAGAGAGAGAGAGAGAGAGAGAGAGAGAGAGAGAGAGAGAGGACAAATTCTAGCTAAAAGTCCTATTGATGTTCTCCCATATGACATTACTCCTTCCATTTTTGGAATGATTTGCTTTCTCCTGCAGAGGCTGGCTAAAGCTACCCTTTTCTCTGAGAAGCCCACCTCCCTTGCTTCCTGGACAAGCATTCCCACACTGCATTCTCTCTACCATTGTGGTTACAGTAAGCATCTATTATATCAAATGAAGTTTTGCTTAAAATATCACTTAGATTATGTATTCTTAGATATAAAATTCTTAAAGTTATAAACTTCCGAACAGCTTTTCTAGCTTTGTATTGTTCTTGTTGCCATGTCTGGGTTACTGTAAGCTCTTATCACCTTTTAAATAGTAACATATTTTTTCTAACTTTGTAGCTTATGGTTATTATTCCCAGGTTTTCCATGATAAAATGGGACCAAAATTCCTTTTCAACTAGCCTTATGAAGTTATAATAGAAGTTATAAACTGTAACTCATATATAACTTAAAAAGTACCTTATTAAATTACTCCCATCCATAAAAAACATAGTGAGAACACAATTACAAAAGGTTTAGTTGGTCTGAATTATAAATTCATATAAGTAATGTACTAAATTCTATATCTATATATGTATATATATAGATATATCTTATATTTCTAAGATAGAATGGGATCCTATGAAATTTAATGTTTTTTTTCAATTTCTATGCCTATGTAAAGTGCATTATGACAATTCTCACCTGTGTACAACATGTGGTATTCAGGTTGGGGCACTGGGCAACTCTGTGTATTCCCTTGGAGTATTTTTATGTGCAGAACATTTTACAGTCTGTCTAGTTCTTTAGAAAGTGTTTTGTCTCACAGCAACACTCAAGTGCTAAAGGTGGTCCAGAAGTCCTTCCACACATGTGCTGTTTTCCCATCCCACTTCCTTTCTGTACTCTGACATCTGTAGTGACCAACATTCCATTCCATTCTTCTACAGGGCTGACTCACTGATTTCTCCAAGTGAGGGAGAACATGTAGTACTCGCTTTTTTTTTTTTTTTTTTTTTTTTTTTTTTTTTTTTATCTAGCTTGTCTTACTTAACAAAGCAACAATCTTGAGTTCCATCTGTATCTTGGAAAATGATCAGATATTATTCTTTTTATGACTTAATAGTATTTCACCGTATAAATCATCCCATTTTTAAAACCACTCCCACCATTTTTTTATACTCAACACAGCTATTGAAAATTTTATGTTATCATCTCAATCAGTTTTTATATCACACACACACACACACACACTGAAGTTTCCTCTCTAAGCTTATGTTGATCTAGACAGAAACCGGGTATGAGAATCAGAAACTGTGGTGCTAAGCCATCTTTTTTAATGCTTGCTAGCATGGGAGTCAAGTAGCTGTTTCCCAAAAGTCATGAAAAACTGTCCATCTTTTATCTTATCATCACCTGTGTAGGAATCCTGAGAGATCATCCATTTCTGCCTCAGACTTAAGGAAATGTGGAAAGAACTTGAAAATTCTATATCCAGAGGGCAAGCTTACAATCAACCCACAGGGGAACCTTTAGTTAGATACGTTTTACAGCAGCAGTAATGGATAAAGGACACAGTGTTCAGTGTTTTCTAGGCTACATCTGTCTGTGCCTACATATGTCAGTCCTTCCCTCAGCATGAGTGCCACCAGGAGGACAGGGGTCGGTTTGTATTTGTCCTCTGAGTAGGACAGATTTTTTAAATTACCATTTGTTTGGTCATAGAATAATTATAGAATAATCTTCAAATAATGATAGAATACTAAAGAACAATCATAGCATACTAATGCTTGAGAGTGACCTTAGCATTCACCTGAAGAGCTCCGCCATGAAGACTCTGCCTGCAGGGACCGTGCATTTTCTCATGGCCATTTGGAGTTTTATTATCACCTACCAGCATGTGCTACAAATTGTCTCTGGACTTCATTGTTTCAAACACTTTGCAGCACAAAGATTAAATACAGCAATTCGTTCCTTTTCTCACTCAGCTGCAAGTGGCAGGTGACACATGCCTAGTGTATTTGATGACTTTATTTACATAAAGATAAACATTGAAAGCCAATGGGGTGGGGAGTGCAAGTCTCATGTTAGGTGGAATGAGCCGAGATAGTTTTGAGGAAGTGAATACAGTGAGGTTGGGTTCATAGTGATTGATGTTTTTTTTTTTGTTTTGTTTTGTTTTGTTTTTTCTTTACCTAAGAAAAATTCCTACAGTTTTATCTTAAAATTTCCCTCATGTGATAATGTGCATTTGAGGATCAAAATGTCCTACACCTTATATGAAAGACAGGCTGTCTTTTAGAAACGTCAGGTGGCACAGGTTTTTCTGTCAAATGAATGACTTATATCATCTAATTGGCCCCCAAAAGAAGTCTTTCTCTTATTATTTCCCTCACTCAGGCGTGAGCACATGTGTCCTAGACACATGTGTCTTAAGTGTTTCTCTGTCTTAGCAATTTTTGAGACTGGGTTTTCTACTTGGCTGGTACACTGTCCTCTGTTTCTTATCAACTTGGTAGCTGAGCCCCAGTTGTCTTCCTCTTAACAAAAACCAGAGCTGCTTGCTCTGCCCTCCTCCCTCTTCTCCTGAAAGCCAATCAGCCAAAGCTGATGAGGAATCTCCTGCAGTGACATCTGGGGCGTCCATGTGTAATCACAGATAAAGCAAACCATAGGATGGGATGTGATTTTCTATGGAGCAAACAAACAAACAAACAACTCAAAACAAAAAAGAAAAGGAAATATATATATATAATCATCCACACATAAAATGGCAACTGGCAAAGAGAGCTCAAATATGAAAGTTTAAAGTATTTACCTGGTCTGAGGGAATAGACAATGATTCTTAGAGAGGGAGAAAATCTCCTCTGGAAATATTTCCCTTACTATTCACAGGGTAGTGAAGAACATACAACTCTATTTATATATGATGCTCATCAGAAGTAAACTTACTTGTAGATTCATGAAGCTCTTCCCACCAATGCCCCTCCCCATTCTGGATGATGCAGAAGCAGTTTTCTGATACTCCAGTAGCAGTGACATTTGGACAGTGATCTGAGACAATAGTCCATGCTTCCTAATGCCAAAGGGACTTGACCATCATCACATGTTGAGATGTCAGAACGGGCAAGAATTTCTGTCTCATGATTTCAGCCTTGCATGGGGCGGAGGTGGTGGTGGTGGTGGTGCAGGGTGTTAAACACCAATCTGAAGTCAGGATTTAACTCTTTGGAGTGGAGATTGCCATCCACTCAGTGGTATGTGTAAATTTCTGTGTAAGTAGTATTTACATGTTTGTGTGTGTACGTACATATATGCACGTGGGGGTGAGTGCACGTATTTAGGCATGAATGTGGAGAGCAGAGATCAATACTGAATGTCTTTCTAAATCTCAATCAACTGTACTTTTTGAGATGGGAATCTGTCACTGGACCTGAGCTCATGAATTTGGCTAGGTTGGCAGCAGGCCAACCATCTTCAATGATCCACCTCTATCCATTGCCCTATCACTTGCATTGCAGACTTACTGCTGCTGTGCTCAGGTGTTTTGTTTTGTTTTGTATTAATGTGGATGATTGGGACCTGGACTCGGCTCCTTATGCTAAGGTGACAATCACTGTGTTCTTTAAGCCATCATGTCTTTAAAGGCAGAATATGGGAGAATTCTTTTTTTAGAAATCCCTCTGAAGTTTCTTTCTGTCTGGAATTCCTTGAGCTTACCTTTTCAGATGTTTCGATGATTTTTGATCCCTTCAGAAATGTTTAGAACTGTCTTAAATTCTTTAAAATTGGTGACAAAACTTCAGACACTGAAATTTCTAACACTTCTCAGTGCATGTCCATCACATGTACATGTGGTGAAGGCATGCAGTGTTCACCAATTCAACAGTAAATTGTCATAAATTGGTATATGTCGAAACGTTGATTTACTCAGTGGGATCTCTACATTGCATGAAATGTGTAGCCTGATTGCCCATAGAATGCTACTTACAAAATAATCCTTAGCATTGAGAGCCAGGCTTGGAACTGACATGGTCTTTTAAATTTCCAAAGTGTCTCACAATCAGGTATTATTTAGATATGAGTAGAGCTTGGGAGCTGTATTACACACTGAGCACTCTGTTGTGAAGAATACAAGCTAATCAAAATACACACCAGAATTGTAGTAGGTCGTGCATCCCAGCTCTGTCCTGGTCTCTGATTCTATCTTAGTCTCCATTCACTCCAGACCTGGACCTAGATTGATTTATTAACTCCCAAAATATCAACTAAACCAGAGTTGGGATTAGAAACATACACTACCACATCCCAACTCAGGTCTTCATGCCTCTGCCTGCGCTGTTTCTCAAATATTGGGACTACATGCATGCACAAACAGGTCTGACCCCAAACTTTATTATTTTTAAATCAACAATGCGAAGATAGAAACCTGAAAGATGGGGTTAAGTGCAGCTGCTGAAGCTGAGGGAAGCCAGCATCTTTCATCTATCACTGAGAAATGTTAAAGAGATGGTACTAAAGGTTGGACCTTTTTGATGAGGAGAAATTGCCCACATATAAGATTTTAGAGAAGAAGAGTTACCTAGAGGGCTATTAAGAGATAAAGAAATGGGATGTCACGGGGGAAGAATGACATTGGCCAAGTGTAGCTGATGTAGAAAGTGAGGAGATGATAGGGCAGGGATAGGGGGTGGCAGCTCTCTTTTTAAAGTTACAGGATGATCCACCTTATACCATACAGAGTGAAGCAGCATATGCTTGTCTTCTTCCTGCTAAAGAAACTAATAATGAGAGTCTGTTGCACTTGTAGTTTCTATCAACACTCAATAAAGATGGAGATGCATACAAGGCCATGTGCCTGTGTCCTAGGCCATACCAATCAGAGCTTTCAGAATTCAAAGATAGAAAGGGAAGGTCATGCACTTTAGTTATGCTTCCAGAAGTGGCCACTGACATTGACAGTGAGGTATCTGTGATCAGGCTCTCATTGCATGATCTTGGGGACAGCAGCAGATATGGCTCATGAGTCAAGATCGACACATGTCAAACTCCTCAGCTGTCACTCTGTGTTCCTTAATGTCTATGCACCATTCTTTAACGTGCTTAGTAAGTCTGAGTCCTTATTAGCATTACAAGAACTTTTGTGGTCTGCCAGCATCATCCAGATGTAGCCTCTTTTCTAGTCTTTAACGCCCTTTTAGAGGAATATCTAAATTAATTCTGGGAGCAGTTCTCCCAAAACACATAATCCTGGAAGAGAACCGGAATTTTCTTTCTGGCTTGGCTGACATTGTAGGGAATAGCCATTAGCTGGTCTTAGAAAATATGACCTTACCTTGTCACATAGACTGCCAGTGAAGAAACAGATTAACCATTCCATATATTTATCAGAAATGGAATATGAATCAAAAACAGAGCACCAGAGAGCCAAGGGGACTTTATTGCAGAGAGGTGGTTGAATTCAAGACTGTGGACAAAAACACTGATTATAAACATCTTAGGATGTCAAAAAGAAAAAAAATGCTGAGACAAATGTAATAAACACTTCAAAGGAGTTATAAACTGATTTTCTGTAATCTGAGATTTTATATAGGCACATTAAATTAAAAGGTTCATGAGGTCTTCGTTGAGAGTTTTAGGGCATTTATTTATATTGAAAATCCACAAGCTTGAAAATTGGAGATACCCTAGGGAAAAGTGGGGAAATAGAGTTCACTAAATTCTTCCTATTTTGTTCTTTTGTGGCTCCACACAGTACTTAGAGATTCTCCTTATCAAATGAAGGACACTTTGGTTCTTCTGAGTGCCTTATGCCTTATTTACCTTTCTAAAATCCTAGGAAAACCTGATATGCAAGGATCCTCCTAGGAAAACCAACTCTCTGCAGGTCTCACCAAGCTATCACCCGTCCTGGCTTAATGGCATCTCATTATGAGGTCATTTTTCTCCACAATGTGGCTTCAGAATTCAGCACAAAAATCAAGAAAATTTATAAAATTAAGAGGAATAGCCATTTAGTCTTTATTTCTTAATAAAGTTTTGACTGTCTACAAAACATCTGCTTATCTTTAGTCTGTCTTTTGTTACTAGAGGCCGTAGTCAGGAACCAGATTAGTGAGACAAATTTGATGACTTAAAATTGGGTCAAAGAGTACTTTAGAAGGCCCAGGAACATCTCATCCCTACCCATATTTTCCTGAATTTGTATGGAGCTTGAATGAACAGTCTTCAGTTAATGGCAGATTACTGATATTAAATAATCGGAATGAGCTAATTGGCAACAAAGCTATAATATATATAAATGAAGGTATATTGGAAGAAGCACCACAGGAGGGGGATGGGAAGGGAGAGCACACACTGGGGGTTGGGGGGAAGGAAAGAGGGCAGGGAGATAGGGCAGCAAAGGGAGGCAAAAGCAGTGTGGAAACAAAATGTCTGGTTTATATAGTGAGTCTCTTGGGGAGGGGAAGCCCCACCCCTAGGTAGAGTGCAGCCCATGCCAGCCATGCCCTGCAGCAGGACCTAACAATTACCAAAACAGCTTTTGCCTTTTGAGGATCACCCATTCTTGGCTCTACTCTCAATTTGCTTTTTTGCTCCATATGACTCAGCATCTCACTGTGTAAGCCTGGCTACCCCAGAAATCCCTACATAGAACAGGAAGGCCTCAAATTCAGAGATCCATCTGCCTTTGCCACCCAAGGTCTGGTAACTAAAGGTGTACACAAACACAGCAGGCTCCCTCTTCAAACTTCAAACTAGAAGTAAGGTCTTGTGCAAAACACTTTGGAGGCTGAAGTTATTTCACCTATAGACTATATATGTGCATGTGTGTGTATATATGTACGTATACATGTATGTATACATGTATGTATGTATGTATGTATGTATGTATGTATGTATAGTCATTTAAGACCTAGCTCTATGGCTCTTACTTGTAATTTATTTTTCATCTTTAAAAACTGAAATTATAGAAACAAGGCACATGGGTTTGTTTTTAAGAAAAAAGAGAAGCAAAGACAAAGGAGACAAAACTGTATGTGTGGAAACGCTTTCTTCAGGGCCAGCAAAGCTGTCTACTTCCTCTCCATGGGTAAAGTCACTTTCTGCCAAGCCTGAGTTCCTACATTCTATCTCAAGGACTTGCATGGTAGGAGAAAAAATAGACTCGTAGTGTTTTTCCTCTTATAACATGGACTCTGAGGTGGTGCACACACACATACACACACACACACGACACACACATACATGCACAACTGTACATACACATGCACACACATATATTTTTAATATATATATATATATATATATATTAATTCCCATTACCTCTCCTTCCCAGCCCACTCACCTCCCCACCTTCTGCACCTGATCCCCACTGTCGACCCCTTCCCACACAGTCTCCTCCCCAGTTCCCTCTCTTCATCTACTTTTCCTCTCTCTATTCTGTTTTCCCTTTTGAGTGAGAATCAAGCAACCTCCTTGGGGCATATTTGGGGCAATCAGAACATCTGCATTCTTAAACTCTCATCAGCACCTTCATAGTAAGGCGATTTTTTTTTCCTTCCAGCACATTCTGATGGGTGAAGAAAGCCGTAATTTCATTATCAACCATGAGTATGCTCTCTTTTCCTAATAAAACAGACCACAAGCCATGCTATGAAAAACAACAAAACAACATGGGAAGGCCTCGCGTGTTCAGCTACAATCTTCAGGAAAATGCCACAAAGTAGACTTTCCACCCAATGATAGCTCTGGGTCACAGGCGAGGATTTTTCTGAAGAGAATTCTTGGGTCTTGAATTTCCCCTGCTGCAGCAGTGTAGTTCTGTATAGATGCAGTTCAATCCAGCACCAACTCCCCAAGATAGGAGCAGAGCAGTTTTGAAAGTCAAATGTGCCAGGGGAGAGCTTCCTGTGCAGGGTGACAGCCATTATCCGCCCTCCTGCCTCCACTTTAAGGCTTTCAAATACCGCAGCAGTTCCTTAAAGTCTTTCTATTCATTGCCAGCACGTCTATCTCTTGTCTCATTATAATTTCACTTATTTCTATAAAAGAAACTTGACAGCTACAGAACATTTGAGAGAAGGAGAGAAGGGGGGTGGTGTGTGGGGGAGGAAAGAGGCAGGCAGAGATGGGGGAGAACAATCCGCACGTGGCTGTAAGTCCTCAAAGAACCCATTTGGGTGACACCTTCAGAAAGGCCTGCATGACAGCCATATGGCAGCATGGTCCCTTGGCATTATTTGCAGTTGCCTGGAGGCTTCTGAGAGAATGGGATGAAATCACTGCCACTCATGTAGCAAAGGGGTAGCTCTGTTCCCTGCTACATCAATAGTACACTTAGCTTCCTGTATTTATCCTGAGCAGAGATGCTGGCACCTGTAACTCCATCTGTGTACATTACAAGTACAATGTGTGCTTTTTTGAAGTTCTTACTTATTTGTGCATCCATTTCTTTCTTTTTCTAATTCAAGAACAGAAAAATTTAAAGTAAAGCAAAGGAGTAAGTCTTTGCTAATCTCCATCATATTTACATGCTAATCCCCAGTGCAATGCTATCTGGGGTTCTTGAGAACTGAAGAGATCATGAAGGTAGAGTCCCCCCTCCCATGAGGGGAATTTCTATCTCAATAAGAAGCCGGTGTGCTTTGCTATCTATGCTCACCGCCCAGAGGAAGCAAGTAGCATTCAACATCCTTTAACCTAGAAGCAACTCTCGCTGAGAACCCGACCACATAGGCATACTCATCTCAGGCCTGCGGTCCCAGAACTATGAGAAATAAGCTGTCATTTTAATTCACTTGCTCTATGATACTTTGTTAAAGTAACATGAGCTTACTGTCTATGGCTTTCTACATGACTGACTCCCTCTAAATATGAATCCCTAACATAGCAGCATCCTTAAACTATCTTTCTTCCCATAGAAACAAGGGAAATGAATAATATGATTTTCACATACATGTATATTTATGTCCATGTATGCCTATATGCATGTATGAGCAGGTTCACATATGTGAACACATGTGTATGGAGACCACAGGGCAATCTCTGTGTTACTCCTCACATGCAGCCCACTACTATGAGATAGATCTTCTTATTGACCTCAAACTCCAGGGTGCATTGGCAGGCTTGTAAACCCAGGCATCCCTTTGGTGTCCATCCTTCCAGTGCTGGGATGATAAGCCTCTATGCTAGGCCAAGCATTTTCACATTAGTTCTGGGGTACCAACTAAGCCTTCATGCTTATGTGGTAAGCACTTCACCAACTGAGTCATCTCCCCAGTTTCACGTCTTTCAATTTTGATAATATATTCCACAGTTTCTACTAGTTTATTGTATGTATTAAATCTGTGACTTTGATTCCAACTCAGAATAGTTTTTCAGGCATATTATACAGTAAAAAAAAAAAAAAAAAAAAAAAAAAAAAAAATATATATATATATATATATATATATATATAAGAATACTTTGATCACATGATTTCTATGACCCAAAATATGCAATGAAAATTTAAAATAACCCAACGACTTATCAAATTTTGATGTGTGGACCAGTAGTAGAACCTAGATTAGTTTACTTGTGTTATCATTATTGGTGTATTATAAGCCAAGATTTTCCCTGTTTAGGAAAACAAGACAGGAATTTCTGTCCTTGAAAGTGTAGATAATATTCACCTTTAACTACATTCTCTCTGTAACTTTTACTAGCTTGCTGTAAATTATCTAAAGATTTACTTTTAATAACACATTTCCTTTTCTAATTTTTATTTCCTTAAATATGTTACTGATGTTTTTCTTGGATACATTCTAGGGAGGTAAAGAATGGGGTAAACTATTACAAAGAATTGGCAGCAGCCGAATACTGGCTAAGATGGTAGCACTGATGCCCCCACCACTCCCTAACTTCAAGAATCCAATATAATGTGACCCTCTTGTGCATTCTTAATTGTTATTCTTTCTAAAAGACAAGACTATGCAGGTTTGGTTTTATAACACTTAAAATCACCCCCATCTTTGTGAAGTCCTATGGGTACAACTTTTGTCTTCTCAGGTTCTTTTAAGAATCATAATTGGTGTGATTATCATCACTAAGAGAATAATTAACCAGAGCTTCTTGACACTCCATGTTGGGAATGCAGAATTTCAAGTAGTAAGGACTGAGCTGCTAAACTTTTCCGATTTGAAGTTGATAGGGGCTCCTCCACCTGGATTCAAGTGACTTAGTCTTGCAGTTTCTCGTTAGCATGGTACAGGGAAGAAATAACACAGTTCATGTTGTCACATGGGGGAACTGAAAGGAAATCTCTTTAAAGGTTAATTGCCTGTTAGAACCAATAAACAAAAAGATCTGAGAAATTGCTATACTGAGAATCAGATTTTTCTCCATTGATGTATCACACTCCTTCGGAAAATGACTACATTGTTTTAAAAATAGAGACAGAAAGGCTATCATCACAAAGGCAGAGGGAATATTTGCAGTCCTAAACCTACACCTTCTCAAGATTAGAATGCTCCAATATTTGAGCGAAATGGGATTTTTATTTGGAGTATAGATAAATGGAAGAAGCTGTGAAATACCTAGAGATAGCATATTCATTTACATAATCAGGGGATTATATTTTACATTTATTCTGATAACCTACTGTAGTCAACTATATTTCACCAACATTTATTCAGCTTCTTAATATGAATTCAAGGACTCTCCAGGAACATTGCAAAGATAAACAATGAAGAAAATGTAAAAAGGAAAATATAATTTATATGAACTCCTTCCTTGCAGAGATATTGAAATCGCACTGTTGTCAATATGCTTCTATAAATATAAATGGGACCATACTATGTGTGCTTATCAACTGACTTTTACGTTCAACAATGAATATCAACTAATAAGTCCTAATAAGCAGTCACTAAGTCAGGACGCTGTTCTATCATAATTATATATGGTGATTTATTTAGCCCGTTTTCTGCTGACGTGTTTTTTGTGGTTGGTCTTATGAACAGTACAACAGTACATAAGAGAACAAGCACATTTTCTGATTATCCAATTAAAATCCAACCATGGATGTTGAAAACTGAGCAAGAATTTAGATAATCTGCAATGCAGCAAGAGTACAAAAGTGCAGAAGAAGCTGCTTATGTTTGCATTCTAGTCCCAGAGACAAGACAATACATGTATTGGGTGGACGTGTTAACCTAGGAGTACTGTGGAGATAAAATGTAAAATGTAAAAAAAGAACTACAGCTCTCTGGTACCTAGCTCAGCTACAGCAGGTGAATCCTGAGCCATGTACAAAGTATCTGATGAGTAGGTAGTCTTTAATTTGGAAGGTCTTAGTGATTATAAGACCTTCTACTTGCACAGTCCCCTCATTCTCGGCATCACTAATATGTATCTATCTACTAGTTATCAACCTACGCGTCAAAACTCTTTTTGACATACTTTTGTTTGAAACTTTTATCTTTAAAACCATTTCTAAACATTAAAAGGAGGCCAGAGAAGACATTGGTGCAGCTTGCTGAGTCATATGTTAAGAAAGAGGGTAGACACAATGGATGATAAAATTAAAAACTATTAGTTTTCTTGATTTTTTAAAAAAATGAACTTCAACTGCTTATTTTTTTGAGGCTGTACGTGGTAAAAACAGAAATATTGCATAGTAAAAAATATAGTCAGTCCCACTGATGAGGTCAACGAAAGAGTAAAAGAATGCCTAAAAAAAAGTTTAGGATATCCAGAGTTTAGATGGAAGCTAAGCGGAGGAAGCCAAGCTACAATGATGACGACGATAGCCTGATAGACATCTAAGGTTTTTCATCGTCTTTCTATATGCTATGAAAGCTGAAAAAGAACAGTGGTTAGAGAGGAAGCAAGGATTCACTTTAGATGGTCAGAGTACTTTCTCATCCTGTTTTAGTAACTCTAAGTCATCTGGTCATTGGGTAAAGGATGTTCTAAACTGTGCAGATGAAAGAGAGATGACCTGAGAGGTCATGGCCAAGAGTAGAGTTAAAATCATGAATTTTCTATAATGTCAAGTGTTAATAATTAGTGACCATCACAAATGGAAATAAATGACATTCATGGGGTTAAACTCAGTTTTGACTACTGGCAGTTTCATGAATATTCACATTCATTATATTTTATAATATATCTTACCATTTTAGTTAGGATGTGCTGTGGCTCACCATTCTATAGGTTGATAATGGAGATGCCCTAACCACCAATATTCTCCTTATTTTATTTATTTTAAAAAGATCTCATTATGTATCCAAGGCTGGTCTTGAACTCATGGTGCGCTCCTTCTATTTTGTTGTTTAGAACACAAGGACAAGTCACTGTGCTTGATATAATACTCAAATACATGCAATTTTGCAGACCTACATCTAGTATGTAGTAAGCATGCAATGTAGAATAGCTATATGTAAATTAGGTCAACAGATATTTATTAAGTAGCTATCCTGCATCAAATGAACCTATATAGCGCTTGGTGGATTATTGGCACTTATAACCCTTAAAAAGAAAATACTTCCACTTTCTCTCTATTTGTCTGTGATCCTTTGTTTTCACTTGGGTGTGACACAGAGGTGAACAAAAGAGCACTGTCCAGCTGCCAGAACTCTGCTTGGGATTTCTGCTCAAAATGTTTTCACCAAGACTTGCAGGTTTTTCTCCCTGTCACTAGTAAGCTTTGCTTACTTGCTACTGCCATGGAGAAAAGCTGTCCAACCAGCCTCCATATTATTCCACTAAGACATAGTAGTCTCCTTCAGCTTGCCTTAGTTTTCTGTTGCCAGTATTTTCACTCCAAAACCACACATATATAAACATTTCTGTCACTTTCTCATCTACATATAAGCTCTCTGTAATTTATTTTACCCAGTTGCTTATGGAATATGCCCTTTTTTTCACCTAAAGCATCAACTTTCTCTATTTATGGCCAGTGTCCTTTGCCAGACATCCAAAAGGTAGCAGACACTCAATAAATTTGAGTTGAATGAATGAATCCAAGAGAACAAGAAGAAAGACATCTGTCTAATAAACGATGTGGTAAGCAAGCACTTTGGATATTTGTTGTGAATATTCCCATTTAATCCATGATAAAATTCTTGCTACTTTCACTTCAAAATTTGGAAGTGTGCAAAATAAACAAACAAATAAACACACATATACATATATGTGCACAAAATAGCATGGGCGGATCCCTTGTGTTGCTGATCAGAAGACAAATAACTTCCCACAGTAGATAAGATCTCAGTAAAACCCAGATGCTAAGAATTTGGAGTGACTGTGTAGGCTTGGTTTTTATGCCAAATGATCCATGCTGCTGTCCCTTGGGGTGCCTTGTGCTGGAACCCACACAGATTTCCTGATGTTATTTGGCTGGAATTATGTACTTGTTACTCATTTGGAACTTTTTCATTTCATCTGGTACTTTGCCATATAAATAACCTAGTCTCTCCTCTATAAAAGATTATGGACCTGGCTGACTGCCCTTTTAAATTTAACATTTCAAAACCAATGAGGCATAGTTAAGTGTACACTACCTGTATGGAAATACAATTCTAAGCAAAATCTTTCTGTGTTTCTCTCTGGGTGAGCATTAGATGTCTGGAGCTCTTAGGTAGCACAGACCATGATTTTATATCTCCCTACATGGTTTTGACAGATTTAAATAAAAAAAATCTTCTTCTTACATAGACATTTATATTATTAAACATATATACAATAAACTACCTACAGCAAGAAGATCCATGAAATAATTGGGAATTATTTAAGTGTTACATTCGTAGTGTTTTGGCTATTTGTATTTGGCAACCTTGAAGGAAACATCTTCCCTATCTTGGGAAAGAAGAGTCTAAAATTCTGAATGTAAATAAATATCTATCATATCTCATCTTTATTAACTTAAAACATCTATCTAGACTTGAAAATATCTTAACCCTTAAAAAAACTAAGCTTAATTGTAAAACTAAACTACCTGGTCTACAATCCCATCAGAGACTTAAGAAGGAATAAAATTCATTATCTGAATAGACAGGAAGTACAAGTCACCAGCTTCCAAAGTGAGAAGATGCAGAGACAGCTTGCTGCCTGAACAGTCATCCAAATCTCTCCATAATGTTGGAGCATCATCTTCAGCATTGTGGCCCAATATATCTGACAGACACATTTGCAAGGCAGGAACTATTAAGGACTTGCTTACCCTGTCTTGGCAGAGTTTGGCTGTCGACTCTGCTTGCATCCAAGCTTGCCCCTTTTTAGGCAGAATTCTGTCTGTGGTAGAAATGAGGACATTTTCACCAGTGGCTTGTTTGCCATATTTGAAGCCATCTCTATAAGGAGGTTCACTGATGCTCATCATCTTCTTTGAGGTAGGCTAGATGTTGGCAGGAGTTAATCTGTCTTATTATCAAAGAATATTTAAAATAATCAAAACATCTTTAAATGCCATATTCTGTAGGTCTCTGAGGTTTATGAAGACCTTATCTAACTATTTTACTTTATCTATCTATCGAATTTGTTGAAACTAGGATGCATATTCTTGTAATAAAAATATAGTAATTGACATGACCATGACTTGATCAACTAACAATTAACTTGTATTTTTCTAATTATCCTAGGAAGCCAATACATCAAAAGTATTGGAAGTAAACCTTGTATTATAGTTGAGTTGTATGGGTAGAGTAGAGTAGAAATATATATATATATATATATATATATATATATATGTATATATATATATACATATATATATATATATTCATCATAAATTTGAATTCTATACCAATGTATCAAAATTAAACTCATTTTACATCTATATACAAAAGTCTATAGAAGTGAATTAAAAATAACGCTATGAGTAACAATTAAGGCATTAAGTTGAGGAGTAGACTCAATAATCTACTTTTTTGTCCTGTTGTACCTAAATATTTTTATATTCCCTTCTTTCTTTTCTTTTCATAGCTATAAGAAACCATCATGTACTAAATTTCATTTAATTTTTTTGATCCAGAGACTGTGTTCCTACCTTAGTAGGTCTCTTCTTAAAGTTGTGTGGGCCAAGTGACAAGGAGATCTTGATGGGAAACCAAAAAATGAAGTATATTGATCTGTACTAGTTGTGCTAAGTAACAAAGTATTGTGAAGTGCTAGGCAGCAAATAAATATGATTTTTGTTATAACCTAATTTATGAATCATTGCTCGCACCCACTAAGTGATGCTAACCAACTTAGGACAAAACATAATGAGGGCTGAAAAGGCACAATGAGAAGGTGTGCAGGTTTCTACCCAGCAGCTGGGCATACATTGTAAGATTGAATGGTCAGAAATGCTAGGGTTTTACCAAGATTCTAAAAGTCTATTTATTTTATTTATTTGATTATGATTATTCAATAATCAACAAAGTTACTCATTTTGCTATTTCAGAAATAAACAAACTATGTGTTTCATTGATCTAGCCAAATGTATGAGTCTTTCAGCCAAGACTTGTATTTTCCACCAAGAATTCTGCACACTTCTATGAGAAGCTGCAATTTCTTAATCCACTTTCTTCAGCCTGAATTGCTAAATATCCTCCCAATTTCAGCATTCGTTAATGTAGTAATTCAATTTCTGTGGACTTGGTCTATTCAAAAGGTGAGGACAGAGAAATATTACATGAGAGGGTTTTTTTTTTTCCTATCATGTGAATTGAAGAATCTATAGTGGAAAGATAAAGGCAAATTATTCCAGGCACAATAATTTGGCAAAAATGAGTTTAAACAGCTCTTAACTTGCATCTCACAAACTGATGTTCATCCTCTCCTATTTCAACAAAGGAGGTCACTCCATAGAAGGACCTCTGAATTTTTAGGGACCGCTAAACTATCTCAATATTGATTGTGAAAGCTGTGACATTGAAAAGTCCTTCAAGGGCAATGTGGCTACATGCTCTACTATGCACATTTCCCCACATTTTGTAAGCATTTCTTTTGTTCTGTTATATTCCTGTGGAATTTCTAGATCTATTACTGAAAACTGAGTTGAACACAAATGTCTCAGTTTTGGTCTGCTTTGATTTGACATTCCTCTTGGTCATGGCACTCTACATGATGGCTTTTGGATGCTGTTTTCCACCTGCCTAACAACATCAAAAGTATTTAACCTTTTTGAATTAAACCGAGAACCTTGAGACTTACCTGACATCAGTGCCACCTAATTCAAAGGTCAAACTATTTTTCTCAAAATGCAATATTATCATGACACCTGAGCTGATAAAAAAAGTAACCAGTCAATTTTTCTATTTGACATGGGGAAGATGACACACATGTAATGGCATGTGTGTGGGGATCAAAGGAAAACTTGGAGGATTCAGGATTTGATTCAGATCTTTCACCATACGCTTGGTGACCAAACACAGGTCATCAAGTTTGCACAAGTCTTTACTCACTGAGATAATGTGATGGCCCTACTGTGACTTCCTATCACCTAATTTGAGGCTAGTTTCTTGAGCTCATGTGCCTGCTGACTTAGGCTTTCCATGTTTTTCTCATCAATGATAAATTGCTACTATTATCCTGAGACCCAAGGCTTCCTGTGTGCCTCTTTTCATGCCTGTGGTGGATGTAAACATGTTTTTCTTTTGACCACAAGTGTGGGACATGAAACAGAATTGTGTGAGGGCTTGCAGTGTTTGTTTGTTAGCAACATACTTGTGAGAGGATCCGTGGTTTGTCCACCAGAAGAGGAACTGCCTCCTGCAGGGGCATGGTCTTTACCAGCTTATAAACATCTTAGTATGGACTCTGAAAGGAGATGTAGGAGCCTAAAACCAGAGGCTTGGCATTTTGGCTTTTGCATCATTTGGCTGTTCATTGCTCCACTTCAATACTCTCCTAGAGAAAAATACTCCATAGTACACATTGAGGTTACAGTTCTGCCTGCTGCTTCAGGATCCAGCTGCAGCAGCTGTGGTCACTTGTGCTGAATTTCTGTTTTGCTGTTTAACAAGTCTGCTGGAATCCTGTCGAGGAGTGGGATTGGCCCAAGGAACTGAGTCTAAAAAGGTCTACTTCTCCTGTCTGCATTAACCTCTTTTCTCTCCTATCTAGGGTAGGTGGGTTGAAAGAGAGGTATAGGCATTAAAGAACCCCCAAATAAAGTAGGCTTGTTAAAGTTCAAAGCCTACAGCCACCTCTCACGGCTCCCCTCTTGGTCACCTTGTCCTGCTTTCGAAAAAAAAAAAATCTATGTTTAAGTCTAAAGCCTGCCTGAAATTTTCTTTCATTGTTACATAGAGGACCAAGTTCCCTATTTTCCATAAATCATTGTATTTCTCATTGAAATGTTATATGAACCACTTTTTAAATTCTATATGAGGCTTAATAGAAAATACGCTTAAGTATTTATGACACTTCTTAATATACACTAAGCTGGCCAAGAACTGGCACGCAGTAATTCTTGAATAGATAAATTGTTGATAAAGTTAATGACTTTTAAGTGTTTGAAAATCAGGAAAATAAGCTATGTCATTGCCTTTGTTTAAAAATGAAAGTGTTTGGAAATTAGAGGAATAGTTTTCCAGTATAGGAGAAAAAGTGTAGAGTGGAACAAGATTTATCATGGATAACTAAGACTGATGGTGATAACATGTTTGCAGGTCTGTGGAAGTGAGGGTCAGGGAAATTCAAATATCCACATTTTAGAAATCAGGAATTTGTAGCAATGAGAGGAAACTGAGAGTCAGGTGCCTTCCCTGCCCCAGCGAATAATTGTGCTAAAATCCAAGGCAAGGGCTAGGTAAATTTCATATCTGCCATACACAAAACTGTGTGCTTGGAGTGATGGCTCTTACTTCTCTTTCACTTTCAAAACTCATACATTTGGCTTTCCTGACAGAATCAAAATAGGAACACTGCCTTTAAGAGACATTTAGAACATTTGATTCTCAGTCAGCTTCTGGTGGTAGAAGAGAAATATAGGAAGCTTGTAATAGAAAGAAAAGGAATTCTGGGGTGTCAAGAGGCAGCAGTGGGGGCAGACAGAGAAAAGTAGAAATATAGGGACGCCAACGCAAAGGACTTCATGGAAACCTAATAGGAAGAATTTAAAAGCCAAAGCAAACGTAAAGAAGTAAGCAATGGAAAATGAACTCAAAGTAGAATTGTATAAGTGAAAAGAATGTGGATCAAGAGGCATGGCTTCGTTCATATAATTTAGAGAAAAGTAAGTGAATTTTACGTAAAGTAACTAAGAGTTACAGATTACTTATAAAAAATAAGAAAGTAAAATGGAATCATAGTCTATTGGTATGTGAGTTAAAATTATTATTTTTCAGTGCTTCAATAAAAAATTTGAAAAATTAAAATTTAATAGTAACATGAAGACATAGATAAAAAATGAATGAGGGGATAGCCTCAAATCATCTAGAAGTTAAAATAGGCTTCATGAATAATCAGTGATGATAACAGACCAAAACTTTTAAACAAAAACATTTGAATACCTGCCCTCAAATACAGGTAGCACCTTCACTCTTGAAACAAGTGATCCTGTGTATGTGAAATTAATTTTTTATTAATTTTAATACCCAGAAAAATCTATCAGTTACCTTTTGATGAATAAATATGTACTTAAAAATTGTAACTGACTCCTAGAGTTTCGTAGACCCCCAGATCCTAGCACAAGTGACTGCATGATAGAAGTACCATTCAGACCATAGAACTCAGCACATAGACTGTACCACCTGCCATAACAAAAGACCCAATCCATCAAAGTCCATAGTTCCAGGAAAATCTGTAAACATACTAACCTTGCTTTTGGCTTCTGTAGTTCCACTTCTGGCTAACTGTTCTTATTAACTGAAGTATTGCAACTCAGGATATAGTTTTTGTGTTTAAACGCTCACACTGAGAAAGGCTGGGTGGTACAATGAGATCCTGAAATCCCAATGTATTCACCAGCGGACTAATAAGGACCTTCTGTTGGCTTAAAGCCATGTCTGACCAGTTATCTTTGGTAGATACCCCACAATAGAATCTCAGTTTGTTTTACACACATTCTGTGTCAAAAAGCAGCTATAGTATAAAAACTTAAGGAGCTTTCCAGGTACCTAGTAGTTCCAGTATTCTGGAAGCTAGGACTATATAGCAAGACATTGTGCGTGCATGCATGGGTGCATGTCTGTGTGTGTGTATGTGTACAGGAATGAAAATAAAAAAATCTAATCAGGATAATATGTACTTCAGATAACCAATGTAGACAACAGATGAAATGAATTTTTCTACATAACCACGAGAGAATGTCATTTCTGTGTAATGTCACAAAGTAGCCATCTGGAGTGAATTGGGAAGATGATGATATAGGAAGGTTGCAGGGGGAAAATAAATTTAAAAGCACATTTATTCAGTGGGAAGTTTAGTTTTAAGGCATTTCATTGAAATATATGAAAGCATTAGTGCCATATTAAAACATGGCACAGGTGCCAAAACCAATCACCATTAAAAGTTATACGAGGTAACACAATATAAGACTATCAAATGGGCATGAGGGAAATGTAAGAAAAGAAAGAGAATACGGCGAAAGGCAGCTAAAATGAAGGGCCATTTGAGAGGTGGTATACCAAATACGGTACAAACCTCCTAAATATGTAGGTTAATCCAAGTGGAATTGTCAAATAACAGAGGAGAGAGAGCCACAGTTGGACTCTCCTGTCACTAAACGAAGCATCCAGTTCTAAGAATGTATTACAACTAATTGAATTGTTAGACAAAGGGACCCCAACCAACCTAGGTTATTGTCAAGGATATTGGTTGCTTTCCACAAACTGCCCATAAGTCCTTATTGCTGAAGACAAAACCCACAGAACTCATTGAACTTGGAGAAGTTGAACTGTGCCTAACCTGAGCTTTATTATTTAAACGGTTCATATATAAGAAAATTGATAATGGTTAAGTATTGATTCTGACAAAAAAATCTATAACTTAAGTTAGAAGTTTTTTCCTGCTAGAAAATACATAAAAATTTAAATTGTTTAAAGAATATTTGTAAAATTAAAAAGATAAAAGATAAGATGATAATATACCTTTTCAATGATCACATTTTAATAAGATGTGCCATTTTAACATTCCTGTAACATTATACTTGATTATAATACTTTGTTTAAAAATTAACATAAAGTGAGATAATTGTTAGGGATCATGGAATAATTAGAAAATACCTTGGGAGGGGAGGAAACACACAAATTTAATACTTGCAGATGGTTGAGTCTCGGGAGTTAACCTCTCTATCTTGGTTTCATTGAAGGAGAGGGGAGGAGCTAGGCTTAGTTAATGTTCTGCAGAATCAATCATCTAGCAGACAGATTGTAAGAAAACAAAACAATAAAAACAACAAAACAACTGTTTAGCAAGTTTGGTCAAACTGAAGGTTTTGTGGGTGGGTTGATGTTCTCCCTCTACTGGAAGTTCAGCCTGGCTATAAGAAGTAGCCACTTCAGTCTCCATGTCCCATTCTGCTAGGAGTCTCAGGTAGAGTCAGCCCCATATCTTCCCAGGGCTCTACCCCACCACAGGTTTCCAGCTTGTCCCAGAAATGCTCCCCCCTTGTTTTCCCTTCTCTCTCCCATCCCTCCCACCTCCTACTTCTGGCTTCCCCCAATCTGACCTCTATTTTCATTCCCCTTCTTATCCCCTCTCCCATCCATTCTCTCTCTTCATCCACTGAGGATGAAGCATCCTCCCTGGACTCTCCTTATTACTTAGCTTCTTTGTAGATGGTTATCTTGTAGTCTGTGGATAATATCTACTTAAAAGTGAATATATATAATGTGTGTCTTTCTGGGTCTAACTCAGGATTTACACTGCCTACAAGGGTTTTAGGGATAAAGATGGAGCAAAGATTGAGGGAAGGGCCAAATAATGACTCTCCCAATTTGAGATCCATCCCATAGGAGAGAGCTAACCTCTGACACTATTAATAATACTCTATTATGCTTATAGACAGGAGGCTCCATCTAGCAGTGGATCAAGACAGATGCAGATTCCCTCAGACAAACATTAGGCAAGATCAGGGAGTCTTGCAAGAGTGGGAGGAAGGATAGGAAGGCTTGGAGGGGACAAGAACTCCATAAGAAGACTAATAGAGTCAACTAACATAGGACCATTGGGGCTCACAGAGAACAAGACATCAACCAAAGAACATTCGTGGATTGGACCTACACGTACGTAGATGACGGGCAGCTAGGTCTTAATGAGGGTCTTCTAGCCCTCAGAGGGGGGCTGTATCTGACATGGACCTGTTGCTTGCTTTTGGATCACTTTCCCTTGCTGGGCTGCCTTCACAGGCCTCAGTGGAAGAGGATTATGTGACTTGATGCGCTAGGGCAGGTTGGGAGGAGAGTATTCCTTTTCTTTGAGGCAAAGAGGAGTAGGGACAGGAAGAAGAGGGTGAAGTGGTAGGACCAGGAAGAGAGGAGAGAGGGGGCTAATGTAGGGATGTAAAGTGACTAAATAAACAAACAAACAAATAAATAAATATTGGCCAAACCATGTTTTAATCAGCAGTGAGTACTGTGATGATCCTTTTTGGGAATATTAATCATTACTTACTCATAGGGGAAAAAGGGGGGCATTGTACTCTAAAACAGGGGGTGTCAGACTGCTGTGTTTATCTTTTCAAATTACAATGAGATGTGCATTTCTTCTCCCAGGTGGCAATGAATAATGACTATATATTGCATATTAAATAGACGTAGCCCTTCAGCGGCTCCCCAATGCTGTTGGAATAAAAATTCAAACACTGAATGGACTTAAGATTTTTATATCTGCCTGATCCCTTGTACTCCTTCACAGTTCATCTCACATCACTCTTTCCTTCCTTCCAGACCAGCAAGTTTCATTTCACTTCCGGAGCCTCTGTTCCCTACCTCATTCTGAACCATGCTTTTTCCTATCATCTACCTAATTGTTTCTTATGTATCAATGTCTTTAAAAATCAATTTTAACACTATCTTATTCAAATTCTCTACACAAACTAGGTCTCCTGACTACACAGTCATAGAATAGCCTGCTGTTTTCTTCAGAGCACTCAGCACAATTATCATAACACAATGATGATTATATTGGATAATATCATCAAGGTCAACACACTCCAACATTTGGCCAGGATTATCTCTATCTTGTTTCATCATTGTATTCTAGCACCCAAGGAGGCAAATAGGAGATCTTAAATAATTTCTCATGAATTAATGAAAACCTATGATAAGTGGAAATTGTATAGATATGCTTGAGCAAATATATTTCATAATTATTGCATTATATGAGAGAAATAATTATCCTTAAGATGCATATTAGATTTAAAAAGATCGGGAATATACAAAACATAAGCTTCAAGTGCATAAATAAGTAACTCAATTTTTATTTCACTATAGAAAACATATGTAATCCTTACTTTCAGTAGGAGAACCCAAGTGTTTGCAATGTAGTTGTACATTTGAAATAGTAGAATTAGTTTTTATTATTAAAGTTAGTGATCTTTATAGTTTAGCTTTGGCCAAAGCTCAAGAAGGTAATAATTGGATTATGATTAGGTCACTCTAAAAAATATAATAAAAAAGAAAAGAAATTACTTATGGAAACTCAGTGAATTGTTATAATTAATGGGGATGGATCACTTAAATAACAGTTCTGCCCATAAATAACAACAACAAAAACAAATATGCAAGCATCGACTTTTAGATTTTGATTCTGCAGATGCACAGCAACTTTTCAGAAACAGGAGTTGAAAATTATTCTGAAATAAGTTGGGTTCATGACATGTGGAGCACAGGGTTCTGGAAATCCTATAGTGTTCCCCCAGACCGAATTTCATAGACTCACCCCTATGCCCCACAGAACACCACCTTCAGCCTCCCTTCACTCTGTCCATGTCTCCTGTGGATGCCACAGACCATCCCGTGCCCTTCCCCCTTCTACTCATTGTTGTGTCCCAGCTTCAGCTCAGGTTACACTCTTTGCTCAAGCCTGCCTTAAAGACTAGGTAGCCTGTCTGCAGACCTCTGTTCTCTCTTTGACCTAGACCTCCATCTCCCACCCAGCACCGCAACAGCCCACCAGCTATGGCCTCTCTTCCCCATTGCCATGCCATAGACCATCCCCTCCTGACCTTTCTCCCAGATTCATGGCTGCATCCAAGCCTCTAACACCAACAGGCGTTCCCTATGAACACATCTACACTAGAGCTCAAGTATCCGACTATATCAGTCTCTGAATATTCCAATATAGCTGAATCATGAGAAAAAGACCTTAAAACCAACTATATAAAGATGTTAAGGCCCTTAAAAGGAAATGAAGAAATCTAGGAAAACACAAGCAATTGGATGAAATGAATAACCCCTTTAAAGAAAGTGGAGAAAAAAATGAACAAACTATTGACGAGAACAAATAAAGGTGTTTAAGACCTGAAATGTAAAGAGAAACAATCAGGAAAACACAACCTGAGGAAATACTAGAAATGAAAAATTTAGAAATTCAACAAAACAAAAGACTACAGATGCATGCTACACTCACTACCAGAAGAGATGGAAGAGAGAATCTCGGGCATCGAAGACAGACTATGAGAAATGAATAGTTTGATCAAATAAAATGGTAAATATAAAAAAAGTACCCTTGGGTGGGGGTGTGGTGGAGGAGGGGGATTTTAGGTGAGCTGGCCCAAGGGCATGAGCATGGGAAAGCTGGTCACACCACTTGCTTGCAATGCAGTGGCATGGGCAAGGGAGAGATGCCTCTCCTGAAGTAGAAGTTTCTGGTTTCTTTAAAAACTCATTTGTGCTGTGCAGTGTTTTGCTGGAAGCTGTCTTGTGCTAGGGCCATAGTTCTGGCCAGCTGAAAACATCCATGAGTTTACTCTGTGACGAGAATATACTTACAAGCCCATGGGAATGCTTTTATATCGCTGTGCTTTGCAATGGTTCAGGTAGCTTCACTGGTCTTCATCTTTCTACACTTTACCTTGCAGAGACAAATGCTCCAGAGAACTTCTTGTGGCAATCTGGCTGAGTTTACTGACTGGCGTTGATTCTGTGGTGTTTTGCTGTTTCTGGTGGATCATGCTGCTGCTACTGATTCATGTTGCTGTTTGGTGTTTGCTATTTGACTGAACTGCTGGTATCCTGACAACAGAGTGTAATCGCCCTAGGAAACTACATCTAAAAAGACCCACCCCTACCCCTATTAACCTTTTTTCTCTCCTACCTCTGGCCAGTGGGTTGAAAGGGAGATAGAAGTGCTTTAAAAATAGAAACAAAGTAGGTTTTCGAAATATGCAATCCCCCCCCATGCGCACCTCATGCCACTTAGGGCAGGTTGGAAAGCAGGCCCTGAGGTCATGAGAGAAGGAGAGCTGTCCAGGCCTTTCACACGCTGCAGCACTCAGGAAAGTGCACTTCACCTGGGCAGTAAAATAGAGCTTGTTCCTCTGGGTTGAGCACAGGTGAGTCAGTCCTGAGGGCATGAGATCTGGCTCTCTCCCTTGCTGGCTGCAGCATTGGATGAGCTAGCTTGGGCAGTGCTGGAGAGCTCACCCTGGTGGTGGGGGTGCAGGAGATCCAGTGGGCTGATCAATCCAGCTACCATCCAAGGCTTTGAGTTGGCCTACCCCAACATCTACCATGTGAACTGCTTAGAACACAGTTATAGAAGGGTCCAAACATGCAGGATCTCCATGACACAAGGCAACAAAAAGATAATTGATAAGACTTAATAGGGGTAGGGGGGATGTGGGTCTTTTTAGGCTCCTCTAAATTATCTAGTTGTTGCCCTGTGTCATGGAGATCAGGGACAATCTAGTATTGGTAGTATAGCAAAACTCAGGGGCCTTGAACCAGACCAATGACTCATTTTAATGAATATTTCCAACTAAAGATATATGGATAACAGGTATATATACTGTGGGGCACACTGTCACACACTGCAACTTCCACAATGAGATTTTATTTTTAAACTTTTTTGGATGGGTGGAGATTGGAACGGGGAAGGGCAGGAGAGATGAGTGGTATTGGGGTGCATGATGTGAACGTCACAAATTATCAATAGAATATTTAAAAATAGATAATTTTCTTATTAGGTTCCACTTACCAAAGTTAAATCAAGACCAGATGAACAACTTAAATAGACCTATAGCCCCAAGTGAAATAGAAGTATTTATTAAAAGTCTCCCAACCAAAGTCAGTCCAGGGCCAGTTGGTTTTCAGGCAGAATTCTACCAGACTTTCAAAGTAGATTTAACATCAATACTTCTCAAATTATTCCAGAAATATACATAGAAGGAGCATTGCCAAATTTATTTTATGAGGCTAAAGTTACCCTGAGACCCAAACCACATAGACTCAACAAAGCCAGAGAATTACTAACCAATTTCTCTTATGAATGTGGATGCAAAAATGCACAATAAATACTTGCAACCCAAATCCAAGAACCCATAGAAAAGATCATTCACAATGATCAAGTGGCTTCATCCCAGAGATACAGGGATATAGGGATGGTTCCATATATAAAAAAATTAGTAAATGCAATCCACCATATAAATACACTGAACAAAAAAAACCCCATGTGATCATCTCATCGAATGCAGGAAAAAAAAAAAAAAAAAAAACTCTGCTAAAGTCTAATACCCCTACATGATAAATGTCCTAGAGTGATTAGGGGTACAAGGGACAAATCTAAACATAATAATGGCTATTTATAGCACAGCAACCCCATAATCAAGATCAAATTAAATTGAGAAAAATTCAAGGAAATTCCTCTAAACTCAGGAATAAGACTAGCCTATACACTCTCTTCATATCTATTCAATATGTAATACTTGGAGTTATAGCTAAAGCCACAAGAATCAAAGCAACAAGGACATGAAAGTGATACAAATTGGAGTGGAAAAAGTTATAGTATTTATATGTGCAGGTTATATTATAGTATACATAAGTGACCTTAAAAATTCCACCATGGAGCTGCTACAACTAGGAAACACTTTTAACAAAGGGGCTGGGCACACGAATAACTCACACAAATCAGTAGCCCTTCTATATACAAACTAGAAACAGACTGAGAAAGAAATCAGGGGAAAACACCTCCTACAATAACTTCAAATAGTAGAAAATATCTTGTGGTAACTCTAAGCAAGAAAGTGAAGACTTAAAGGATAAAGACTTCAAGTCTTTGAAGAAATTGAAGAAGATATCAGAAGATGGAAAGATCTTCCATGATCATAGATTGCTAGGATTAACATGATTAAAATAGCCATCCTATTTTTATTTGAATCTAAAGAAATGATTCAATGCAATTCCCATAAAAATCCCAACACAACACTTTACAAACCTTGAAAATACAATACCAAACTTTATTTGGAAAAACAATAACAACCTAACCAAGGATAGTTAAAACAATCCTGAACAATAAAAGAAGTTCCAGAAGTATCATCATCTAAGTTTTCAAGGTGTACTACAGAGCTATAGTAGTAAAAAACAAACACAAAACAAAACCACATGGTATTGACATACAAATAGACACATTGGTCAATGGAATTCAATTGAGGAGATAGACATAAATTCACATGCTTATGGACACCTGATTTTTTTTTACAAAGAAGCTAGAAATACATCCTGGGGAGAAAAAAACAAAGCTGGGTGTGGTGGCACATGCCTTTAATCCCAGCACTTGGGAGGCAGTGGCAGGCGGATCACTGTGAGCACAAACACAGCCAAGGCTACACAAAGAAACTCTGTCTGGAAAAAACAAAAACAAAACCACAACATCAACAACAACAAAAGACTAACAAATGGTGCTGGTCAAACTGAGTGCCTGCAAATAGATCTTTCTTTATCACCCTGTAGAAAATTTAAGTACAAGTAGATCAAAGTCCTCAAAATAAAATCAGATACACTGAACCTTATAGTTGAGAAGGTGGGGCATAGCCATGAACACAGGATACAACTTCCTAAACAGAACACCTGCAGCACAGAAACGATGATCAACAATTAATAAATGGGACCTCATCAAAGTGAAAAACTTCTGTCAGATAAATGACACTGTCAACTGGACAAGGCAGAATCCCATAGAACCAGAAAAGATTTTTACCAACTTCACATCCAACAGAGGTCTAGTATCCAAAATATATAAAGAACTCAGGAAACTAGAGACCAAAAAAAAACAAAACAAAACAAAAATAAATAATCCAATTAAAAACTGAGGTACAGATCTAAGCATAGATTTATCAGTAGAGGAATCTCAAATGGTTGAAAACATCTAAAGAAATGATCAAGAACCTCAGCCATTAGGAAATTCAATTCAAAGCTACTTTGAGATTCTATCTTGCACTTGGCAGATATTATTAGTGACGATTCATGCAGGGAAGATGTGGAACAATGGGAACACTCCTCCATTGCTGGTGGGAGTGCAAACTTGTAAAGCCACTATGAAAATCAATATGGCAGTGCCTTGAACAATTGGGAATCAATTTAGCTCAAGACCCAGCTATAACCACCCTTGGGCATATACACAAGGGAAACTCCACGCTACCATGAGGACACTTTCCCAACTCACTATGTTCATCGTAGCCTTATTCATAATAGTTAGAAATTAGAAACAACGTAGAGATTTCTCAGAAGAATGGATTAAAAAAAAACATGGCGCATTTACACAATGCAGTATTACTCACTGTTAAAAATAGTTACATCATGAAATTTGTAGGCAAATGGAATGAACTATAAAAAAATTATCCTGAGTAAGGTAACCCAGACCCAGAAAGACAAATATGGTATGCATTCACTTGTAAGTGGACATTAGCCATTACATAAATGATAACCTAGCTATAATCTGTAGATCCAGAAAGGTTAGGTAAAGAAAAGAGGTCTAGGGCAAACACATGGACCCTCCTTGGGAAGGAGAAATAGAATAGATTCTGTGGGTGGACTGTGGATGAGTGGGGATGGGAGTGGAGAGGATCAAGCAGGGGTCGGGGAAAGGAGGAGTCTGAATGAGCCATCTTTTGTAGCCAGGGCAGAGGTGGAACTGGGTTTCGTGTCTTTGAGCTGTGGATGGAGCGGATCCTATGGAGTTCTCTAAATAACCCAGGCTGTTGCTAGAATGGAAGTTTGGTCACTGAAAACTGACAAGGGGGAGGAATCGCTAAAGACAACACCCATACAATTCACTGAATGTAGTCCAGCAATGGTGGCGCACGCCTTTAATCCCAGCACTCAGGAGGCAGAGGCAGGCGGATTGCTGTGAGTGCGAGGCCAGCCTGGTGTACAAAGCGAGTCCAGGAGAGCCAAGGCTACACAGAGAAACCCTGTCTCAAAAAACAAACAAACAAATACCAAGCCCCAAGAACACAAAAAACAAAACAAAAAGCAAAAACCCCAAAACAAAAATAGTTCACCGAATGTAGAGAGATAGGCTGCGGGCATGGAGCCTTCACACTTAAGTTCTCACCTCTTTGGCATGGGAAGGTACTCTGCAGACCACAGAAAGAAACCTGTACACGCACCCGGCCCACAAAACCCTCTACCTACAATTTGTCCTGCCTGCAAGATATGCTGGGCAATGGTAGGACAGAACTTGTAGGAGTAGTCAACCAATGTTTGATTTAACTTGAGGTCCACGCCATAAGAGGTACCCTGTCCTTACACTGCCAGGAACCAGAGACTGAATTGTCCAGACGTAGGTTACAACCAAACAACTGGAAAAAATAAATTAAATGATTGCTAATGATAATCTGCTGAACTTATAGATTGGTACCTTGTTTAGTCATCATCAGAGAGGCTTCCTCCAGCAGCAGATGGGAAAAGGTGCAGAGAACCACAGCCAGACATTATGCAGCGTCAGGGAGTCTAAGTTGGACCGCTCCAATGGGTCCCTCCCCTTGGAGATCAAGGAAGCCTGTGAAAGAGAGGAAGGAAAGATTGTAGGAGTCAGAGGGGATGAGGGACACCAAGAGAACATGACCCATTTAATCAATTATGTGGGGCTCACATGGGCTAACAAACAGAAATGGAAGAAGCACTGGGTCCTCTATACATATGTTGTGGCTGTTAGACACTCCTAGAAGTGGGTGCAGAGCTGGGATGGATAGAGGGGAAACTGGGGTTGGGGTGTATTATATGAGAGAAGAACCTGTCTTCAAAGCAAACAAACAAGTAAGAAAAGAAATAAAATGGGAGTACCAGGGAACCTGTGAATGCTTTCTGTTTCTCTCCTTACTAATTTGCTGAAATACAGCCCTCATTTATATGTTCACGCTCTACAACTTAGCTGAGAGCACACAGTATAACTGAAAAATGGCTTTTATTGAAGAGAAATTCTAACTCAGGAAAGAAGAGAACCAGCCAGAGGAGGACAGGCGACACACAATGGAGAAAATGATAAATCAGAATAAAGTATAATGATAGCCACGCATCAAAATGTCACCCCAAAACCTATTCCTTTGCAAGTTGACCTAAAAATTAGTAAGCAAGAAAAAAAAATAGTGCCTGTTCAGAGGTCTACTGTGTACATCTGGTAAATACACACATTTAACCCAAGCCTTTGAATTATCTGTAATGGAACAGTGATGGTTTGGCTACTTCATGTTGCATGTATAGAATAAAGCATGCATTAAAGTACTGGAAATATAGTGGAGTGAACTATTTCATAAATCTCCAAAATTATGCATGTAATTTAAAAGTGAAGGGGTAGCAATAAGTGTCATCTCCTCTCTTCAATTCTGTCAAGTAGTATAATTTTATTACATCTTTTCTCTATGATGAAATTAAATGTTTCTTTAAGGGGGAAAATAGGAGAAATATGAGTTATTCAGTTATTCATTAGTTGCAATCTAAATGTAATATTAAAATTGAGATCATGTGCAATTTTGCTATACAAATGGTACCTTATCTTAGGGGAAGGTACATACTGCGTCAATGTTCTGGTTTCTTTGAGTGCTGTTTGGTAACATTTTAAATCAGTGGTCAATAATAGAAGAAATGGTTGTCACAAACTGTGTTGAATAGGAATATAGACCATTAAAATTCTCCTGATAAAATCCTTCTTTAGTGTGTAAGATAATACATTTGTCAGACTGAAAGATATAGATATAATTTATAGATTTTCAAGAGAGCAAAGAAGGAATATGTATAAATATAGATCTGTGCAGGAAGAGGGTGACAGAAGATCCAGTGGGCAGATATATTTCCAATGTACACTTATAGCATTCTGATATCTGCCATGCCACACTTAACTTGACAAAGGATTGTAGCTTTCAGAATTAATGATTCTCAATGACTTCTAAATTTAGCATCAATTTAGAAGAGGCAAAGACACGAAAAACAGCATCTGTGCCACAAAGCTGCTTGGTGGATAGAAAACTTTAAAAACTGTGAGACTAGAGACCCTTTAAATAGATATATTAAGATACACACTCACTCATAGACACTCATCCCAATTTTAAGGCTGATTAATATACAACTCTGTTTTAGCGCAGCCACTTCTCAAGAGAGGAAAGTTTTCAAATGCACCATTTATCAAAGTTCATTTTCACATTTGATAACTGATTGGATACAAGTGTGTAATTACAGATATAAAATTGTAAGTCCAGGAGCTTAAATTTGTTTTTACCTCACTGGGGCAAAAGGGCCAGGAAAACAATCAGAACATATTTGTATACCAGAACACACTGCAGAGGAGGAATATAGCCGAGTAATTTAAGCAAAAACAATTTTTCAAACTATTTCTTTTTATAGTTATTTAAAATGTCACAGGAAAGAGGTCATTTTTCTTCCTGAGCTAGTTAAATAATTGCTTTGGGAATTCGTCCATTGAGTACGTGCTTCTGAGAAACACACCTGTGGAAATCTAAAACTGGCTTTTGTGCTATCAATTGAGAAGATGACCAAGGTGTCATATGTGCGCAGCTTACTGAATGCTTTATGCTGACACTAGAAATTCTGAGGAGATCCCTTGGGTTTCTGAAGCTCATCAATCAAATAATTTAAGAGCAGTGTCGGAAAGGAAGTTGAGGACAATTTTATGAGAGCTTAAAAGAAAAAACACAGGACAGGCCAGTTGCCTGGAGGAACCTGATGGAGAAGAGGAAGAGCCAAGCTCTGCCTTGTTGAGTTAGCCATGGAGGCTTCTCAAGCAGCCAATTGGCAGAAGGCAGATAGCTTTAGAGTGAAAAAGGGAACCTAAAACACAAAGAACAACAAGTAAAATGTAAGCCTTTCTGTGTCAGGACTCAGAGGGTTCAGGGTACCTCACAGAGCTTCAGGGTGGCTGTAATGCTTACATGAAGAGCAGGGATTTCCTTCTTCCTGGGCAAATATGCTATCTCTATAGTCACTCAAATCAGACAAAATAGCAGCAAGGGTGGGTGGAGGTGGGCACATAGTTCCACCCTTAGCTGGGGGGATGTTGGGGTGTGATAGCATCCAGGAGAAGAAGAATCAATTTTCTAAAATGTTATGACCTTTACTATATTAACCATATCCCAGTCTAGGATCCCCACACAAATTGGACTAGAAGAGGAGAGACAGAGATAGAGAGAAAGGGGACTCAGGAATTGGTGAGGAAGGAGTGAATCTGGGAAGAGTTGGGAAAAAAAGGTATATATGAACAAAATATGTTCTATGGAATTTTCAAAGAAATAACAAAAATAGTTTTTCTTTTCTTGAAAATAAATTATTTTCTCACACCATTAAAATATTATTTAAATCTCTGATGGGGGGGTTGGGGGGGTTCTCCTCCCACACCGTCTGACCACAGCCTATCAGATCTCATCTGGATAGCCTGCATTCCCTTCTTCTGTGTTCCCACAGATAAGAGTAAGGGGATTAAAATCAAGATGTAATGTAAATAAATTATAATAAAGTATGTATTAAAAAGACTTAAAATTTTTCTGCTAAACAGAAAAAACCACTATTTTAAAAGGAATTACAGAACAGAATGCAACTTTGCACCTGAAACAAAATCTAAACAAATAGTTAAAATATATGACAATCATTTTAAAGAAATCAACTATCAGTAAACAGAAAACAACTCATGAGAAGCAAGAAATATCGCAAGCCCCAAGCTTCAACTTATTGCTCAGTGACGGTTTTCAGGCCTCAAGCACGAAGTGGAAGCATTACAATATTTAAGGACTGAGATGAGATGAAAGGAAGGAATTCTGGCTATCAGAGATGATTCAATTCACAAGAAAGCACAAACACTAGAGAAAGACAGTGGCACAAGCTGAAGCTATAAAGTATGCAAAAAGTCCTTCACTGAATATTGGTGTGTGTGTGTGTGTGTGTGTGTGTGTGTGTGTGTGTGTGTGTGTTTGTGTGTGTATGAATTGAGACAAGGACAAGTACTATACTGCCTATATTGGGAGGATTAGAAAGATTAGTTTCTGGTATTCAAACATTGCTGAGAATAATTTCCTTTTGACCAATGAAAGTGGGCAAATTTAAAATGCACCAGCTATCACATGTACCACCTAGAAAGCTTTGCCTCAGTAGTGGAGAGCACAAACTAAGTATAAACACTATTCTTGGGTCTCACCTAATAAATTTGAAAAAACAAGACCTGTAAAGATCAAATATCTTAGTAACGTGGATTCACTAACTTGGCATATAGAGGAAATCTAACAACAGATTATTAGATTGCTAAGCATGAGAAAATATTTATCAAAATTAAAACAAACAACAATCTGTCAAAACTAAGAAACAGTACAGATGAGAACCTAAACAGAGACATTAATATAGTTAGTATGTTTAATATGGTCACAAACAAGAGGAATGAATAAAAATGGTAAAAAGAGGCACAAAAGAAAGGGAGAAAGATTCAACTCTATCTTCCAGAAAAGAAAACAGTAACTTCTGAAAGAAAATCACACACAAATAAATTAAAAACCAAAGTACAGAAAACAGTAAGGATAATAATATATAGCAAATAAAGTATGTCCATACAAAAAATGCACAAAGAAAACAATACAAATTATGTAATGATTACTGACAACTTTAAACAACATAACTATAAGTCACAAAGAAACAAGGGCCCCAGAAAACAATTTTTGAAGAAATAATGCTCATCTAAGAAATAACATTAATCTTTCAAAAACCTTAATGAAGAAAATAGCAATGACAAAAACATAACAAAACAACACTACAACAAGGATGACAATAGACTTTTTAACAGAAACAGTGCATATCAAAAAGTATTGAAACAAATTCAAGACTGGAATGATTAAAACAAAGAAGCTGTCAACATAGATGCCTAAAGACATCAGAAGTATCTTTCAGAAATAAAGGCAAAATAATAACTCCTTAAACACAGAAACGCTGACTGAAAGAAGTCAACTCTAACAGGATGCACCCCATGTTAAAAGTAGGAGGAAAACTAGATGACAGGAGTATGTAGATCTATCCAAAATTATGAAGAACACCAAACTCGTCTACTGGTATAAAACTGACTTATAACTTTTGAGTTATACTTACACTCCTACTTGTAACTATGTAATGGCTTTAAGTAGAAGGTACCAAAAGAGTGAGAAAAAAAGACACAAACTACACACACACAGACAAAATCCAGGTTAAAGAACTAATACATCACCATACCTATAGAAAATGAGCATATAACAAGGTATCTGGCATTCCATTCCATTAGCAAATTAGAAATTAAAATAGTGATATGCTAATAAGACCTACATTGAGAATAACAACTGTTGTCAAGGATGTGAAAGTAGAGTTGGGCATAGTGGTGCACACCTTTAATACCAGCACTTGGGAGGCAGAGGGAAGGTTATTGCTGTGAGTTGCAGGCCAGCCTGGTCTACAAAGTAAGTCCAGGACAGCCAAGGGTACACAGAGAAACCCTGTCTCAAAAAACAAAACAAAACAAAGGATGTAAAACTACAGGAATTTACATTCATTACAGGTGGGCCTGAAAAGTGGAACAGCCACTTTGGGATACAATCTGGTGGCCTTCCACAAATCTAAGCAAATTCTTAGCATGCTTTGGTGGCATTCAACTAAATATATTGGAAACTCACGTCCATGCAGTACCTTCTACAAGGAATTTTGTAGGCGATTCTGGAGAAATTTTAAACCAGCAACATGGCAACTCTGGCTGAATACAACCCTTTGGCTGGAATACAGATACACTCTTAGTTCAGATCTTTCACTCCAAACAATGATGTCTAATTGATGAACAGACAAAGTGAGGAATCAGAGAAAAATTTGACAGGATGAGTCAGAGATAGAATATGCCCAACTCTTAGCAGAATAGGCAGGAAAGAAAGGCTACTTCAGAGAGAGGGGGAGAGAGAGAGAGAGAGAGAGAGAGAGAGAGAGAGAGAGAGAGAGAGAGAGAGAGAGAGAGAGAGAGAGAGAGAGAGAGAGAGAGGAGAGAGAGAGAGAGAGAGAGAGAGAGAGTGAGTTGAGTTCAGAACAATTCAATTGAACGCTGTTGAGTTCAGGTGAGTTTGTACAATTCTGTTTAGTTTATGTAGTTGGTAAAGCCAGTGCAGTTCAGTTCATTGGAGTTCAGAGACAGTCTTTGCAAGCAGAGAAATTCAGTCAGAAGCCAAGAGAAGCTAGTTTAAATCAGCTTGGAGAGGAGTTTTGAGTCAGAACAGTTGAGTTGAACCAACCAGCCAGAGTTCATAAAGAGCTAGAAAGGGTGAGTTTATTCCACAGTAAGGCTCAGAGGTTGAAACATTCTAGGCCTAGGTTAGTAGACAGAAGCTGGAAACTAAAGTCTTCAAGGTTTGGGCTTGGAGAAGATTAGATTGTACAGAGGCTAGAAGCTTCCAGGCCTAAGTCTAGAGATATTTAGATATAGATGCTCTGGGTTCAATCATGTGCCCAGATCTCATCACAAAAATAGCAACAATATGAAAGACCAAGTCAGTAGCTTCTCCCTAGAACCAACTACTTTTATAGAAATCTTTACCAATGAGCATTACCTAGACAAACTTCAGGATACAGAAGGTTTAAAAAAAAATCATAAACTTCAAAGAATTCAATGATTTAAAGAAGACACATGGAAGCAGCTCAAGGAAGTAAAAAAAAAAAAAGAGCTTGATGTGAATAAGTTCCCCAGTGATGTCCAAGAAAATACAAGCATATAGCTGATGAAAATGACAAAGGAAATATAAGACTTAAGGATGGAATTCAGTCAGTAGATAGAAATACCAAAGTGACTCAGGCTGAAATGAAGATGAAATTGAAAGACTCAACAGTTCACAAGAAACCTCAAGTAGAATTAATTCATCAAGCAGAATAGACAGTAGCAGGGCTTAAAGATAAAATCGAGAATTTACATTAAATAAGCAAGAAATATGAAAAATTAAAAACACAAAAAAAAGAACGCATGGGAAATGTAGAATGCCATAAAAAAAAAAAAAAATCCAGTCTTTAAATATAGACATAGAGGAGGGAGACCTGACCAGAAGAGAAAAATTTGGTCAATGTTCTAGACTAGATTTTCATCAACATCATAGAAGAAAACTTTCTAAACTAAGAAATAAAACACCCAGATTCAAGAAGCACACAGAACACTAAATAGATAAGAGCCGAAAAGAAACCCCCTGTGGTATATCAGTTGAAACTAAGGGTAGACAATGAAGAAAGTGTACTGGGAGAAGAAAAAGAAAACAAAACAAACACAAAACTCATACATAAAGGAAAGTCCATTGGAATAATAGGTGATTTTTCAGTGGAAACATTGAAAGCCTAAAGAACATAGAACAAAGCATTCTGAGTCCCGAAAGACTATGGCACCCGCCCCACCACCACCACCAAGACTGATGTAACTAGCATAACTATCTGCTGTGATGGCAGGAGAGAGAAAAAAGGAAAAATTTCCCAAGTCATAATAAGCCAAAAGAAAATCATAGCCAATAAATGAAATCTAAAGAAAATGTAGGAAGGATTATTTCAGGCTGAAGAGAGGAAAGAGCAAAATAGACAGACAGTTGTAGAAAGAAATAAGAAGCCATACCTATTAAAACACAAAATGCCTCTGAGAGTACAAAGAGCAACACCCGAAAGCGAATACATGATGATCACAATTATCATGTGGCTGTGATGGAGCACTCCTATAATCCTAGCACTGGGAGGCAGAGGCAGACAGATCTCTGTGAGTTCGAAGCCAGCCTGGTCTGCAAAGTGAGTCCAGGACAGCCAAGGCTACACAGAGAAACCCTGTCTTGAAAAACAAAAAATATAAATACCACTTTATAATAACAAAAGGATAAAAATTCCTCTTCCTGAAGAGAAACACACCACTTGATGAAGACATCAGTATCCTAAACATGTGCTGAGCTTTGAGCTTCTGTTGCTGTTGTTGTCTTATTTTTTCTTAAAGCCTACTAAGTATACTTCATGCTGCATGGTTGTAGGAACATGGGTAGCCTTTTGTATTTAAGCTTTTATTTGTTTATTTATATTCTACATGTGTATACATGTGCATCATATATGCATCCCTTTAAGACAGAAGAGGTTGTTAGAGTCCCTGGAACTGTGAGATTCCAGGTGGCTTGGCTAGCCATCATAACAATAGCATTGTCCCCCTAGCCTCCATCTCTACCCCGCCCTCCGAATTTACTGCCCTCATCCCACCCTACTTGGAATTTACTACCTCAGACCCCCATTCACCTAAAAGGTTACCTATTGTTAGCCTAACCACAGTTTCTGAGCTCTGCTTCTGTGAAGGGTATTTAAACCCTCCACTTTTACATAACGGGTTTTTCCATCTCCTCGGAGCTTGGTGGACCTTGATGCTTCGGCTCAATAAAATTCCTTTGCTTTTGCATGGATTCTGGATTCTGGCTCTTAATTGGGCTTCCAGGAGTAGACTCTGGCAATTGAGCCTAGCACCTTCATTCACACATGCCTTCCTAAATTCAAAAAGCCCATGTAGGACAGAACGGAAGTTTAACCCTATTCTGGGTAGAAGCCAAGCACCCCTGAAGTGCCCTACCATTTATTTCCTCAGGGTAGGTCATGAATAATCCTCTGCATGGATATTTGCTTCTAAAACAAGGTACCAAATATCCCAGGAATGCAATTCTCTCTTGAAAACTACACACACACACACACACACACACACACACACTAACACACACACACTAACACACACATACACTCACACACTGTGAGTTCTGTAATACATTTCAGTTTTCTATTTAGTCTCATCTTCAAATTCTTGCTTCGATCGTGACAAGAATTTGGACACCAGATAGCAATCTTAATCTAATCTATCTTGAGATTCCACAGCCTTTACCCACAGTTAAGAATTCTAGTGTTTAAAAATACTGTGGGCTAGAGTGTTCAGTGGTTACATATAGCTGTTTCTCTTTGGGATGACTCAGGTTCACTTCCAAACACTCATACTTGCCTGTAACTCTGGTTCTGCTAGACTCCGATTGCCAGAATCTACTCCTGGAAGCCCCATTGAGAGCCCGGGTCCAGAGTCCATGCAAAAGCAAAGTAATTTTATAGAGCTGAGGCGCTGGGGTAGAACAAGCTCCAAGGAGATGGAAGACCATGTTCTGTAAAAGTGGAGGGTTTAAATACCCTTTACATAAGCAGAACGCAGCAACTGTAGTTAGGCTAACAATAGGTGACCTTTTAGGTGAATGGGGGTCTAAGGAAGTAAATCCCAAGTAGGGTGGGAATGGGGGCAGTAAATTCCGAGGGCAGTGTGGAGAGGGAGGCTAGGGGGAACAATGCTATTGTTATGATGGCTAGCCAGGTCACCTGGAACCTCACAATAGGAGCTGACAATCCTGGACACACTGATTGTATGGGGACTCCACCACCGTCAAGCAGGGAATACCTAGCAGACATTGCAGTTGGTTATGTTGCTCCCAGCAGATACTAGAGGGCCTCTTGTCTTTCCTGTTTGAGCAGCCCCGTGGTAATGAAGTGCACAACTCTGTTGTAGTATCTACCCAAAATTTAGTCAGCCATGTTTTTCTTATGCCTTTCTAGCCTACCTCAAAATGAGCAGATAGGAAAATATTAGGGGGAGGTGACCAATGTGATGTAAGCACTAGTATTTGCTAATTGTTATATAAGGGCAGAGCCAGGAAGGTGGGGTTGCCATTCAATGGTTCTGTTTCTAAAACCTTGAAAAAAGACATTTCTGGGTTGTAAAACTGAAAGGGGCTGTGAGATTTACATTACAAAGAATCAGAGAAAGAAGGTACAAGAATGAATTTTGTAAAGTAGATGTTCTAAGAAAAGAGACAGTGGGGGGCATGAAAATGTCCACTTCAGTGCATTCATTCTTGGTTGAATATAGACCGAGGGCTAAAACATTACTATCTAGCATTCACTTCCTCCCTTGTGGGAAAGCAAAGCCTTTTCAGTGCTCAGAATATAGATGTCTTGACAGATAGATGGAGACTATAAATTACTGTACATTAAAAATGCTGGATATGATTTAAAAGGATGTTTTGGTACTGAGGAAAATTGCTTTTTGATAAAGGTATTTTTTTAAAAACCAGAGCATAGGCTTGTATCCTCCTGGTTTTGCTTAGATCTTCAAACACTCAGCTGCTGTTGAAAGTTTAAATCACTTTCAAAGGTACCTATCTTCAAGAGTCTGGGTCATATTTGTTACATTCCCCCAGCCCACTACACTGTTAACACAAGTTTTTCTGCTTTCTTAGGTATTTTTGGTGTGTTCCATCTAAGACAAATCAATCAGCTAATTTTTAGAGTGAGGGCATTGAAATGTAGGGGCAAAATTTATGCCATATCCTGTATATAATTTATATTCTGCAATTAATGATGGTCTGTATGAGAACTTGTCCTACAGGTGCCCTTTTTCCTGCATTCTGGAAATGACACCTGCCAGCACCCTCCAGAAACTGCACTGGAACAATTAAATACAATTAACACCCAATGATCCCTGGAGAGATGCAGCCTCTACCCAACCTGCTGGACGGTCTGCATTCCTGAGACTCACAACTTTCCATGGAGATCCAGTCTCCACCCAACCTACCTAAAGGACTGCATTCCTGAGACTCCATGACCCCCTCCCCCTCACCCCCGCTCATGGTTTTGTCCTTACTTCCCTGTGACCCTCAGGTCTAATTACAGATTTTCCTTATAAACCCATTACCCCCATTACCCTCGAAGCGCCGATATTATTCTCCTATCCTGCTGTGTCAGGAAGGATAGTCATCCGAAGCTCTGAGCCCATAATACAAGACCCTGTGTTTGTTGCATAGGTATCAAGTCCTGGTGATCTTTTTGGGGGGTCTTGAGATCTGGGTAATCTTGGCATAACAGAAACAAGTTCTTCAGAGGGGGAATATACACAAACACACAAACACACACACACACACACACACACATAGACACACAAACACATACAGAGACATAGATACACACAGAAACACACACAGACACACACAATGCACACACACACAGACATACACAGACACACAAACAGACATACACATAGACACCCACACATAGAGACAGACACAGAATATAGACACACACACAGCACACACACAGACACATAGAGGCAGACACACAAACCCATACCGACACACAACACACACAGAAACACACGGGCACACACACACACACACAGAGAAACACACAGACACACAGACACACACACACACACACACACAGTTTCTTTTTTCCAAATTGCATTATGTTCCCTAAATCAGTTTATGCTAACCATTAGAAAAATATCTTTCTTTATGAAGCTAACAATAGTATGTTAAAAATGGTGTCCACAGCTACACAAATCCTCCTTCACCATTCTGCTCAGCAAGAATTTTTTTCCATGTGAGAGAAAGATAAGTCAATACTATTTTCAAGGACGAATTTATAGAAGCCGTTAAAAAAAAAAGCCTCTCCACCCTTAAGATTTGCATAAAAAATGAATCATGCAAAGGAACTCAAGTTTGCGATCTTTGTAACACAAAGATTTCTGTCAAAAAACGGTTGGAAATAACATGCTGTTTGCAATGTAATTGTTACTATTCAGTAAAGCAGAGAAGGCAACAGCAGAGCACTTAGAGGCTGACAGCCTAGTCATTTAAAACTACAGGTTGTCTTGGAATGACAATGGTTCTGAAATTCAGCTCAACCCATGCCGAGAAGTTGCTAGCTCTAGATGGTGGAGAATATTTAACACTTTCATTGAATGAGTTATTCTCTCAGTTCTCTACAGAACACTCCACCTGGCCAAGAAACTCCTAGTCACATTTTTTTATGTCCATGCAATATTCAATGGCCACTGGTCTTGTTCTTTGCAGAAAGAGCTTCTAGAATCTGAATTTTTAATAAGGGCTTTTGTAGAAATGTGTATAATTAACAGAGTTATAAAGCCTACAACTGAATTTTTCCCACTAGGTAAAAAGCAACTACAACACAAAACTGTATCTTGGCTATAGGAGTTGTTAATAGATTCAGATATTTGTATAAGGATTTCTTTTCTGTTCAGAAACAACTCCATCTCTCTTCTGAAGCTCAATTGCTATCCTTGTAGTTGGTGGCTGGCCTGTCATTCTTGTTTCTTTATGTGGACTTTTGTTTGTACAAACTTTAGGCTGACTCCTTTGAGCTATTTCCTTAACTATGCATTGACTTTGGTCCATCCTGATTGGGCTTACGAGGCATGCTGTCTCTGTCAGGCAGAGTGAAACAGGAACATCTGGCCCAGCTCCTAACCCATATCCTCCCTTGGATCTGCCTTAAGCAAGAATCCTATCAAAGCTAGTTTGGCAAGAATCCTTCTGGATTTCGCTGATGACTAAGGAGGTTGAGCATTTCTTTAAATGTTTCTCAGCCATTTGATATTCCTCTGTTGAGAATTCTCTGTTTAGTTCCAAGCCCCATTTCTCAATTGGGTTATTTGGTTTGGTGGTGTTTAATTTCTTGAGTTCTTTATATATTTTGGATATTAGACCTTTGTCAGATGTAGGGTTGGTGAAGATCTTTTCCCAGTCTGTAGGCTGTTGCTTTGTTCTCTTGACAGTGTCTCCTGCCTTACAGAAGCTTCTCAGCCTCATGAGGTCCCATTTATTAATGGTTGACATTAAGGCCTGGGCCGTTGGTGTACTGTTCAGGAAGTTGTTTCCTGTGCCAATATGTTCCAGGCTCTTCCCCCCTTTTTCCTCTAAGTGACTTAGTGTCTCTGGTTTTATGTTGAGATCTTTAATCCACTTGGATTTGAGTTTTGTCCTAGAAACCTACAAGTAGAACATTACGATAGGCAGATTTGGGACCAGGGGTACCTCTCAAACTAAGGCACCAGCCAAGGACAATACAGGCGGTAAACTTTAAGCCCCTACCCAGATCTAGCCAACGGTCAGAAAATTCTCCACAGTTGAGTGGAGAGTGGGATATGACTTTCTCACGTACTCTGGTGCCTCACATTTGACCATGTCCCCTGGAGGGGGAGACCTGGTGGCACTCAGAGGAAGGACAGCAGGTTGCCAAGAAGAGACTTGATACCCTATGAGCATATACAGGGGGAGGTAATCCCCCTCAGGAACAGTCATAGGGAAGGGGAATAATGGGAAAATGGGGGGGGGGAGGGAAGAATGGGAGGATACAAGGGATGGGATAAATATTGAGATGTAACAAGAATAATGAATAAAAAAATAAAAATAAAATAAAATTCTGAATGTAAAAAAAAAAAAAAAAAAAAGAATCCTTCTGGAGGCAGATCTGGGCAATGCCTACAATTTTGCTTGATCCATTCCCAAAGGATAAAGTGATGCTAATTTTGATTTTGGTAAGGTTACAGGTAAAAAGAGTGTAACCAGGGAAACTGCAGTTCTTTTCTTAAGTTCTTACACTCATTAGCAAAATAATTTTAAAATTAACTCAGAAGAAAATTTGGATGATTTTATTAGAGAGAGAGAGAGAGAGAGAGAGAGAGAGAGAGAGAGAGAGAGAGAGAGAGAGAGAGAGACCAATTAACATTGCAGGACTGCTAACCTACAGATTTTAGCACAGGACACCCTCAGTCTTGTTCCCTGGGATAAAAAACTGAACCACAGACACAGAAACACAGAGAGTTTCCTAAGCAGGGAAAATATTCCTGAGAACAGGAATAGTGGAAAGAGTCCCCAGAACATCAGTCCATGGGGTGCACAGTCTCAGCTTCTCCAGTTTGTATTCCCCCAGGCGCTTTACAAACCTTTGACATTCTTGTTTCTTAGATGAAATTTAGGTAAGGAAGGGAAACTGAAAAACTTCTGCAAACTGACTTGTTCTAATGTGAATCTTGTTCGTTTTAGTTAATCCCCTACTCTGATATCATGTTCTTACTTTAATTATGATTTTGATACAAATCTTTACTTACTCAGACACTCTATCTTTCTTGGACTAAGTCTTAATGTTTAAAAATCATCAAAACCCTCAGTGTCTTTATAAAGAGAATTTTCTCACTATAGTTTAGATAACAGATATCTCATTAAAATTGAAAAGAGAAAAATTTAGAATATCTCAAAATAAATTCTATTTTGGAGATGCTTATATTTTTAAACCAAACTCTTAAAAGTCAAAACCATTTTTCCTTTAAAATACAAAAATATTAACAGAGTCCAACCAAGTATACTAGTACTTTTCTAACTTCAGCGTCATATACTTGAATTGGGAATAAGCAAATATTTAAATTGTCTTCTAGTCTGAATTTGGGTAACTATTCTTCATTTGACATCTTTGCTTCTTAGAGACATACTTTATTTACTATTGTTTTAAGAGCAGTGGCTCTATTATATCAATGTACATCAGATACAAAGGACAAAGCAATTCCTTAGACAAAGGTATAATAGGATACAGGCATTTCTTCTGAAGCCTTCCCGATGTTTAAGGCTCACCCGATTCTAGAAGGAGCTCTGGGCCATGAGGAATGTGGGCTACCATGTTCTATAAGCTAAGGCTTCAAAAGAAAGTTTAATCTCCTACAGAATTCTAACGAGCTCCCCCATGTGGCTATATTTCCAAAAATGGATTTCTATGAGTGTAGAAAGTAAGACTGTTGTAAGTTGAAAAAATAATATATTGGACCAGGTTAGCCTTTAAAAAAAAAATCAAAGCAGTTATTCCCTGTTGCAGGATATTTGATCCCATTGTGAATCCCAAGATGAGACTGTGAACTATAAAACCCTGTTTTTTGTTTGGTGTGGTTGAGCCCTAACACACACCTTTAATCCAAAAACTTTCTGTTTATTGTAAACAGGTGATTATGGTGTACTTCAGCCAGCCCTAGCAACATGTTTAATCCAAGAGCTTTCTGTACACAGGATTTAAAAAAGTTAACCCTAGATCAAGAGGCAGAGTGAGAAGCTAGCTGACAGGGATTAAAAGTAGGAGGGACTTTGAGTTGAAGGGTATTTAAGACAGCGTGGATAAGAACAAACAGACTTTTGAGCTTTGAGTTAGCAAGCTTTTTGGCTTTTAGTTTTTTTGGTGTTGTCTATTGGGCTGTCAGGTGAGCTAGCAAGCTTTTGGCTTTTGACGTTTTGCCTTTTTCCTATGAGATGGGAGCTGAGAGGAAGGTCAGCTACTACGTGCTTTTTCTACCTCTCTGAGCTAGCACATTTTCATCGCAGTATCTGCCTCCTGAGTCTTCATTGGCAAAATCAAATGGTTGGAATTTTCATGCTTTATAACAACTCTCCTTTGTTGTGGTCACATTTTTGTGACCCAAGGACAAAAGCCATTAGGGATTAACTTTACAAAGATCTAGGACAACCCTATTAAAACATATCTGTTCTCTCTGATGTCTCCTAAGAACCTCTTTAAATAAAGAACTTATAGCTTATACACCCTTCCACCTCCAGTACCTCTTTTCACTGGATAAGGTGGAGACCTTAATTTTATGATGCCCCAAATTTAGCCATAAAAAAGCTACACTTGAGTTAGCATCAATTATTCCTTGGGTGTCCTCTTCTATAAAATAATTTCTTTAAAAACACTCCTCTGTATCTGCATATAAACAACCGAACCAAAAAAAAAAAAAAAAAAAAAAAAAAAAGGCTGAAAAGGTTAGGTTTAGGGCTGGGTCCTAAACATGCTACACATCCCTAAGGTTTAGAGTTAGGTGCTAAACATGCTACGCATACCTAAGGTGTAAGGCTAGGTGATAAATATATTTCACATTCCTCTCTTCCCTCACAGCAGATATGAAGGAAATGAGGAAGCCACTACCAAGAACCTGCTGATGATTCTGTAACTCCCTCCAAGACGTCGGAGAGCTGCCAGTGACACATGTCTTACTTGTATAATGGCTACCCTTTAGCTAAATGTGTTCCTCCTTCCCACTTCCGCCATATTCTCTCAGTTGGATATTGACAAACCCTCCTTTCCTCATAATCCAAGACCCCTGCCTCCTAGATTCTCTCCACAGCTGAGTGGAGAGCGGGGACTGACTTTCACACAAACTCTGGTGCCCCATATTTGACCACGTCCCCTGGATGGGGAGGCCTGGTGGCACTCAGAGGAAGGATAGCAGGCTACCAAGAAGACACTTGGTAACCTATGAGCATATACAGGGGGAGGAAGTCCCCTTCAGTCACAGTCATAAGGGAGGGGAGTAGGAGGAAAGCGGGAGGGAGGGAGGAAGGAATGGGAGGATACGAGGGATGGGATAACAATTGAGATGTAATATGAATAAATTAATAAAATATTTTTAAAAATCCAAGACCCTGACTTTCCTACTCTGCTCTGCTATCCTGGTATCAGAAACAGCCTGACTGTAGGCTACACTATGGACTCCTCATTAACCACATGCATGGCATGCAATTGCCTTGTTTGAGGCCCATGAAAAGGACTTCACTCTGCCCTGTGAGCCTGAACTTGTCTCACAGCCCCATGCCACTCTTCTGTCTCTCCAACTGTCTGTAACATTATCAACTCTTCTAATAACTACCCAAAGGCAGTCTTTGTGGCTTCCCTGAACTCCAAATCTAAGACCCTTATGATAGGAAGAGGAGAAATGAAAAGAAAAACTAAAAAAACCAAAAGCCAAAAAACAAAATCAAAACCCTCTGCAACTATTTCCTTTCAGTTTCAGACATAGAAATAATCTGTCGCTTTGTTGTTGTTGCTTTGTTGTTTATTCTCCTTTAGGACAAATGCCATAATCTATGGCTAGTGATTCCTTGGTAGATAGAGAATTAAAAATAAAATAAAAAGGAGGTAGATTTCAAATGTCGAAACTAAAAAAAAAAAAAAAAAAAAATCAGCAATCAGCCTGTAAAGTCAGCTCTTTCCAACTGGCCTTCTATGGGTAGATTACAAATAAACTAGCCCTGGCTCTGGCGAAAGGGATGAAGGTCTATAAGCCATGTGCCACTGATTGTAGGGATAGGGATTCTCCAGAGGTAGAGCTTTAAATTGGCCACAAAGCTAAATGGTAAGGTGACGCCAGCAAGCATGGCACGCTATTTCTTCCTGGCCCAAATCTAGCCAAATCAAAAGGTGAACTGGCGTTAGCTTTTCTTCCATGGTCACAAAGCTGGAAGATGGACTGAAAGCCATGAATACTGTTAGCTTGGCATCTTTCCTCCTCTAGACGCATGCTGAGTTTCAGACCACATCCGGCAATTTCAGATCACCACAAGGCTGCAACACATATTATTAACACCAATGTGTTCTCTTTGTTTGATCTGAATGATGGAGCATTGTACTCAAACCCAAAACCCATGCCACTGTGGGAAGAGGGCAGTTTAATGGCCCTGTAATACAAACTACAAGGAAAATAGCGCCGGCACCTAGTCTTTCCTTCCCCCCTGTGCCCTTCTAGTTCTCTAAGGCTTGTCTGGTTATGTTTACTCTATTAAGGGTATAACTTTCTATCTCTCACCTCCGTTCAACATCAACACATTCTCCTCACTAATGCCAATGAGTTACCCTTCACGTCCCTTTGATGTTTTTAAATAGTTTTATTAAGAGGAGCACAAGCCTGCAAAAGGGAACCTGTGTTTTCTAATGGTACCTCGCTCTCTGTCTCACCTCTCTCCAGCATCCCATAGTCAATCTGCTTGCTGGCTATACATTTCCATATTTTGTGGTTGTATTCAATTGAGCCTGATTTTCTAGTGAATTTCTTCCTCCCCCCCCCTGCAATAGTTTCTAAATAAAGTCCATTTTTACAACTTTATTGTATTGCTCTACATTTCCTTAACATCTACTATGCTACAGTGAGCTTGAGTGATCCTATTTTTCTGAATCTGTAGCCGAGGTGTGCCCCTCCCTCACACACACACACACACACACACACACATACACACGGGGCGGGTGGGGGGGAGAGAGAGAGAGGGGGGGGAGGGAGAGAGGGAGAGAGAGAGAGAGAGAGAGAGAGAGAGAGAGAGAGAGAGAGAGAGAGAGAGAGAGAGAGAGAGAGAGAGAGGAGAGAGAGAGAGAGAGAAGATCAAGGTAGTATGGGCCACCAACAAAATGGTCAAAATTATTTTTCTATTATCTTTTACTTTCCCAACCATTCAGCTACAGCTACTTAAAGGCCATGTAACAGGGGCTCCTTAAAAGCTGTGTATTGAAGGGAGGAGTCAGTTATTGTCCGGATTGACTATTCTGCTGCCAGTTTGTTCTTTATCTGAGTTTCTCCTCAGTTTATCTCAAGTTCCAAGAACAGCAAGCCAAGCCAGTCATTATATATGGAACAGGATCATCATCTTCTCAAGCAATGATGACGTTCCTTCAGCCAGTAGACCCCAGAGAAGCAGACCAACCAGGCCTCAGTAGAGTACCTCGATATAGTGATATCATAACGATTGCTAGAGCTTCCCTCTTTTATACAACTCTAGAGCTGTTTCAGAAACTGAACGGTAGGACAAAGGATTCTGCTGTCATAGTAAACCAATTCCTATCAGTCATATATCTTATTACGACTCAAAAATGTCTGGTGTGTACGTGTGTGCTGTGTGTGGAGTATTGCCAGATTTTATTTGTTGGGACTCTCTGGCCTACAAATCTGGTAATAGCCATGAAAAGAATGATAGTATATCAGCTCAAATAATTTATATCAGCCTGAAACCAAAGGTAGTGCCCAACTTTCCTAACTCCACAATTTTACAAATAATGAAACCGATGCTCAAGACAGGAGATTTTCTTAGTGGAAGACGGCAGATTAACAGAGAGCTTCACCATAACCCACGGATCTTTCTGTGGGAGCACAGTAACTCATCGAGTTTATGTTTTTAAGATGGATTCATTTTATGTGTGTGAGTGTTCTGCCTGCATGTATGTATGTACAACATGTGCATGACTGATATGCATGGAGATTGGAAAGAAGCTTCAGATCCTCACGGATCTGTAGTAAAGGATGACTGTAACCCAGCTCTTTAAGTAACATGTAAAATCACTGATATTATAGATATAATGAATAGCCACTAATCTGTGGCACACTTTTAAAAAGTAATGTTTCTTATTATAAATGTTATTAATGTTTTATTGTTCTTTTCTTTCTAAATATTATCATTTATTTCTAACATGTGTTGCATGTGTGTGTGTGTGTGTGTGCTTGCTAAAATTTCCATGTACCACTTGTGTACAGATGTGTGGAGATCAGATGGTTTCAGATCCTCAGCATCAGGAGTCACAGAGGCTCATAAGATGTCTGACATGGATGCCTGGAACTGAAGCCATGTCCTGTGCCAGAACAGTGAGCACTCTTAACCGCAGTCATCTCTCTAGCCCTCTTCTTTTAAACAGTTTTGTTTTTACCTTTATTTGCACATATATTTTGTTGTGTGTGCACACACATAGTCAAAATGTCTGTAGCAGTCAAAGGCTAACTAAATTGTAGGGGTTAGTACCTCCTTCTACTGTGTGTATCCTGGAGATTAAATTCATGTCACCATGCTTGAGGGCCAGCACCTTTAGCAGCTGAGCCATCTGGCTTGCCTGCTTTCTATTTGCACACATACTTTTGCCTTTAGCCAGTTATTTTTGTCTGAGTTATCATGGAAACAAGCTAATGCACATCACGGAACTTTTCTTGAGAAAAACAAATGGAAAAAAAGTAAATTGTATAGTCACTAAAGATAAAACACATTTCTTCCAAGAGTGTTTACCATGTCTTTCCAGTTATGTAAGAAAAATTATTAGAGTTTCAAAATAAAATACAGGAACTGTGAGCTATCGTTTTTAGAACTTGTGCCAAATGTTTAAAAATTAACCTTTATTGTGTTTCTTGACTAACGAAAATTAACATTCTTAATTTTATTTTATTTGTTATCTTCATATTTCATATATATTATAAAGGTAAAAATAAGTATTTTGATAATGTAAAATGTACTTACAAATGACACTAAGGGACTTTTCTATGCATAAATTGAAAACTTTTATCAATTTTTTTTGTTTAAAAGATGTTTTGGGTGGGGAAAGGTACCCAATTTGATTTTGTCCTAAAGCAGACCATGAAAGCTGGGCCTGCAATTTAATCACTATAATCCAAGGTCGTGGGTGGGAAGGAAGGTAGGTGGATGGAGCATTTGAAGTCAGCCTTGACTATATAGGCAGTCTGAAGTCAGCCACTTCTTCAAAAGTAGCATCTAAAAACAGAAGGGGAAGGAAGGAAAAGAAGGAAGAAGGGAGCAGAAAAAGGAGGAAGGGGAAGAGGCAGAGGGAGAGAAATATATTACATTCCTTTAGCAAGGCAGAGCCTACTAAAGTCTCTGGTTTCTTAATGGCTGAATAATAAAGAAAACTTTCTTTTTTTCAATTTTAATTGTAGTTTATTCACATTACATCCTGATTGTAATCCCCTCACTCTTATCTTCCTGTTCCCACCCTCCCTCCCTCTTCTCGCCATCCCAGCCTATCAGGTCAGCTGGATAGCCTGCATCGCCCTCCTCTGTGTCCCCACAGGGCCTCTCTCCCAAGGGTCAGTGATCAAATAACAGGCAACCAGAGTTCGTGTCAGAGACAGTGCCCCCGGGGAAGAAAATTTTTCCATCTCATGAACATTGAATCTCCACCCTTCTGAAAAACGGAAGCAAAAAAGTCAAAAAGTTTGTTTGTAATAAAAGGTGCTTTCATATAGTCTGAACTTGGGCTTGAGACACCCTGTCAGCCTTGGGCATCTTCATTCATCCTTCCTCTGTGGGGGCGGGCTTTATGAGTGGGTCTTGGGATGCAGCAAGGCCTCAGAGGTTGGGAATCTCCTCACTCTCTTCTCCCAATCTGCACTGTGTTCCATTAACTAAGAGAGCGACTGTTCGGCACATGCCTGGAATGAAGGAGCCAACTCTCAAAGAACTGAATGGTGCTCCTAAAAGGCGGACTCTGCAGTGAAAGGAGGTATTGATTTCTGTTGTATTTTGTACGTGAAATCTACTTCAACAACAGAATCGATATATCACCCTTTCAAATCTCTGCTCTGAAGTTGCTGCTCTTTTTTTTTTTTTTTTTTAACCGTAGATGTAATTTATTTAGCAACCTGTTAATTTATGAACCTCTATCTAGATTGAAAGCCGTCTCTGCTCCTGACATATTAACTCAGGTATAAGCCAGTGCATTGAAACATGAACCTACCATTAAGCCCAGGGAGCACACGTGTTTTTCCAAGGGATGAAGCACCTGCTCCTTGGAAATATGCCCTAAATACAGAATTTAAAGATTTAAATCAAGACAGTGTCATGCTCTGTCCACTGGGAATTGGCATGGAGGACTAGAGAGATAGCAGATGGATCCTTTAAGAGATGACAAGCACTCCATCTTATGTAATTTGAGTTTGTGTTTCAATAAACAGATCCTTGACCTGGATTAATCAAATAAGGTTACTTAGGAATTTATACTGTCTGAAATAAATGAGTATTTAGGTTAATTTCTGGTGATGTTTCTTATACCCTAATTACAGGAGACCTTAATTTCTCAGTCTTTCCTTCGGTTTCCATCAAATATTTACTTCCAAATTAAAACATGACTCATTATTTTCCAAATTTTAAGTTGCTAAGATGTTAAAACATTTAACTCTTTATACTTCCCACATTACCTTTAAAGGCAGATCTCCTTGTGTGTTTTCTTGTAGTCCCTATTCTCTTGAGCTCTGAAATCTCTGGCTCATGTAAATTCCCTTTCTACAAGTCAATGGGACGCTAGATGATGAATATTAAATAAATACAAGCATTATGAAATATGATGAGCATTATTTAATTGATTATCATATTTACATTTATTTTTATTTCATAAAAACCAGCAGTAGCTTCTTTTTCAAGCCTTGATTTAAAAAAAAACAAAAAACACTTAACTCTGTTTTCATTTATTTGAAACTTCTGGGTAATTTCATTGTTTGTTTTGAAATTTAATGCCCAAGGAGCTGTGCAGCATGTTCTAAATTTCAAACTATCAATTTATTTACCTCTTTCTTAAAATAAATAAATAAATAGTCATCTGAAACACAGGAGCAGTCTCTCTAGATTTTTCCAAAGAGGAAGTAGTACATAAAGCATGTGGGTATGTGAAAGAAATGTGACATTGTATTGAGGTCATCTATTTACAAACAGGACATGTATGGATATGACACTAGTATACTAAGTCCAGCATAATTTCATTTTGCACAATGAATTTGTGTCACACAGAATTGCTTGGGTTTTCACTGCTATTTTACATTCCTTATTTTCTCATTGAAAAAATACAAAAAATCATCTAGCACAGTGAGAAAAGTAGCACAGAGTTTGACTATCTTTGTAAAAGACAGTTTCAGGAATCCCTTTTGGTTCTGAGTATCAAAGAACAGAATGCAGTCTACTGGAAAGTAGTGTGGGGAGACAAGGAAACTGGCAGAGAGAAGATGAAGGCCACATTCTATTACGGGGAGGGTGTGTGTGTGGGGGGGGGCGGGAAGCAGAGCTCTGGCTAAGGGCAGAGAGGTCATTAGCCAGGTATGGGGAGGGAGAGACTGGGTGGAGATAGGAGCAGGCATTAGCTGGACACATATGGACTGGCAACAAGGCAAGACAGCATCGAAGAGCCTGCCTTGCTGAAGCTGGTACTTGGAGAGTTAATATGGACATATGAGCACTGTTGATAGGCAAGAGGGAGAGAAGCAGATAGAAGGAATCAGGTGAGCCTGGACTCGTCCTCGGGACCCTACTCACTCCTTCCAGAATAGTAAAATAGTCACTCATATTTAATGTACTAGAGGGTCGTGTCTTCTGCCATCCTGCTGAGGTAAAGTGATCCCAGCGCTTTGGGTTCACAATCCTAGTATAGCCTGCAGCGGGGGGAAAGAAAAAAAGATTTCCCATAGAATATATTGGATCTGACCGGCTAGAGATGAAATTATTTGCCCTTGGGATTTTTTTTCAGGTGTGGGTATATAAGTCTTTGAAGAAGTCTTTCTTCAAAACAGCACTGTGGCGTTTTCTAGTGTAGAATTATTGCCACAACACTTAATTTATTGCTTGTTTTTTAAAAAAATCTTTATACGTTGGGTCAGTGTATATATTTACTTTTCCTATATTTTGTTAAAAATCAATCTAGTTAAGACTCTGTGAGCTCAAGGACAGCCTGGTCTATAGAGTGAGTCTAGGACAGCCAAGGCTGTTACGTAGAGATACTCTGTCTCAAGCCCTCCCTCCCAGAAAAGAATGCCTCTTTATATTTTCATTGCTTGTTATTTGTTTTTATATATTTTGTATATGCTATGTATGCTTACCATATTATATACTGCTATTTAACATGTTTAGTTTACAATCTCAGATAAAGTAGCCACTATGCAATTTAATATGTATTCTTCATATTAATTTGTATTTGTTTTAAGAGTTATAAAACATTTTCTGTCATTTCATTCCTTGTATAATTTCATATGTGGCATATTTATGCATAATATTTTTACATTTTGATGATATTAAAATGTCTAATTCATTAGAGATGATTGGAAGTGAAGATCATATATCTTTTTTCCAGAGTTGAGGACTGAACTCAGGGCCTTGCACTTACTAGGCAAGCACTCTACCACTGAGATAAATCCCCAACCCTGATTATAATATTTTTATGGAGTTAATATTGTAGATATTATCTTTTTAATAATTACATATTTATGCTACTTACATTTATGCATATGTGCATGCATGGTGAGTGTGCACACATATGTGACCGTTCAGGACCAAGATCAATGCTACTGTCTTTTTTGATCATTCTTGAGTATATATATTGAGGTAGTATTTCTCTCGCAAACCAAGGTTTGCCATGGCAGCTACTTTGCTTAAGCACTTGCCCCAGGAATCCCTGTCCATTTCTCGTGCGCTGGGATTACAGGTGGTCCACCATGCCCATTCAGCTTTTACATGATGCTGTGCATCTAAACTTGGATCCTAGTGTCTACAAAGCAAGAGCTGTAGAGACCAGCATCTCACCCACAAGCATCTTCTGTTTTATATTCAGCTCTAACTGGTATTTCCTGTCCAAAACATAAAATTAATGCTAGTTGCCTATACAAAATGGTCAATGGTCCTTATCTACTTTATTTATGTCATGCTTCCATGCTTATTTGAAATGCAATTATTTTCGTTTCTCAGACTACGGAAACGTTTCACCTCCTCCATGTCTGCATGCAGACTATCTGCTTTGACCAGGAGCACAGACTTTCCGTAAGTGTAGAGGAATTTTGATTCAGAACATGAATGAGACGATACAGATCTAGGTCTTTGTGATCTGGCTGGATTCCAAACATGTTTTTAGCCCAAGAAACCGAGGGAAGAAAATCTGAGTCCAAGGCCAGCCAGGTATAGAGCAAGTATCAGGTAAGGAAAAGTTTAGGTCTTGACATGACTGTAAGTGCCCTTAATCCGAAACAACGAAGGTAAAGTTAGTTTGTAGAAGGAGGCACTGATGTTGAAAAGTGATGTTTAATTGAGTGGCAGAAAAAGTGACGAATCAGAGAAAGGTTTTACACGATAGAGTATGCCGAGCTCTCAGGAGAACAGAGAGGAAAGGGAAGCTACTTAAGGGGCAATGCAGAGAAAGGGGGAGACAGCTTTTACCAGGACAGTAAAAGAGAGACGGGTTGCGGGGGGGGGGGGGGGGAGGGAGAGGGAGGGAGAGAGAGAGGAGAGAGAGAGAGAGAGAGAGAGAGAGAGAGAGAGAGAGAGAGAGAGAGGGAGAGAGAGAGAGAAAGAGAGAGAGAGAACTAAGGTGAAGATTGAATGAGAAGGAGCCAGATGATTAGAGTAGATTGTTGGAGTTAGTTTGAGGCCAGGCAGAGCAATTCAAGGGCTGAGAGAAAAGCCAGATTAAATAAGTCTGGTGGGAGAGGAGTTTAAGCCAGAACAGCGGAATTGAACCAGCCAGCCCAGAGCTCAGTAAGCACAAAAAAGGATGAGCTTATTAAGCGATAAGTCTCAGAGGTTGAAAACATTCTAGGCCTAAATTAGATTGTATGGAGGCTAGAAGCTTCTAGGACTAGGCCTAGGTTAACAGAAGGAGGCAGTAAGTCTCTGAGACAACAACTGAAACAGGCAAATAAAAGGTTTTTTTTACACATAAGAACATGCTCTGAGTCACATTGTTTAGGAAAGTTGCAGAATCAACTTGCAAGTTAATGATATTTTTAGATGATTTTCTGCTTTAAAATTCTCCCAGGAAAATAAACTACTTGACTGGAAGTAAAAGTTTCTTCAGTCCCAAGAACTAAAAACACTCTGTCTCCTGTGTGAAGAGAAGATCTTAGAGCTTACTAAAGAACTCAAGAAGGAGTTTCCTTCTTTCTAACAACAACAACAACAACAGAGCCAGGGAGATGTCTCTGCAGTCACTGTTTCCTGCTCTGACAGAAAATCTGACTTAAGTTCCCAGCACCCCGACGTTAGATCAAGAACCGCCTGTAACATTAGTTCTAGGGTATCTGACACCTACTTCTGGCTTCCAAAGGCCCTTGGCACATACATGATATATGACTCACATATAATTTGGGGCTCTTTCTTGAATAGCTTATAATTCCTTTTATATATGCACCCTTTAGTTTTATAAACGTTAAAACATATTGGCAATTCTAAAGAACCATAATCTTAGCATAAATAAATTAGGTGACTGATGTCCATAGCAGTTTAATTGGAGAAAGCCCAGATGAAGGCCATAGATAAAATGCTTTCAGGTGTTTTTCAAATTTGTGATACCTCAAAGTTTATCATGACACCTGAGTCACTATCACATTATATGAATCTGACTTAGATATATTGTGCAGAACTGTCCTTCACCTTCAGAGTTCTCTTGAGTCAGATTGGCTTATAATTGTTGGTTCGGTTCTAGATAACATTCATTGCTCCTGTGTGGTTAGACTAAAATAAGGGAAATTCTTAAAAAATACAAACATTGTTCTAGAGCAAAAAAAAAAAAAAAAAAAAAAAATTCAGGCTCCTTCCCATCCCATTGCCATTCTTAATAGGAATCCCTAGTACATAGTACTAATAAGTAAGCAAGAAGAACACAAAACAAAATAAAACAAAACAAAATAAATAAAACCCCAATAGGGGCCAATAAGGGTGTCGCAGAAATAATAAACATTTGAGGTGCTGATACTTGCCAGGTAGCCATTTTTGGTCTATAAAATGTGCATCTAAAAATATCCTTATACCCCTTAAACATATGCAGTTATTCTTCATCAATTACAAATAAGATAAAACTTGAAAAATAGGTCATTAATTATACATTTCCATTCTACATTTCATGAGGGTAAGGAATATATATATATCATCCTTGTATCATCAAATCTAGTATGGATCATGCTCTAGTTTTGAAGAATTATCCCAAGGTTAAAAAAAAGACTATAGTTCACATGTCACATACCCTCATTATTCTCTATTTGATGCAGGAAACTACAGTATGACATGTGACACATTCTGTCCTATCATTACACTCATTTCTTATGAAAATATGACTAGGAATCACATTCCTCTGCTGTTGAAAATTCCTCTGCATTTTATGTGTGACTTGCTTCCTGGCTCTTGGGACAGCTGGAGGTGGGAAGCCAATTCAGTAGCCTTAGGAGATAGTTCACAGGTGAGGAAAATACAATATTCATGTGAGCAGGAAGATGTCTTTAGACACAAGCTTTTGCAGACTACATGGGAGAGTATAGCTCAGTGATATATATGCTTCTACCATGGATGTATCTGAGAATTATCAAATTAATAGGCTGAGTCTGAACAAAGTAAAATGCTGTTATGATGGGAGTAATGTGAAATAAGTGCAGCAGTCAAGTTAGCATGGTAAAAAATAGGGGTTCTCTGGACAGTGACTTGGGACATCAGTGGTGCACATGAAATGACACAACCAATTTCTCTACTCACTAGGCCATAGGTAGCCTCCTCATCGATCACTGAATGATGGGTTCTGCTCTCTGATTTCATCTACTTCTCAAATAGCTTTGACAGCAAAGCCAGCTCCTGCCTTTTTTTCCAAGTGGCCTTTGAAGAAACTACTCAGTATTACTCACATATGAGCATGGCCCTATTCTTCTGAAATGGATGACTTATTTAAACATCTTACAGAGTCTGCTATAAAACTACAGCTGCTGGTTTGGGTTATATTTGAGTCTTTCATATTACTTGTTTAGAGAAAGCATTTTTTCCGTACAGTATGGCAGAGTTCAGCAGGTTTTCATTTGTCTTGAAATAACAGTGATCATGAGTTATGGCTGCTATAACAATCACATATATGTCTATTTGTGAGTACAGTATAGACAACCATATGTGCAACTGTCATTTTTAACACATGGCCTTAAGAAATGTGGGTAAATATGGTAGGAAAAAAGAAAACAAGGAAAGAGAAGAAACTTTCCACCAGGGACACTGTTTGTGGATGACTGTAGTAGTTGTTAAATACAGAATGAACTCTTTCAATTTCTTTCTTTCTTTTTTTAAAATTTCTATGTATTTCATTCTCACTGATCCATGGGCTTTTGGTTGGCTGTTGTTGTTTTGATCATGTGAATACTATACTCAGGAATGGCAAAATAGAGGGACAATGCAGGCTTGAAGGATAAGTGACATGTGGGTGCTAGTCAAGAGGCAAATTGGACAGGGAATATAAATAGGATCAATGGAAAAAAAAACTTAATAGGGGTAGGGCAATGGGGAAGGGGAGGAAAGGAGAAGGAGAATGAAGGAGATAGGGTGAGGGGAAATAAAGAGTGGAGAAAGAAGGATTGAACGCTGTGTGATTGTGTGAGTTTTAGAGTGGTTGTGAGAGAGAACTTTAAATTGATAATATACTTATCCTTTGCTGCTGAATTCCCTAAGTAAGCCTCAGAAATGAAAAGAATATTACTTATCTAAAACTGAGATGTACAAGAAAAGATGGAAACATTATCTTCCAAGGACACTGACACTATTTTAAGTTATTTACTTTGAAATGATGGTAAATGTAAACAATAACAGAATTTATAATTTTCACAGATTCACATTCAAGTGTGGGATACATGTGGGCAACAGTGAGTCTACAGTTTATTTGTACTGAAAATCAAACCCTGAGAGACAACATCCATCATTTCTATGACTCCCAAGAGAAAGAACTACTGTCAGCATATTGAGAAATAACAAAAATACATTAATGTGCTTTACCCAATGCAGTATCATATTCTGTAATGCAAAACTGATCATTTTAAGTACTGGTTTCAATTCAAATGTCTCCATTAAAATACAATAACATTTCCTAGTATTTCTAATTTTCCATTATGTATGTGTTTGTGTGGGCCACATGCACATGCACATATATGACTGCCCATGTGGAGACATGAGGACAACCAATTTTTTCTTTTAAGACATAGTTTATCATGGCCCTGAACCTTGCCAATTAGGCTAGGCTGTCTGGCTACACAGTCCTAAAGACCCTGTACCTCTCTTCCTCCAGTGGGGGGTTACGAGCACACACATATGAATAATGTTTTATGTTGCCCCTGGTGATCAGACTTGAGGTTTCAAACTTGTAAGTGAAGCATTTATCACCTGTGTTATCTTCCCAGCTCCATCCACCTTTACAAATATTTATTAATTCTTTATTTAAAAACTTTCATTTACTTGTCAAGTATTTTCCTAATTTTTATTGATGTAGAACTGACTTTAAAACAGATTTTTCTCTTTTATCCCACGGAAGGTATTATATGGTGCAAAACCTCAATACATATAAAACATAAAATGGGGTGATGGCAACGTAGTGCAGTGGTAGAGGCTTACCAAGCATAAATAAATATCTGGGTTGAAACCCCAATACAATAAAAGAATCATAAAATTATACAATACAAACGCCAATACCAATGTGTTTGAAAATATTAGTAAGGGAAAGTATTTCTCCTAGAACAACTTTTGAAATTGGTACTCTTGTTTCCACTTAATTACATGGACTAATAAATAGCTTTTGAGTATGTTGGTGGCCCATTTGTTTATCATTCAGTTCTAGATAGAAGGCAGACTTGTTTCTTCTATATGCCTATCCATAAATATATATGCAAATATATAATTATACATAGATACATAGTTGAAAATATTCATTGTTGCTATGATTTTGTGGGAATAAAAAAATTGTCCCATGGACATATAATTCAATCAACAAGGTATTCCTGCTCCTTTTCCTTTTCATTGATGATAGAGAAATATACTTTTATGTGTTAGCCTACTCTGTCTGTGATACTATTATTAAGAACAGTTCAGCTTCTATTCCAAGTAGTACAGTGATCACTTTATGGCAGCAAGGCAGATATATTCATGAATAACTCAGAGTTAAGAGATGATATAAACATAGTTTATTCAAGTATAGAAATGAAAAAAAGCATGAAAAAATAGAGACCAATCCTTTGGATGAGAGCTCTTGACAAGCATGGATCTGGATGTCCCCTCTCAGCTATGAACACACAGTATAGTGTGACTGGAATGACACTAAACATGTGGCTAACAAGTGAGAAGATGCTAACAACCTATAAACAAAGAGGAAACTTGTAAAAGCAATATCACTAAAGCTTAAATCACACATCAACCCCCAAGCAGTGATAGGGGGAGACTTCAATAATCCAGTCTCACCAATGGACAGCTCACGCAGATATGAGTTAAACAGATAAATAATGGAGAAAACATGTTATAAATAAAATGGATCTAACAGAGATCTAAAGCACATTTCATACAAATATAAATGAATATACCTTTTCCTCAGCACTGAATTGAAAAATTTCCAAAACTGACCACATATGGAAAAACTAAAAAACCCAGAATAGCTAAAACAATCCTGTAGAATAAAAGATCCTCTGGAGGAATCTCCATACATGATCTCAAGCTGTACTATAGAGGAACAGTAATTAAAACAGCATGGTACTGGCACAGCAATAGGCTGGTTGATCAATGGAATTGAATCGAAGACCCAGAAATGAAATGACACATAAGGTCACTTGATTTTTGACAAAGAAGCCAAATCTATTCAAAGGAAAAAGGATGGCATCTTCAACAAATGGTGCTGGTCTAACTAGATGTCTATATGTAGAAAAATGCAATTAGAACCATGTTGTCACCATGCACCAAACTCAAGTCCAACTGGATTAAAGACCTCAACATAAACCCAGAAACACTAAATCGAATAGAAGAAAGAGTGGGGAAGAGCCTGGAACACATTGGCACAGGAGACAACCTCTTGATCAGAACACCAACAGCCCAGGCCTTAAGGTCAACAATTAATAAATGGGACCTCATGAGGCTGAGAAGCTCCTGAAAGGCAGGAGACACTGTCAACAGAACAAAGCGACAGCCTATAGACTAGGAAAAGATCTTCACCAACCCTACATCTGACAAAGGTCTAATATCCAAAATATATTAAGAGCTCAAGAAATTAAACATCACAAAACCAAATAACCCAACTGAGAAATGAGGCTGAAAACTAAACAGAGAGTTCTCAACAGAGGAATATTGAATGCCTGAGAAACACTTAAAAAAATGCTCAACGTCTTTAGTCATCAGAGAAATGCAAATCAAACCGACTCTGAGATTCCATCTTATACCCATCAGAATGGCTAAGATATAAAATTCAAGTGACACCACATGCTGACAAGGATGTGGAGAAAGAGGAACACTCTTTCATTGCTGGTGGGAATGCAAACTAGTACAACCCCTTTGGAAATTTATCTGGCACTTTCTCAGAAAACTGGGAATAGGGCTTCCTCAAGACCCAGCTATTCCACTCCTTGGAATATACCCAGAAAATGCTCTACTACATAAGGACATTTGCTCAACCATGTTCATAGCAGCCTTATTCATAATAGCCAGAACCTGAAAACAGCCTAAATGACCCTCAGTTGAAAAATGGATAAAGAAACTGTGGAACATTTACACTATGAAATACTACGCAGCTATTAAAATCAAGGAAATCCCAAAATTTGTGGACCAATGAATGGAACTAGAAATGATCACAATGAGTGAGTTAACCCAGAAGCAGACTTACATGGTATATACTCACTTATAATTGGGCACTAGCCCAAAAGGCATGTCTCACAAAAGTCTTCACTTACCAGGAGATTGAGATAGATGTGAGGACATCCTACTGGGACTCTAGGTAAGAGAAATATAGGAGATGGGGAAATACAAGGACCCATAGGGTCCTAGAAACCTACAAGAAGAACGTTGTGATGGGTTCATTAGGGCCCAGGGCTGTCTGCTCAAACTATTCCACTAACCAAGGACAATACAAGTAGTAAACATCGAACCCCTACTCTGATCTAACCAATGGACAGGACATTCTCCACAGGTATGTGGAGAGCGGGGACTGACTGACATGAACTCTGGTGCCCCATATTTGACCACCTCCCCTTGGTAGGGAGGTCTGATGGCACTAAAAGAAAGAATAAGCAGGTTACCAAGATGTGACTTGGTAGCCTATGGCCATATAGTGGGGGAGTAGGTCCTCCTCAGTCATAGACCTAGGCAAAGGGAATGGGGTGAAAGTGGGAGGGAAGGAAGAACTGGAGAATACAAGTTATGGGATAACAATTGAGTTGTAATCTGAATAAATTAATTAAATAAGAAAAGAGTCTATGAAGAAGGAAATTCAATAAGATATCAGAAGATGGAAAGATCTCCCCTTCTCGTGGATCAGTAAAGAGCAATTACTGAGAGCAAGCTACAGATTCAATGCAATTTCCATTGAAATACCAACATAATTCTTCATAGACTTTGAAAGAATAATTCTCAACTTCATATGGAAAACCAAAAACCCTAAAAGAGCTAAAAGAATTCTATACAATAACAGAATATGTGGAAATATTGCTATCCACGGCTTTCAGAATGGCTAAGGTCAAAAAACACAAGTACAAACCATGCTGGGGAGGGTGTGGTGTAAAAAGAAAACTCCTCCATTGTTGGTGGGAGTGTAAACTTGCACAATCACTTTGGAAATCAAGACGATGCTTTCATGGAAAATTTGGAATCCATCTACCTCAAGACCTAGTTATAACATTCCTGACCATATACCTTTAGACATTCCACTGTAGCACAAGGATACTTGCTCTACTATGTTCATAGAAGCTTTATTCATACTAGCCAGAAAATGCAATCAATCTAGATATCCCTCATCCAAAGAGTGGATTTAAAAAAAAAAAAAAACAAGTGTGGTACATTTACAGAATGGAATATTACTCAGCTGTTAAAAAAATGGTATCGTGAAATTTGCTGGCAAATAGATAGCACTAGAAAAAAAAATCATGCTGAGTAAGGTAACCCAGAAAGACAAACATGATATATACTCACTTATAAATGGATATTAGCTGTAAAAGATAATTATTGTACAACCCACAGATCCAGAGAATCTAAGTAAGAAAGAGGGCTCAAGGGACTGTGCAAGGTTCTTCCTGGAAAAGGGAAATGAAATAGATTTTGTGGGTGCACTGGGGGCAGCTGAGGATGGGAACAGGAGGTTTCTGGTTGGGGATGGAGGGAGAGAATCCTGGGAAAGATGATGGGAATTGGGGGCATTTTGGGAGCTAGGTAGAAACATAGTGCAATGCAAACTCCATGGCATCTGCAAGGGTAACACTAGGGAAGACTGCTGGTAATAGAAAGACACAGAACATGAACAGGCTATCTTCTGTAATTAGGTAAGGCCTCAAAAAATATGTAACCACAAAACCTCAGACCTACAGTTTTTCATGCCTGCAGGATGTGCTGGGACCAGAGCCTAGCTTAGTCAGCATGAAAATGACAAGTGTGTTTCATCCAGCAACTGATGGGAGCAGGCGCAGAGCCCTCCAACCATATGTGCTGAGGTAGAGCGTAAGGAGTCCTGTCGAGGAGGGAGAGGAAGGTTTGGGGAGCCAAAGAGATCTAGGATACCACAAGAACATGACCCACATTATCAACTGCCTGGGATCCAAGTGTGCTCACAGAGGTCAGCAAGCCTGAATGGGACTAACTTAAGACCTCTGCATATATGTTAGGGTTGTGTAGCATGGTGTTCTTGTGGGCTACCTCTCACTCATTTTGTGCCTTTGCAACTATTTTCTTCCTACTGGATTGCCTTATCTAACCATGATGTGATGGTGTATACCTAGTCTTATTGTAGTTTGTTGTGTCACATTTGTTGATGTCCCTGCAAGGCATGCTCTTTTCTGAGGGGAGGTGGAGAGGGATGGATCTAGAAAGAAAGGGGAGATGGTAGTGGCAGATTGTGGAGTGGAGAGAGAGGGAAAACTGAAGTTAGGATGTGAGAGAAGAGTACATAAAAAAGGAAAACCTTAATATGATGTTTCATAAATATATAGTGTATAAACATGCATCAGGGCCTGAGCAGGTAGAGGGTGACCAGGTAGGAACAAGAAGAGATCTGGTGGGAGGAAGAAGGGAGTGGGCAATGGTAGTGAGTGGTAACTGCAATTACAATACATTGATTACAGGTATGATATCGTCAAACATTTAAAAAGTTAAGGTGTATTGGAGCTTTATTTTCACTGCTATTTCTATGATAATATGCCCAGATATAAGTAATTTAAAAGAAAAGGGGCTTATTTGTCTAGTCATTCCAGATTACAGTCTATCATTGTCAGGAAGTAAAGGCAGGAACTTGAAGCAGCTAGTCATATCTAAAGTCCAGAGTGGAGAAAAAATAAGCACAGGCATGCTTACTTGTGTTCAGACCCTCTCTACATGTATAGGGTCCAGGATCACTTGCTAGGGAGTGGTACTACGTATAGTGGGCCGAGTTTCCCCATATATATCAAGATAATTCCTATAGGCCAACTTGATTGAAATCATCCCTCAGTGAAATTCTCTTCCTAGGTGATTCTAGACCAAGTCAAATTAACAGTTAAAACAATTAAATATATTAAAAATAATAAACAAAATGGATCGCTTTCTTTAAAATCAGAGATCCTCAGGCAAGGAAAAATTTCTTGTGCACTGAGGGTATAATGGCTGTATAAATGAATAAAAAATCATATAAGCATAGATTAAAACTAGGCAGGATGTAATAAGAAGTCTGGAGGTTTGTGTACATAAAAATCATGATGGAATAAATAAAACGAATCTAGTTAACACTCAAAAGGATGAAAAATTTCAAGAACTGAATCCAGCAGAAGCATGCTCTTTAATTTAACATAAAAAGGTAGAGTTCATACAGAAACATATTCAAATACAGAAAACTGAATGTGTAGTTCATCAATTTAACAGGTCAAATGGGAAATATTTGATCATGTAAACATATTCAAATTCATTTGATCACAATTAATAATCAATTCATGAAAATCAGCCTCTGAATCAAAGGATGTCACTTTGCCTGACACAGTGCATTTATTAAAAGTCACCTTTAGGTGTGAGACACTATGAGTCATCAAATCAAGTGAATAGAGAAATAAGGCAAAGATGATTCCCATCAGTGCATTCACTCAACTCCATGCTGAAAACCTCAAATGGGAACACTTAGAAGGAAACTAGACGATGTGTGAGGCCCAGGCCGAGGGGCTTGGAGGAAAGCTCTTGCTATGCAGTGAGTGTCACATAGATGGCAAGTTCAAAAGAATAACTATAAAACACTGAAGGCATAGTGCATTCCCCACGCTCACTGAGTAAACACAGGGCAATGGACAGAAGGGCTTCTCAGCTATTTGAATAACCAACTAAGACATGCAAGCTAAAGAAAGTCCTTCAAAAGGAGATCAGACCCCAGAAGCGTAAATACATCCCCAGTATTTCAGATGATTTTGAAAAACCCAAAGCAACATATTTCATAGAACAATTCTGTTCCATTAAGATGTTATTTTCCCCAACTTATAAACAGGATACTGTGAGAACTATTAACATAAAGTAGTTTTGCTCTACTGCTTTAAAGATGTATTCTAAAATGCTTACAAAAGTCCATGAAAGTTAAGGCTTACTATACTTAACAGACATTTCACCATAAATCTATGGTAATTAAAACAGTTGGGCAATGTCCCTGGGGTGAACAGATTAGTAGAATAGAAGAAAGAACTCAGAAAGGGATCCAAACATATCAAGTACTTAATGTACTGCACTGGACGTCAATCATGTTTTTCCTCTCAGAATCCCGTGAGCTTTTTCTTGGCTCTCATTCCTCAGGTCTGCCTTTGTTTATCATGCAACTACACCTCATTCTGGAGTACGGGCTTCCAGATAATTCCCTGAATGCCCAGAAATGCAAATTTCTGTCATTACAAAAAAAGTAACAGGAGGGTGCTGTAGTTACACTCAGTGTGTCAGTAAGTCAGACAGCTCAGTTGGTAATGTGCTGCAGTGCAAGCATGAGGATCTGAGTTCAAGTCCCAACACACAAAGTTGCATGTAGTGGATGTGCTTGTTATCCCAGTGCTAGGGATATCCAATACTGGTTTGCTGGCCAGCCATCTTAGCCTACCAGATGAGTTCTCAGCCAGTGAGAGAGACTATCAAAAAAATAAGATGGATGGTGGACAGCTCCTGAGGAAAGACACCAGAGATTGCTCCTTGACCCCTCCTCATGAACATGAACACATATATACAAATTCCTTAGTACACAACACACACACACACACACACACACACACACACACACACACACACACACACACACACACACACACCTCCTAAGCCACAAAGGCACATCACTATTGTAATAGCTTCCAGATAAATTGCTGAACTATGTCCAATTTGACATGAACTCAGATCCAAGAACTAACACAAAAGAAGTCAGACAAGGAAGATTTCCTTCCTGTGCTTCCATCTTTTAGATGCAACTAACATTGTTGTTTGCTCTTTCCAGAAAACTCTGAAGGTCTGTTCATTAGAAAGCAGCCTCAGCCAGGCTGACAATGAGTGGCATGGGTTGCTTCCTATCGTGTGTGTGTGTGTGTGTGTGTGTGTGTGTGTGTGTGTGTGTGTGTGTGTGTGAATATTTCTGGCTATCACTGTGTGAGTATATCTGTGAATATGTCTGTGTTTGTATGTGTCAACATGTTCATGGGTACATGTTCATGTGTGTGAGGCCAGACAGAAGTCAACATCAATAAAACACTTTAATGGAAAGTGACAAAGGAAGAAAGAGAACATATGTTATCTAGAAGAAGGCCTTTACTATTCTCTCCAGAAAAGAAGAGACCAGTAATGACAAATCCTAATTACCTTTAAAGAAAAATGAATAGGACACTGACTCTTGATTTGATAGGCAGTAAAACATCAATGAACTTCCTAAGAACTTCTGGTGTAAGCAGCTAAAAAACCAAGTAGGAATTAGTAGTCAGGGAAGTGAGAAGGCACACTGAGATATTGAGTAGAAGCAAGAGGCTTTCAACTTAAGAATATTTATGTGTGAAAGCACTATGGTCATGTTTGTAAAAATGACCTAGTAAACAGCCGATTGGAGGCACAGCTGAACACTGGGGGAATAATTGATGATGGTGGTGGTGGTGGCAGCGATGATGATGATGACAATGATGATGAAGGAGGAGGATAGGAGAAAGAAGAGGAAGAGGAAAAAAGAAACACACAGAAGAAAAACACATAAAGAAACAGAAAAAGAGAAACAAAATGACAGATTGAGAAACAGTGATCACAACAGAAACATTGAGAGACTCACAAGGTGAGGGAAAAAGAAAGAGAAACATAAACAGAGAAAAGGCAGAGAGAGAGAGAGAGAGAGAGAGAGAGAGAGAGAGAGAGAGAGAGAGAGAGAGAGAGAGGGAGAGAGAGATTAAAAATAAAGAGATAGACACAGGAAAAAAAGATGGTGCGTTTCATTTGAGACTCGGAGGCCCTGGCCAGTCTGTCTCTCTTCCTCTCTCCTCCATCTCTGTGTTGGTTGAGGTGTGGGTGAGATAAAAGCCCATGAGTGGCCACAGAGCCTAGAAGCTTCAGAGCTCCCTGAAGCTGGAGTTACAGGTAACTGTTTTTTCCTTTTAGTTTTTCCTTATGTTGTTCTTGTTTTCCTCCTTTAAATTCAATTTCTCTGAAAGAAGCAGGGCTGCATAATTTGTATTATATTTTCCACAAGTAGTTGATGTCTTTAAAATAAATGTATTCATTGAGTTTGAGTTATGAAATTTACTGACAGACACGTGTTAATGATGTTACTTGTATTTTTATTCTCTGTGTAGGCTTTGGTTATTTTTCATAATATATCATCATCATCATCATCATCATCATCACCACCACCATCATCATCATCATCATCACCATCATCATCACCATCATCATCATCATCACCATCACCATCACCACCATCATCATCACCATCATCATCATCATCATCATCATCATCATCATCATCAGTCAAGAACTACATGGATTTAATTGTTTTCTAAAGAATCATCTTTTTATGTTATTGAATTTTCTTTCTTGTTATTTAGTGAGAGCAAGTAAGATGCTTGCCTAAAAGCCTGACAACCTGTGTATGATCCCTGGGAACCAGTACAAGGAAGAAAACAGCTCCTGTAACAAGTTGTCTTACTTTATTATTTCCATTATTTGATTATTTTTCAGGTCATTAGTTCCTTACATACTTTTAAGCAAGTAACTGTGATAATTGATTTGAGACCTTAGTTACTTTTTTCTAATTAGGCATTTGATGTTATATTATATTTAAATACTTCTATAGCTGCTTTCACACAAATTTTGTTTCCTTAACATCATTCATTTCAAAATATTTCTGTCCTTTAAACTTTTTTGAACCATATATTATGTGGCAGAGCATTAGCAACTTCTTGCATTATTGGAAGATTCCCATAAAATCCTTCTGCCATATATTTCTAGTTTATTACATGATTATTATGGCTTTTAAAAAGTTAAATTTGTTTTTTACTTATTTTGTGTGAAGAGGGGTTTACATGTGGAGGTCAGAGGACAGCTTGTTACAAGAGCAATTTTCTTCCTTCTACTGTGTCTCAGGGATGAAACACATGCCAGACTTGATGGCAAGCACCATGCCTGATGAAACATCTTATCTGCTTTCAAAGCTGTTATGATGGCTCTGAGCCCTCAGTGTCTTTAGGTGTGTAAAATTAATGCCTCTGTTGACTGAGTTGGGTTATATGTTGCTCAGTGATTTCTGGTTATCTCTCTATATTTGTTTCATAGCCCGTTTCTTTCTTTTCTATTATTGGATTAAATTCTTATGATCCATTTTACCTCCTTTTGTTTTGCCCCAGTTTAGTTTTGCAGTTGCTTTTGTGAATCGGGACTCTATCTTTAGCTTAGAAAAGCTGACATTAATTGGTATTACATCACTTTCTGTAGGGTATAAAACCCTCCAACCACATATTTTCAATTTTCCCTACTTAGTATTTTTGCTAGTGTTGTCCTAGGCTGATTACAGTTTTAAAAATTCATAGTACAGTCTGTTTTTGTTTTAAGCTGTCATTTTCTCTTTCAGGAGCTTATTATATAAGAAAACATTTTTTAATATTTACCTCTGTAGTTGCTATTTCTATTACTTTATATGATATATTTTTCTCTGGCATCACTTCCTGATTCCTACAGAAATTCCACTAATATCTCTTATACTGTAGAACTGCTGGTGATTAATATTTTTGACTTAGCTGAGAGCACAGCTGATAGATGATATTGCCACAGGCTGAGCGCTCTGTAATACAGAATAATACCTGGCTTCTTGTAGGAGATGGGCCCTGTGCAGTAATGCACTCATTTAAAACTCAGTATCTGGTACCAAATTTCTAAGGGAAAAAAATAGGTGAAAAATCCATTGAATATTTATCTCCTTCTCAGATTATTGCCTTATATTTCCATATATGTTTAAACACATATCTGTGAGTGTATGTGTGCACATGCATTTAAATGTATGTTCACACATGTTTCTGAGTGTAGTGTATGTGCGCACGTGTATGTAAATGCTACGAGGAAGCATCCTGTGGAGTTACATGCCTCTGTGGCGCTTGTGACACACTATGTGGCTGCAGGGATCCAAACTCCATCCTTATGTTTGCAAGGCAAACACTGCTGAATATGTAATATTCTGGGCTTTTATTTGTGAATGTATCATGAATTAGGGCAGTATAAGAACACTTGACAATGATGTCTGGAAAGGGGTCCGATGTTTACCTTTAATGAAATCACCTTATTGGCCTACTACAAGTCTTTCTAGGTTCTCAATCCCTTGAGAAAGTGCTCATTTCATCCCCTGAATTTTGTCTTTTTGCTCTTTGTCTTTTATGGTTGCATTAGCAATAAGAACTAATTGAACCTATCATCTCTGAAAATAACAAGTACTTCCTAGTTTGTGGAACTGTCAGGTTTGACAAACTAAAAAGATTCAGTGGAATGCAGTTCCTTTAAGATGTGCACAAAACTAGGAACACTGATTAATTTCTACTATAAAAATGAATATACTGTCATTACTCACTTATCCTTTTAAAATATCACCTCAAATTCCCAGATGATAATTGGGATGCTTCTACACAAGCTAGTAATAATGAATCTATAAAAATGGAACCTTTGGCTCGTATATGTATTTAAGGGCTAAATTATATTATCATCACACCATAAAAGAACCTCATAAGTGGCCCTCATGGGAAGTTAGACTGAACTTTTAGGTCACAACTGTAAAGACGCTGAATAATTATGCCATGCATTTACATAGCATTGCCAGTGCTCATGTATGCAAATCCGTCAGAAAACATCAACTGTCTTTGTCCCCCAGCCTGAGCATCCATCTTACTACTGGAATTACTGTGGAATTGCTTTTTTCCCTCAGTAACTTCCCATTTAAATGGTCAGTGGTTGTCTCTATTGTATGAAGATTTCAAATATACTTTTAGGTCTCATTAATTTTGTAAGCTTTTTATATGCTTAGCTAGTCAGCTCACCTTTTACTTTAATGTACACTTAAGTCTTTTGGTATGTTTTCTATCCCAGACACTTACTTCATTCTCTGATTGTGTGGTTTATGTGTTAGTACAGACAGAGTGAATCTCAAAGAGTGGATTCCACCATATTCAACAATGCTCATCACCTGAGAAAAAATGCTTTCCCCTTCAGATTATCTGATGGTTCTACTATTTCTAGTTATTTCTATTGTTTTTACTCAGCAGTAATTATACATCTCATGTGAATTGTACCTTTTACCTCTCAAGTAAATATATTTTAGGTACAAATATTCCACCCAATCATATGCAAATTAAAGCCTTTATAACTATAACTTGTCTAGGTTACTAGATTTAAGTGTTACCTTGGTAATACTCCATTATTACTTCTGGCCAGACTAGCCAAAAGAACATGTGGGGAAGACCTTTTCTGCATGCGATTGGTTGTAGACATTTTTGAGATACAGAACAGAAATGGATATCAACTGATGAGAAGAAAATAGGCAGACATGTATATTTGAGGGTAACAGCTACAAAACGAAAAGCCGTTGCCTAGTATTCTATGCCTGGATCTACTACCCCCCGCAGAGAATAAATAGTTGCTTCTGGATCAATGCATAATCATTTAGGAGGCCTAGGAAGCTGACAGTGTGAGAACTAAACCTCACATACATGAATGTGTAAAAAGTTGGGGTATGTCAGTGAAACAAGAGCACTGGGCTGTCAGAGCATGCTCAGAAGTCACTGGGACGTTGGGAAGCTTGATTCTACTACAATAACAGAACCCAAGGCTAAGTTCAACATATTCCGAACAAGTCTAGGACCCTTCCACACACTGAGCCCACCTGTGGGGTCTGGTAGGTAGCCAGACTGTATTGCATTGGGTTAAAATGGAACAGTATTTGAATGGTCATAATAACCTTACCTCTTGCTTGTTTTGTGCACCTGTTCTTTGGCAGCCCTCAGGAATTTGTTAATGATGGCTATTTACTGCCTAAATGTCTGAGCTTTAGAACATTCTGTGGAACATTTAGTCATCTTTATAATGAAGTCCTCTGAAGGGTCAAGCTGCCACAGTGCTGATGTTTTTTTATAGGCAAAAACTAAAGGTTTCAGGTCCAGTGACTTACAGCATATCTTAGAATACTTACTTTCTGAAGTCCTTCAATTATAAATACCCTTTTGTGTATCTGTTATGAAAGCAGATTTGCTTGATGAAAGTCAGTGCTAGTAAGCAAACAACTTGCAAAGTCATCCCTCCAAGGGCATGAGGGATAGAGCCTGGAATCATCTGTGCCTCCTGTAAGCTGCAGAAGTTAAACTCATTTACAGAAAATGCTCAAGTATTTGCCTACAATTCTTATTCCTATCCTCCCAGACACTTAAAATTACTGTCTACATTACTTGTAAAACTCAGTAACATGTCAATGGTAAACATTTTTATTTCTGTGTTTAGGAAACAAGGACTCACCATTTTGTGAATTTTCAATAAAGATGCAATTGAATTAAAAAGTGTCGTGCTGTTTTTGTTTGAAACAGTCTTTCTATGTAGCCCAGACTAGTCAGAATCTCACAGCACAGCTAGTATCAAACTTACTACCCTCAAGTACTTACTCCAAAATGTTACCAAAGACACACACTAACTACAGTTTCAGACTCAAAATATAACTCAGTTCTAACTTGGTTATTTGTATGCAGAGTCAATAGATCTTTATTTTCATATCATTGTTAGTGTTATATTTAAAACCACAGAACAAACAGTGTTCAGCTATTTAATGGCAATTAAAATATATTTACTTTTTCTGAAGTTCAAAGTAATTCCTCTGAACCATGACATATGCCCATCTGTATGTGTGTATATGTAGACTTTCAAGAAACAACTATGAAGATGGTTTGCTGATATTGCCAATGTCCAAAACATACATTATTAGTAAAAAATGATTATTAGAAAGACATTATCAAACTAGATGTGGTGGTGCATGCCTTTAATCCCAGTACTCAGGAGGCAGAGTCAGGTAGATTTCTGTGAGTTCAAGGCTAGCCTGGTCTACCAAGTGAGTCTAGGACAGCCAGGACTACAAGAGAAACCCTGTCTTGAAAAAATTAGTAGGAAAAAAGCTTCAGATTAAACATCCTTGGGCTATAGACTGTCTGGAAAACCTATATGACTCTTCCAATGGGACACTGTACTGCTTCCACATTATGGTTGAATTCTATGAGAACCATTACTGAAATAATGATTTATAGCTGAAGGATTAGACGCTTGTGAGCATCCACGGCTTAAGAGACACTGAGTCTAAAATGTAAAATCCAACCAATCAACCAAAGTATTGAATGACATCTTCTGTATTAATGGTTCGATTGAAAGTATTCATTCCTTAGCAGATGGCACCGTCTTTGCTTCCATCCATCATATGAGTCACTTGATCATTTTTTAATTTTATCTTTAGTTGACAAATATAAAAACCACGACAAGACATATAATATTTGCTATGCATTTATGTTCTTAAATGTATGTGTGAGAATTCCAAGGAAATCAATCGGTCTACACAAAACCTCTTTTGTATTAAGATGCATCATATGCATATACACATATACAAAGAAGAACCCTTCAGGCTGGGGAAATAGCTTAACCAGTAAAGCACTTATCCCACAAGTGTGAGGATTTGAGCTGCTTCCTCAGTAGCTGTGTTAAAGGGAGAGGGCAGTTGGTTTTTTCCAAAACCTTTAAGTAACATCCTACTGCTGAAGACATCACATTTTTGGATGTAGGAACTAAGATGGAACTGAACTGGGAGCCTCTTTCCAGAGAGCAAACTCATAGTCTGAGATGGTACTATGCAAGCTGCCAATCTATAGATTCAATAGTTCTCCCTAGCTAGAAAGCCTGTGAACTACAAATGACTGGGATGCCAAGCTAGTCCAATGATGCAAGAGCGGTGCTTTGTATCTTAGTGATAAGAAACAGCTTTCTAATTGGACTTAAGAGCAACTCAGTTGGAAGTAATCCATTCTTGATACTACAAATCTAGCTAACCACCCATGGCTGGAGAGGTAATAGACCCTAGAGATTAACCTACCACTTCCATTTTCCTAAGGCTATAATAATTTCTAATTGTATTCTAAATACTCAACCATATACCCACAGACACATGTAGCTTGATCTCACCCTTTATTCATTTTTTTTTTTTTTTTTTTTTGCAATAGACAGAGGCTACTACAGAGATCCACAATTGGTCAAAATACAGAGAACATCTGACCAAGTTGTGGCCAGTCACAATTGGAACGCATTCAACACAACTTCAACATATAAGGTTCAGGATATAGGAAAGGACAGAAAGAGACTGTTCGAGCCAGAGGACTAGATGCCTCTGCTACATGCTGTCTTCAGATATGATAGCTACATTGTATGCATGAAATAGCAGCAAACAATATGGTTGCTTAAGTAAGACCACCACAGCGACACTACTGGTTGACATGCAGCAGCAGAAATTTTACAAGGCCCCACCCATACATGAAGAGCTATAGCAGTCAATCAATGTTGCTGAGAGAGGGGGAATAAGTTTCCCTAAAGGACAATCCCATAATATATTGTTGAATTCCAAGTGGTCATCTCTAAACACATGCATATGTACAACACTAAGTGCAGCATGTTGGTTTATGTGTGTGTATGTTCATTTTAATAAAATTAATAATTATAGAAGAGGTCATGTATTAGAAAGGGTGGTAGAGGGACCTGGGAGGAGTTGGAGGAGGGAGATTGGGCCATAAGAATGTTGTAAATACAGTGCTTATATAAAAGGTTCTCCCCCCCCCAAAAAATTTTTTTAAAAGGTGGATACGGTCACGTGCATCTGTAATCTTAGCTGTGGTACGATGGGAGGCAGAGTCAGCTGGTTGGTGAAATTCAGGCCAATGAGAGGCCCTATGTTATACAAAAGACACCAGGGGGCCTGAGGAACAACATCTGAGATCCTCCTCTGACATCCACATCCGCGTATCCTCATACTCACATGCACTCTCCCACAGACACGAACATAAATGACACAATGCTCCTGTTTTCCTGCTGTACTTGTGGGTGAATGTAGTGAAATTAGTTATTCGGTTGAGGTTTTTAAACCACATAAAGTTTCATTTTTTTCTGTGCTGGAGACGGAACCCAGGCTCTTCCATATTGTAGTCAAGTATCCTTAGCTGATCTACAAGCAGACCGTGTGATGTAAACATTAGACAATGTACAAATGACCATTCTGGCGGACAAGGCAGCCTTCTGAAGAATGTAACTGACATTGCAAGTGACAATAGCCTGTGGGCGCTTTTAAAAATTTCTATTTTACTTCAACCACTTCCAGTGAGGAAAAGGCTGCAGGCAGTCCAGGTAAGACGTAATAGGCTGAGGTCAGGTGATGGGGGAGGAGGGCTCCACCTTTCTGAGGACTAGGGGAGGGGAGGAGGGATAAGAGAAGGAGGATGGGATGGGGAGGTGACAAGGACGGGGGCTTCAATTGGGGATGTAAAGTGAACAAATAATAATGAAAAATTTAAAAATTATTTTTAAAATCTATTTTACTTTATTTTCCTATGTCTCTTTCTCTCTTTTCCACCCCAATCACCTCCAACACCCGAATACCAGGTAAGCGATAAAGAAGGGGAGTGGGGAGAGGGAGCTTTCTCCTTAGCTACTCCCTTGAGTCAAGTCCAATCTTTGTTTCAGAATATCTCCCACCTCTTCCTGTCATATTTTATCAACATCAGCCAAGAGCAGCAGAGGGAAGCATCAGCAGCCGCCTTCTTCCTTGAAGCCCTCCTACCACCCAATATCTCTCCTGGCTCTGATATTTATTCCCTCTTCAGAGTCCTCAGAATTAAGCTATCTGCAGCTGGCAAAGATCGCCCCCTCTCAGAGCCTGCACGAGGCAAATAGTCTGCTGCCGGGGACAGTCTGAATCATCCCCATATCCCACACCTGGGATTAAAACAAAACACCTTTACATAAACATCCACTATGTGGACAGTTGTGAAATATTGTGCATAATATCTAAAACATATCTCCTATTTTTTTCTTATGGGGTTGGATGTAAAATCCAGTCGTAGAACCTTTGTATAGCAGGGATAAGGCCCTAGGCCTGGTTCTTGCACCATGAAAAACATGGCAAGCAACTAGGGAGGGGATTTTGCATCCACAGTGTGAAACATGAGGTGAAGTCTTACTTCCAGAAGGTTCTTAGACAAACTCGTCACCTTTTCTGTGTTTCAGTGTCTTCAACTATAGATAGAAAATGAGTTCTAACTAGCACAATATGTTATGATGACAGTTAACTCTGATGATTCGATGATTCGGATCAAACGCTTTAGGCAAGAACTGCCATGATACCAGGCAAAATAAATATTTACTGGCTACCTCTTCAGTGCTGAGGAGCTTGCAGATGAAAACAATTCCCCCACCTCATCAATACCATTCACTCAGCCATTGAATGCAAATGACCAGAAAAGAATGAGCTTGAAGGCTGTTTCTCCCCAGAGCCTCCTTGTATTAATCAGGAAGTTTCTTTACTAGGTCTGTATTGCTTGAAGAAGACAGGATTGAACAACTGAAGGAGCAGAAAGCTGGGCAGAAGCAATAACCAATTCAGGTCATTGAGACAAAAGAATGAACCCCACTCCCGTGACTACCTGTGGGACTTTAGCCTCTGAAGACAGATCAGGTAGGGAGCACTACTTGCATAAAGCATACATGATAATCGAAGACAGTAACCTCAACATAGCCTTCCTGACCTTCACTTTGTGTCCACTAAAAGCATACAAACACATCTCTCCTTGAGCAGGCATGTGGTTTTAAAGGTTAGTCAAGCACAACAAAAGAAAATGCCTAAGTTTGGGATGCTTCCAAGAGATGCCGATAAATCTCTGCATCTGCTCTATTTTCTCAATTGCACCAAGAAGCATTCTCTCGATTAGTTAATTAACTTTAAGAACAAACCAAATTAGTTTAAAATGCAATTTAAACACAAGCCTATAAATTGTAATTAAAACCGCATGTTGTTGGTATAAATTTTTCAAAATATTTAAGGAGGGTAGATTTCAGAGAACACACATTTCATGGGAGACTGATAACTAGAAGCAAATTTATTCAAATGGTGGATTTTAAAATAATGTTTTAATTAGCCCCTTAGTCACAATGATTTAGAGATGTGGAAGCCTGGGTAAGAAAAAGCAGTGTACTTAAAGTATAAATGACTAATATGAAATTTCCTCTTATATTCTCAAAGGTCAATAAAACATTTTAAACATCTGTTTAAAATTAGTCTGTTTTTCCTAATAATAAAGCAATGCAATGAGCACCAAATATAAAATATTAATGAAGAAACAACATGAGCTAACAGCTCCATGAGCCCAGCACTATTATGGCATCCTAAGATGATTCTCAGTGTAATATTTAACATTTGGATGCAGCTCTGTTAGCGCTAAAATGTATCCAACTGTAGGTCTGTACATGCATGTGACAGAGATTCCCTTAAATGCATTTATTAATGATCAATGTAATAACTTTTTTTTTTTGCTAATCTTTTGTCATAAACTATTATTCATCAAATGAAATTTGGTAAACTATGTATGTCTTAAAGATAAGAATTTTCAAAGATAGTGGCAATTTTACTGTCTAGAGTATACAGACTGGTCTGGGAAAGGAATGCAGTAACTGAATTTTTTCAATCATACAATATCTTTCAAGTGCCAAACTTTTTGACTACTATTTCATTTTTCAGAGTTAGGAGGGACATACAGGGCTCTGACATACTCATGGTACGTAATGCTTTAAAATGACTTATTTTGTCAAAGCATCCCTTGGTGTTCTTGCTGAATCTCTACCTTTTGCCTTGTCAATCTGCCTTTTCCTCTAGCTTTGTCACCAGCATCATTAAGGAACATATGGAGCTTTGTGTTCTCTGCTTAGCCTGGAAGGCATGTATTAGGTCATAACTCAGATTTTCTTTAGTTAGAAAAAGAATTCTCCACTTTTAATAGATAATATTTCTAAGAGTTCAAGTGCTACAAAATTTATTTTGAATTTCTGAAACACTTGGCTAATTTATTTATTTATTTATTTAATTTTTTATTAATTTATTCTTGTTACATCTCAATGGTTATCCCATCCCTTGTATCCTCCCATTCCTCCCTCCCTCCCATTTTCTCCTTACTCCCCTCCCCTATGACTGTGACTGAGGGGGACCTCCTCCCCCTTTATATGCTCATAGGGTATCAAGTCTCTTCTTGGTTGCCTGCTATCCTTCCTCTGAGTGCCACCAGGCCTCCCTCTCCAGGGGACGTGGTCAAATATGAGGCACCAGAGTTCGTGTGAAAGTCATAGCCCACTCTCCACTCAACTGTGGAGAATGTCCGCTCCATTGGCTAGATCTGGGTAGGGGTTCGAAGTTTACGGCCTGTAATTTATTCTTCTAATTTTTGTTTGGATATTTTGGTGAGAATTACCGCTTTCTTAAACTTGACAATTTTCATTTGAATTTCTAGTATTGATTTTCATCTATATAACAAATACAACTTGTATTAAGTAAATAAATTGTATAGTTGTATTTAAAGATACTAGAAATAAACCAATACAAAATTTTGTTTATTATAGAAACTTGATACTTCATTTAAAAGTATCGAGAAAATGATAGAAAAGAGGTCTATTAAAATTTACAAAAATCAAAGTGGTAACACTTGGGAGTAAAGAATGTCATGTCTGGCTTAATGTCTGAGGACTGTATTACTGAAACACTGGTAGTTCAGTAGATCTGTAGAAGAAATCAACAAGAATGCAATGACTGTATTAAAGAACAAGAACGATGACACAACAGAAAAGGAATTCTGTCAATTTTATAAGGTCATTTGCTTCCCAGGGGAAGCAAGTGACCAGTATTATTTCTTCTCTCTAGAAGCGGGAGTAGATAGCACAGTACCAACTAGTAAGAAGATGCTGAAAAACTGTACCATGCATTTAGATAGCATTGTTAGTACTCATGTAGGCAAATGCATTAGAAAGCATCAAGTGTGCCTATTCTACGGCATTTATTTGTGGAGTTCTTGTGGTGCTATTTTTCCCCCACAGTAACTTTGCATACAAATGATCAATGGTCTCAACTGTATGATGATTTTAAATATCACTTTAGTTACTGTAGCTTTTGTAAGCTTTTCATATATCTAGCAAATAATTCACCTGTCCCCTAAATTCACATTTAAGAATTTTGTTATGTTTTCTATGTCTTGGTTACTTAATCCATTTTATAATTGTGTGGTTTATGCTTCATTATAGACAGAGTTAATCTCAAAGAGTAGATTCTACCAGATTAAGCCACATGGTCTTTTTTTCAGATATTGATCTATAGGACTGCTAAAAACATAAAGTGTCCCTCTCTAGCAGACCAAGTACTGCCTGCTTATGAGAGATACTGTGCTGGACTTTTCCCCAAACTACTATGAACCTCTTAGTATAACTGCTTAATGAGTCCTCGTTCTTGTCAACATCTTGTGTCAGGCTCTCTCAATGTACTACGCTACCAAACTTTATAGCTCATTACTATTTGTCAGAAGTCCATGTCTTCATTGGCTTCCTCACAGAAATATCAAGATGGCTGGCATACTCTTTTAAAAGCCTGCCTTGATTTGGCAATTCTCTTCTCTTTGCTCACCATTCCTGAGACCACCTGTAGTCTAGGGCACTTCTACATACCTTTGGCTAAGAGTCTGAATCAAAATTGCATCCTGTTCTGAGAATATCCTCAAATTTCTGTGGATTTTTCACTATTTCTTCCGTATGGGTTTTTTTTTTCCTTGCTAAAATATATGTTAATCATGTTCTTGAAGTTGCTTCACAGAAGACCTGAAATAACATAAGCAATTACAAAAGTGGTCTGAGAAAATAGAAGGTAAGATATATACTTGGGGCTGACTCCGAGGGAGAACGGGGCATAGATAATTTAAAGTATGACCTTAATTATTAAAGATCTCACTATTATTGATTTGAGAGTTACCCCAGTGGAACATGGACTCAATGATGTAATACTTGAAATGTAGGTGGTAACAAAACTCTATAAATAAAGCAAAGTTGGCCATTTATGTCAGGTTGTGCTGGCATAACTTTCCTTCCTTTGGAAGGAAAATGAGAGACGGGGGGATTAGAACATACAGCTGTTAATAGTTATTAGCCAGAGATCCTGCCTGGTAGGTTCAAAAGGCCGATGCCACCTGTGCTGAGCAGGTTGACACAGAGGAATAGCAGGCTTAAGACTTAATTGTGAGTGAAAACGTCTACAGATGCTTGAGTTCTCAGACATAGCAGGCCTGTTACATGAAGGTCAGTGCTAGTAGGGAAAATTCAGGGTCCTAAGAAATAGGAAGAAGAAATTTACTTGAATATCTTTTATGTGGTTGACCAGTTATCTCCTAAGCCATCTCAATATCCATAGTTAGATTAGAATTTATAATAATAGCCTGTACATTGAAAGCCTCTAAGAAATAGCTTTCAAAGATAAGAAAGACAGGGGCTGGAGAGATGACTCAGAGGTTAAGGACACTGACTGCTCCTCCAGAGGTCCTGAATTCAATTCTCAGCAACCACATGGTGGCTCACAAGCATCTAAAATGTGATCTGATGCCTCATCTGGCCTGCAGGTGTACATGCAGGCAGAGCACTGTATACATAATAATAAAAAATAAATAAATACTTTTTTAAAAAGATAAGAAAGACAACAAGAGATTCCTTTTAGTGGCCCCCTTTTGTCCTAGATGCCAGATTAATAAATAGGTTTAAATCTCATCAAAAACTGCACTCGCATGTTGGGCCTATAAAAGTATGCTGTGACTAAATAAATAAACTAGTTCATTGATATTTACTAGCAGGAGCTCGTGAAGTTTTCTATGGTTGTGTTTTAGGGTGCTTCACTAAAATGTTGGAATTTAAGGCTCAGTAAACAAAATCTCATCCACTTACATGTACATCATGAAGATGTATGATATAAAACCCTACAAGGCCACTAAGTGGATGTGGCAAGCTTGTAAGGTAGGTCCTAGAAGTCTATTTGTATACATCGGAGTTTTTCTAAAAGATGGTAAAAATGAAAAGCATAAAAAAATCTAATAGACAACACATTTTTTATTACCTTATTGAGTCACAGGGTAGCCAGATGTCTGGTTAAATGTATTTATCATTTTACCTATGTGAGTTTTTTAGGTAAAATTACTATTTGACTGGGTAGACTGAGTAGGATCCACTGTCTTCCCCACTGTAGATGAACTCTAGGCTGTTAAAGCTCAGACTGAGCAAAGAATGAATAAGTGAGGCTTCCTGACTAATTGATACAGAGCTTTTGCTTTCTTCTAGCTTTGGATCTGGACTCATATTGAAGCATGCATCATAAGTTCTCCTGCCTCTTGGGCACTTGGAATCCATCCAACACCCTGAGACTAGAGTTTCAGGAAGCTATAACCTACCCAGTATGGGTGATGGGAACCAAAGTGGGACCCTTCGCGTGAGGAGTATGTGCCTTTACTGAATGAGCCCTTTCTTCTACCGCAGTGGTTCTCACCCTGTGGGTCCCAACCTCCATGGGGGATTGCATATCAGATACTTACATTACAATTCATGACAGTGGTAAAATTGTAGCTATGAAGTAGTAATGAAATACTTTTCTGGTTGGGGAGGGTGGTCACCACAACATGAGGAACTGTACTGAAGGGCTGCAGCATTCAGGAGGTTGAGAAATGCTGCCTAGCCTCTCTTTTAAATTTCTGTGTTCAGATCTTTTGTGTACCTGTTTTTCTTATCTAGAATTTCTTTTATCCTTAATTCTTATTATGTTAGATTATTTGGTGACTATACATCATATACCATTTTGATAAACTGAAGAGGTCTCGGTTTATTTTTCCCCCTCAAAGGAGAGGTTTTTTTTATTCTAAATGGTGACATCAGGTCTGTTCTGGACCAACCACTCAGACCTAAGCACACTCATGACCACTCTGCAGCTCTCAAAAGCTTTAGATATTTCCATTTTCAGAATACAGCCCGCAGAGTTTGCGATGGGAATTAGTCATGTTTAAAAGCTCTTTCCTATATCCTATCAGCAGCTTCTCAACTAAAACTTCAGAATAGTTTCTTACTTGTATAACTATTAAAATATCTAACATTTCCACAATTCTTCTGTATTTCTTTTTGGTCTTAGGAATAAGGCGAATGCATTGTTTTTGTCAATGGCTGCCATATGCAAAGCTAGTTCTCCATAGCTTTATTCTCAACAAAATTTTTGTGCTTCAAGTCCTAGCTTCCCTGGTGACCATGATGTCCAGTTTGCTTTTCTACTCCTCTGAAGCAGTCTATATTTTTTCTGGATCACCGTTTCTTTTCAGCATTTAGGTAATATTTGACTTTTGGCCTCTAATAATGTGCATCTGCACCAAGCAAGAGAAGCTGGTGACCATAATTACACAGTGTGGAGAATGTTGGTTGATACTCATCAGCTCTCTTTTTAAACCTTGGTTAATTTTCACACCTTCAGAGCCTTATGTGTCTTATTTTTTGTTTGGATTTGTTGTCTTTTGTGATCATACTTTTTCCATAGTACACTGCCCTAATAATAAGCTGAAGTCTTGTATGTATTATTCTTGGGATGATCCACTTGAATGGGGTCACTTTTAGCCAGTTATAGAGACAGAAATCAAGTGAGGCATCTTAAGTCAGAGAAGTTTGAGTATGTCAAAATATTAGTTCAGAAAGGAAGAAGTGATTAGTTACCTGAGAAGCTGAGTCAGCAGTTACTGCTATTACAAATAACTCATTTTTGTGAATTCTAAATTCTTATAGTTTATACTATGATTCCATTTTTCTATCGCATCCTCCCCTTCTGCATCTGTGTGCTAGTGTATGCCCATGTATGTGTGCATGTATGTGTGTGTGTGAGTATGCACACGCATACACAATTATACACACATATGTAGAGGACAGAGGTTAGTCTCAGATGTCATTCATCGGGAGCTACTCACCTTGTTTTTGGAGATAGGGTCAAAATTAAAATTGATGACTTCTTATAAATCATGAAAACAAACATTACAATGTCATCCAAAAGTAAAGTAGAAAGCCAACCAAACCAATAATGTAAATATGGAAACAAGAAAATAATTCAAGTAGGTTGGTTTAATAGGGTCATTTATGAACAATGTTACAATAAATTAAAAATCAAATTCCTAATAAGTCAGTCAAATATATGTATAGTTTGATCAACAACTAAAGTCAGTTTGTGTTTGAAGTTATGTTTATACGGAAGGCATGAATAAAAACAAGTGAAAAGTAGAATGACCATTTATATTTCCAGAATTAGTAACCTAAGAATTAGGAAGTGTTTCTAATGCTGTGTATATTTTGTGCTTGTGGAAGAAGAACAGACTTTAGACATAAAAATAGAGATTTCTATAAACATAATAGGTTGTATTAAGACAGCCATTATGCCAGATACAATTTTCATTTAACGTCAGAAGTTGGCTTTTGAAGAGAGCACTTAAAAAATATAAGCTTTCATTTTTTACAGCTTCTAAATTGATTAAAGTAGAAAAAGAAGTGTTAAAGACTTTGAGAGCATAGTCATTCAAATCTACTTGTGGGCCGGGCAGGTAGCTCTTAGTTTTTGTTACACAGAAAGGAAAAGGAAGGAAGAAAACCAGTAATAAAATCATAACTATGTCAGAGGGAAAAATCCAGATCAGAGCTCTCCAGCCTTTCACAATTAGAATGCACAAACTTAGTCTTGAAATAAACAAGGAAGAGAAGGGGTATTTCTTTCTGTTTAAAGTGCCACATCAGAGGGGAGCCAGTCTCTGAGATTTGGGAGAGATGACTTCTAAGGTTTGTGTGATCAAAAATGGGAAAGTCATTCATGTGGAAAGACAGATATTTGAAACTCACAAACTGGTCTTCAGCACTAGAATTTTTAAAAGAAAGGCTATCAAAGGACCGTTTCTACTCATAAGTCTGGGGAAATCTAATTGTAAACATTCAGGAACTCTGCTCAATAATTCTTCAAGCATATGGATGTGTTTTATTCACAATGCTTTTGGTTTTATGAAACCAATAAGGTGGTAACACTTTTGTTTGTAGCAAATCAGAAGTGGAGAAAAGCAGTGCCTTTAACGCTTTATGCCCTAGGACCACTGCAGTTTATTTGGGGGTAATTTCCCCTTACGTGTTATCTCATAAAGAACACTTGCCAGTAGTATACACTCCTCCTTCTCTCAGTTGTATAACTGATGTGGGGGACAGGCAGGGGTGAAAATCCTGTGTAGAACATTAGCAAAGCCTTCACAAAACTCTTGTCCAGATTTTACACATGACTGGTACATGTCTTCTCATACCCAATTTTGTGAGACTGATTGCCATAATTGTTGCAGATTTTATTTAAACAATGTCTGCTTGTGCATTATACATTTTATTTTTTAAAATTCCTTCTATGTCTAGGGAAACTATTCAATGAATCAAGTGCTTGCCATGCGAGCAGTAGGTCCTGAGTTCTGAGCCCTAGCAACCATGTAAAATGCCAGCACAACGGGGCAACCTGATATAGAATAGCCCAGTGACAGGGGATGGATTAAGGATTATCCTTGGGAACTGCTGACCAGCTAGTCTAGACAATCAGTGAGTCTCAGGTTGCATGAGAGAATATTTCTCAAAAAAATAAAGTTGATTGTGACTGAGGAAGATACTTATTGAACTGTAACAACTAAGTACATGCCTTTCTGCACAAAGTACACAAACACATGCATACACACAAACACACACGCTCCTCTTAGTGGCTGATACATAACATTCATTTCATGCTTAATACATATTTAGTGAATCAAATGACCATTTTAAAATAAATATATCTGAATACTACTATACAGGCATAAATTAGGGCAAATTCAATACTTACCTAGACCAGTTAGGAACACTGCTTACCAACTATATTACCATTAAAATGCACTATTTACTTAACCTCTTTTAAATTAATTTTATCTTCTATAAAACTCTTCATGATTACTCTGTAAATCATAACATCCTTTTACAGAGGCCAACATGCCATCAATGCTGCCATTTTTTATTAACAGCTCTAGATGTTAAATTAGCTTATATTTTAGATTTCGGCAAATGCTTTTCTTCCCCATATTTTAATATGTGATCATGTATAGTAGCCAAATTCCAAAGTAACAGCACAATGAGTCAATTATCAATTGTTCTTTTGTTACTCTGGTTATTATTTTTTCCAAGATATGGATTCAACCTCACGTTGTCATCTAGTTTTATAGAGCTTGCCCTGATTTCTGTTAGTGATGCTAACCTTTTCCCAGCCTGACCATGTAAGGTTCTGAAGCCAGGCACAAGATGTTGAAGCTTGTTTCTTATCTCCAGAACTTCCTCCATACTTTAATGTGGTACTGAAGAAATGGTCTTTGATGATACTGCTTTAGGGTTGATTTAACACTTCCAGGAATTAGCAGGATACTCCTAAGAGAAGCTGTTCAAGAGTATGTCTGCTTGTATGCAATGTATGCATGTATTATATGTGTGTGTGTGTGTGGGTGTGTGTGTGTATGTATTTGCAGTACTAAATATAAACAAGGCATTTAGGAGTCACAGAAAACCACAAAACAGCCTTTGAGGAGGGCTCTTCAGGCAGGGTTGTTCTCAGTTTTGGAGGGTTTTCTTTTTAAGAGGAAGCCATAATGCTAAAGGAAGACCTACTGTTAATGACACAAAGCCCTCAACACACTGGAGGACTGTATTCACCATCCAGGAGTCAGAATGGACAGATGGTAATGATTTCTTATAACAATATACATGGCTGGACAGGAAGTGAGGGTATGATGCAAGGAAACACTGTCTTCAGACAGAAGCTGGCCAGAAGAGTGCATTGGAACCCCTGAATATCCTTGGCCAACTCTCCAGCCTCCTCACAAGCATTATCATAAGTTAACAGTTCCTTTCTTCTACCTCCCGTTAAAACCCTTCTCTTTTCTCACCTTTCCCTATTTCTTCCCAGAAAGCTATGCAGATTTCCTATTTCATCCTCTCAGTTTCTCAGTCTAGACTTGCAACATTGACTTCCTCTTTCTTAGAACAAATGAAGACAAAAGACCGTAGCTCTTACTTTGATTGGCCAATAAGCGGAGGGTTATGTATCAGTTGTTTAAAAAAAGAGTGCTCAGGCTCTGAAAGGGTCTTTGCTATTACTCTGTTTTAGTGATTACACTTTCAGTTTGCTTGTTTTCAGTGTTTGTCTGCACTGTGAAATGTCTGCATTGTGTTTTCACGTGCATATACGGCACAGACACACTTTATAATCCACCTACAGACAGGACTTGACATCATCTTGACAAAGGTAAGCAATCTCAACAAACAGTATCATGGCAAGGCCAGCCTGTGATTATGATAAAATGAGAACAGAACCAAGATCACTCTGTATTTTGTCTAGCAGGTAAGAGCAAGGCCACTGAGCACATCACACCACAGTCAAAACCCACTTGCTGGCTAATGAAAGCGACTGCTGTATTGTGATCAATGCTATCCTTAGTCACTTTACTCTGTCTTGTCACTAGGTAAGATTTATTGAAAGATCTAATAACAGAACTGTGTTCTGCTTTCAGATATCATCTGCTGCATGAGTAAACCTTGCTCCCATGACTCTACATAAAAGTCTCTTAAACAGAGCCAACATTATTTTATTTAAAGAAAATGAAGTATGTATTCATTGTACATGGTGCTGACTTTCAGAATGATAACTTATGGCAATATAATTTTCCTTGATCATATTCATCTTCTTATATTACCCTGTACTCCCATTCTCCCTGACTCCACCCACTAGTTTCTTTCCCCAGTATTCCTCTGCTTTTGTGCCTCTCTGTATATATGATATATATTCAAATATATGTAGTTATATGTATAGATCTAAAATAGGACCCATAACCTAGACAAAAAATAAAATAATTGTTTTTCATTGACATATAGCAGATGCTCAACAAACATGATATAAACATGTTATAAAGTAGAAAACTAATATAAAAATATCAGCAACATCATATCCAAGACCTAAGATTATTATAAAACTGACCAAAAATGAGCAACAAAAGATAATGGAAAAGACAATGGAAAGACTAAACTGTATTCTGGAATGAGAAGGCAAAACTTACATATGTGAATTCTCACTGTATCGTGGAACAAGAAGAGAAAAATTATATATGTGAATTTTCCCTTATATGTAGAACTCTGAAAACTAGACCTATACTTTATAGGGCACAGTAAAATAAAGCTTAAGTGTATAAAGTTTAATTTTAAGGAGACGCCTTGTTTTTTCTTAAATAGCCACTATACATGTTCATTAAGTAAACTGCATAAAAAAGCAATGCATTTCTTAAAATTGAACTTCCTATACAGTAAAGGACCTGGGCCAGGAAGATGTCTCAGCAGGTCAAGGTGTCTACTGCCAACTTTGACTACATGAGTTAGATCCCTTGGACTTTCATGATGGAAGGCAAGAACCAAGCCCTGTAAATTTTTCTTCAACTTCTACATGAAAGTTGAGCATATTGGCCCACACCTGTAATCCCAGTACTTGGGGAGGCAGAGACAGGTGGATCTCTGTGAGGTCAAGTCCAGGACAGCCAAGGCTACACAGAAAAACCCTATCTCAAACAAAACAAACAAACAAACAAAAAAACGACCACCAACAACAAAAGCAAAACCTCTACCTGCATCCCATGGCTCATGCCTGCTAATTAATAAATAAAAATTATATACTCAGTTATAAAATGGGTATTTGTGCATATTCATGTGAATCTATAGGTACATGTGTGGGGGTGCATATGACATGTTTGGAGGATAACCTAGACTATTGTTTCTCAACTGCTATTCATCTTATCCCTTGAGACATAGTTTTTTATTGGTCTGGGAATCACCATGAAGTCTATGCCTGCTGCTCAACACGCCCTAGGGATTTTCTTGTCTCTGTTTCTGTAGTCCTGGGATTATAAGCTCTTGTAACCATGCCTACTTTCTTTTTATGAGGATTCTGAGGTCCTGATGTTTTCAAAGCAAGCACTTTACTGACTGGCTGAGCTATTATTCCAGTTTCTCAACCCCATTTTTTTAAAAAATAAGGTATCATATAGCCTAGGCTGGACTAGACTTACTATGTAGATGGAGATATCCTTGAATTTCTCATCTTCTTGCCTCAACTTCCTGAGTGATGGAAGGACAGACACATACCACATTTGGTTTATTTGATGCTGAGGTTTAAACCCATGCTTTAGAGCAAGAACCACCTGAGTTTCTATCTTGAGTCAGGGGACTTGTCCTGTCATTCTTTTCCCTGATGATTCATGGAGTAGAAATTTAAAATTTTAACTGCACTTTTGTCTTTTGTGGTTCATGCTTTTGGAGTTTTGCCAAACAATGCTCACCAAATCCTAGGCTGCCTAGCCTGCCTTTCCTTCTGGAGGATTTGCAGTTTGAAGGTTACATGTATCTCTGCAGTTGAGGGTGACTCTAGTTTTTGAGCTATTACTATTACCAGTTTGGAAGTCTTGTCCCCCTCACTATCATATAGCTGAGCAATTCAGTTCACTGCTCTCCATTTTCACATGGAAAAGAAAAATCAAAGACATGAGTCCCCATCTCCATGCAAAACCCCTCAACCAATGCCAGGCACTCCCTCTATAAAGAAATCCAAAGTCTATCTCTTTTCATTTCTGATATCTTTCATTGCTACAGAGCTCTGGTAGCCTGCTGTGTTCTGACCTGAAAGCCTTCATTATGTAAGTAATAAAACTTTTCATACCTTCATGATATGTGTGTGGTGTCATCAGGCCTGACATCCGAGTCAAATTTTGCCTGGCGTCCATCCTCTTTTATAATAATTGCTGCTGCGAAAGAGGCATCTAGAAATGACCATCACTCTGGGTGCCTTTCTTCTCTTGCTTTGGCTTGCTAATAGACCAGCTACCTGCTGGCCAGCCTGCACTCGGAGCTGTAGTCTGCTGGCCAGCCTGTGCTTTGAGCCGCCACCTGCGGTATTGCTGGCTCATGGATCTGTGCTTCTGGGGATGCAATTTCTGGTTCTACCAAGCCTCTGTGGTGGATTTAGCTGACCTCAGTCAGAATTTTGGTTAATTGGCTTTTCAGGGAAGCTGCATGAGGATTAGGGACCTTCTTAAACTGACCCATGGTCACAGGTCTGTATCCACATCTCTGTATCTTAAATGAGAAGGGCTGTCGTGATCTTAGTATCAGCTCAGGCCAAATGCCTCACCTGTATGCAGTGGTTATAGATCCCTGTTATATACTGGGCCTTGTTCATTATTGTTCTCAACAAAACAATCCTGTGTGGACTAATTATCTGCTACTTGCTCTGATATAAAACCAGCTATTACTTGAAGACCAGTCATCATATAAAAACTCTGTTACCAAAACCAACACTCTGAAAGGCACACTGCAGATATGCCTTTTGCTTTTCTCCTGCTGCAGCCTATGGATTTGTTTGCAACACAAAGCTTTGTCATCAGATGTGGGGAAGAGCCCCATGACACTGCTGCTATGGCAAAGCTAAGGGAGAAGTCAAGTATGGGTTAAAAACCAGGAGTCTAAATCTTATCAAGTAACCATTTCTATACAGAAATTCACCGGACTCTCCTGAAAGTACACTGAAAAACCAACCATCCAGAAAGGAGGGAAGAAAGGCCAGAAAAAGGATAGAAAGCAAGAAGAGAGGAAAGGGACGAGGGTGGGAGAGAAGAGAAGAGGGAATGAGGAGGGGGAAAAGCAAAAGAGAACAGCAACTTACAACTTCTTATAAAAATGTAGGATACTGAATTCTTTAGCCTTCACAGGGTTGTGCCTAGATAATAAATGTTATGCCTCTCAGGTTAGGCAAGGATAACCACAGAGAAAAATATAGGCACACTAAGAATTTTTCCATTCCATGTTCAGGATTGCCTTGGTTTGGGTTTTATTGCTGTGAGGAGACATCATGACCAAGGCAACTCTTACAACAACAACAACAACAACAACAACAACAACAACAACAACAAAACAACATAAAACAAAATAAAACAAAAAACCCCATATTTATTTCAGGACTGACTTACAGTTTCCGAGGTATAGTCCACTAGCACCCTGGTGGGAAGCATGCCACCATCTGGGCAGACGCGGTGCTGGACAAAGAGGTGAGAGGTCTACATCTTGCTCAGCAAGCAGCAAGGTGAAGATTGGACGGGCTTCATACTGGGCATAGCTTGAGTATTTAACACCTCCAAGCCACACCTCCACAGTGGCACACTGCCTTTAACAAGGCCACACCTCCTAATAGTGCCACTCTCTATGTCCAAGCATTCAAACACATGAGTCTATGGATGCTATACCTATTCAAACCACCACAGGATTTATCAAGGGCTAAGCCTTAGTGGGAGATTAAAATGCTATTTGCTCCCACTGACTCTGAATTGGGGTTCATACGGCTACCTATTGTTGACTTTTGCTGACCTATGCAGATCTGTGTCTGCTGGAGCTGAGCTCTGAGTACCTGAAAGAATGCGGTGACTACAGTATGACGCTATAGACAGTCATTACTCCAGTGTCTGTGCACACTTATACACGAATGTAACAAAGAAAGCAATGATCCAAGAAAGCTTGTTGAGCTTTACATGATGAGAACATCATGTAAATAAACAGCCAGTAAGCACATACTAAACATTAACAGATCAGTCCTGTCCCAGAAATATCTCAGAATAGAGCAACTGAAAGAACTGCATGGCATGTAAATAGATTATATCCAGGGAAGCACAGAAGCACAGACTCAAGGCAGATTCAGCTCGCACTGACCGGATTGGGTTCTATAGCTATGTTCTGACATCCGATAAGAATAAACATTGTCGCCGGGCATGGTGGCGCACGCCTTTAATCCCAGCACTCGGGAGGCAGAGGCAGGCGGATCGCTGCGAGTTCGAGGCCAGCCTGGTCTACAAAGCGAGTCCAGGACAGCCAAGGCTACACAGAGAAACCCTGTCTCGAAAAACCAAAAAAAAAAAAAAAAAAAAAAAAAAAAAAGAATAAACATGTCTTATAAACTGAATGGAAATGTTTGACACAGCAGGCACAAAGTCATGTCGAAAAGCAATCCCACAAGCAAAATGCACTTGAGGAAAAAAGCCCTCTGTCCTTTTCCTGTGGCCTCTCCCACAGGTCCCCAAGGCATTGTTTACCATGCATCATTCCTTTGAGCCTGTTTTGACACCTAAGAAACACCATCATGGTCAAGCCATACTCTTATGGGTTCCTGTACACTGCTGTACCTGGCCTTGTGACTTTAGACATTGAGCGGGTACCTGAGGCCACTATCTGTGTCTCCTGGCTACGATGTTTTTACTTTGTCTTGTCCAAGTGAAGGGTTTTGCATTGTGCTTTACTCAGCTGCTCAAGGGGGGCTGCCCAAGGCTTTGACATGATAATGAGAGTGCTGCAACATGCATGCTAACTGTGCCATATACTCTATAATTTAGGACACAATATTCCAAACACATCTTCCCAACAGAATCAAAAAATAATCACCATTTTTAATCTGACATGGTAACAAACAAACACTGAAAAAAAAGTTTTTATTTTCATTTAATTAATTAATTATTTTTTCCTTTAAAATATTGTTTTGATGCTGGGAATGTAATGACGTTTGGGCTATTTTGAAAAAAATAATACTCCCTGTAAAATCCTGAAAATGCAATAGAAATATTCTTCAGTTATCATGATGTAAGAAAAATAGATTACAATTGAAAAATAGCTTTCATCTACTTAGAGCCCTCTGAGACATTCATTATTTGTATTTCTCTTTTGATAATGAAATTATGAGGTTTGACCTTCCACTTAGAGATGAGAAAATCTAATCATGGGTTTATATTCCTTCATATTTCTACGAGCCTGAGTACTGCCTGAAGAAGGAAAATATACAAGAGATCTTTTTTTTTTTTTCCTTTGATCTCGAGGCTTGAACATTGAGCCCATGTCTCCTGCTCAAAATGCTGCTTTTGAGACAAGTAGATCTGTATGTTCTGCGGCCACAGTCATCAATCAGGGTGGGCTTTTATCCCTAAGCAGAGATGCTGAAGTCTCCAAACTTCAGGACAGTGGTGTTAGTCATTTACACATGTTGAGTTTCCTGTGGACTAACACCACACACCAGAAGTATTATTCTCTGTGTGGTGGCTCGTCGTAACTCCATCGTGCCAAAGTTGCCAGTGATGACAGGCCCCATGGCAAGAGAGTGGTGCTTTCAAAGACGGTATTTGAAAACATGCACAGAGGCACACAATTGTATTATAGGCAGAATTAAAATTTCCATTGTTTCTCCACAAACTCTTTGCTATTTCAACTACTCAGTCCTAGAAGGGAAAAAGTACATAGCAGGTACTGTCATTAATACATCCATGGCTGCCATCACTTCAACTGCAGAATCATGTAAAGTGCAGAGCTAACAGTGCTGGGCTTTGAGGACACCCGATACCTCAGGCAATAACATGTGACTGGTATCAGTTCATGTGACCTGCGTGTGCTTACGAGCTATGCATGGCCAGAGTTCTGTTCACTTTATAGACCAGTGGTTCTCAACCTGTCTGATGCTGCAATCATTTAACATGGTCCCTCATGCTGTGGGGAGCCCCAACCATAAAATGATTTCACTGCTACTCCATAACTGTAATTTTGTAACTGTTTCAAATTGCAATGTAAATCTCTGCTATGTGACCCCACCAAAGGTGTTTGGAGACATACATGGACATAGAGGAACTGAATTAGAAAGATTGAGTTACCTGCCTAATTTTAAAGAAAGTGACCAGTGGCGTTGGAACCACACATAGCCCTCAATTTATATGGGTATTAGAGTAGAAATTCAAAACCGTTGTTTAGCAAACCTCAAAATTACACCTGACACATGGATTTTTCTGCCTTCACTTTATTACAATTGTTTAAATAGTCACATGTGACTGAAAAAAAAAATAATTGTTTGGTTGAACCGAGTGGCTCCGGTGGGGATTCGGTATGTGAGGTGAAGGTATCACCTTGCCTTTTAGCAATGCGGTGGATAAGCAGACATCCTTGTTCACTGCAAATGATCATTACTTAAAGGAAAGGGGATCATCACATTCATTTGCAGGTTATTTCAGGATCTTTTATGGCTCATTAGCTTTTTCTCTTCCCTTTCATTTTGGTTTGACATCTCTGTGAACATTTGCTCACAATTAATCAAGCCATCCCGTGCAAGGCCATGGAGCATGCCTGCGCTGACACGGACCTACTTGCTCTACCATTGAAACAGCCTCATGTTCCTGTCCTGCTGACAAATGCGCAAGAAGAGTGTCTCCCACACAAAAAGGCCAGCATGTTTTTGCTTCAGTATTCTTCACGGAGGCTCTCTCTGCTGGAGCGTGACACATCAGCAGAGACATGGAAATCTGTCCCATGCCTGGGTCAGCCTGAGTCAGAGGACAGGCGGCTCAGTTCTGTTCTCTCAATTCCACAGTCCCTTGCACTTTCTATAACTGGCTCTTTACCAGAGGAACCCACCGCTGGTGATCAGCCACTATCGCAGCTGTGTGTGTCTTGCCGCTACCTCTCAGGCTGTACCATGACAGTAGACTGCATGATGGTGAATTTCAACCTCTGTGATGCGGCTTGGTTTTCAGGAAGATGAGTCTGCCTACTCCTGTGTAGTGTGGCCAGAAGTGGCCAGCATGTAATACTCTGAGCAGAGCTGTAGGTCAATGTGTGCTGTGCTAAAGTAGTATCCAACTTACGCTTCCCCTATAAAGGGAGAAAAAGACAGGGAATGTGTTCGCACCTTTTTTTAAAGCTCCCCTTTAGGTTTCATATCTGTTGCCTGCTGTGGTCACCAGCGTAGTTGACACACCCTTTCCTGGCTGCCTGTATGTTTCTGTCTTACTCCTTCACTCCCCAGTGGCACTCCACATAACGTTCACATTAAGTAACTTCTCAAATGTCTGTCTCACAGTCTGTATTGGGGAGACTTTGTACCCCTGTAATCTGCCCGAGGCACTGAGACCTGAGACATGAAGCCATAGTTGGGAAAGAGTACCGGGAAAGACTGCTCAGGTGAGGAGAGTTAGGGCTAAAGACAAGAGTGGTTAGTTATTGGAGGGAGCGAGCCAGGCTTTCCAGGTGGAAGGGGCAGCCAGAATCAAACACAGCTGTTTCTCAGAGAGTGCTATCCCAATGCCTCAGCTCCAAGGGTATAAGTCAGTCCTCCCATTTGCTGAGGAGTCAGTCAGAGAATAATGGCAAATCTGCCATTATCTAGGAGTCTGGCGAAGTTCCTCTGTGAAAGTGTTCTCAGAGAGGATGAGGAGAGAAACAGGGAGCCCATCCTGAGTCTGAGTGGCACTACCCTGTGGGCTCTGAGCAGGGAGAGAAGAGAAGTAGGGAAGAAGAGAAAGCCAGGGGGGTGCCATCACTCTCTTGGCTGCCTACTGGTTCGTGAAAACTAATTTCTCTGCTCACCATGCTTCCTTACCAAGATAGAAAGGCCCCTCTGAAATTGTGACTCAAAAAAAGTCCTTCCACTTTCAAGTTGTCAGGATGAGGTATTTTTGTTGCAGCAATGAAGAGAGCTAATGAATTAGAAACTGGAAAATGTTTTATTTTTTTCCTGCTAGTCACCAGAGATTTAACTCAAGACCTTCCTTGGTAGCCAAATTCACACATTTCACTACAGAAGCAGTTGTTCTCATCTACTAAAAAAGAAGCAGTGAAAATACAGCTTCCCTAGATGCCAGGAAAGTTAGCTAAACCAAAAGATGTGTTGAGATGGCGGGAGGGACTGGGTGATATGTTAGACCATGCTCACTGGGAGATTGGTTGCTCTGTTGAGTCTACCTACTTGGTGATTACAACTAGCAACCTATACATATCTCCCTTACGATAGCTCACACATGTTGGGCTGGTCCTGGTGATTTTCCACTTAGCATTGCGTACCCTCCCAATTCAGGGTCAGTTGTGAGGACCAATGAGAGTGTTCCCTACTATCTGTATTGAGAGTCTCCAAACACAGTGCTCTCATATAGTACCAGACAAGCAATACTAACATTTCTCTATCTTAACTAAGCTGTAACAGTCTTCCAGCGACCCCAGAATGCCACACAAACTGACTCTTAAATGTTTTAGCCTGAAATTCAATGCTCTCCAGGTGTTCTTCCAAATTGCTGATTTGCTACTAAAGGATTATTGAGGATTGAACTAGGGGCCCTACATGCCAGGCAAATACCCGACACCCAAGCTATGTCTCTATACATTTTTTTTAGGTATTGAATAGGTAAGCCTCCTGCTTCAGTTGCTTTTGGAGCTGGAAGAACAATCCTTTATCATTGTCTCTTACTGAATCACTGTTTTCTATAACACAAGAGGACATTGCACTCATAAAAGGACTCAAGTATCTCTGAGGATACCGAGAACTGGTTGTGACTTGGTTCAGCATCACAATTGACATCTCCAGTGGCTCTGTCTCCCTGAAACCTCTCCATCTCTTTGAAGCTTGGTGGTATGCCCACAGTCTGTTTGCCTTCTGAAACACACACACACACACACACACACACACACACACACACACACACACACACAGACACACACTGATCTCTTACTAATTGGAAGTCCCAGAATTTAGACTTGGTGTTTAGTGTCTCCACGTTCCCACTTTCCCCAGAGCACTGTAGTACAGCACTCTGCATAGAATTCTGTATGAGGAAGATACATAATATGATATTAGCTCAAGCTGTTTCCTGGGATTCTAACTAGGGGACGCCTAGCTCTGTCTTCTGACAGCCCCTCAGATATGTAATTAAGTTTTCTGCATTGCAGTAGAAGGAAACTAATCTCAAGTCCTCCTAGGCTCACACATTCCAGTTCACGGGGTAGACAGTGCTGGCATTTCCTGCTTTGTAACCTATAATGAAGTCGTCATCTAATGAACAGTGCAGCCTTGTGACTGCCGTGGAAATGCAGTCAGCACGTGGAGCAGTTCTAATCACAAGGACCCGTACTTTTATTTTCCCAGTGATTATTGAACAATAATGATATTTACATGAATTTTTTTCAATGCCGCCTATAATTTCTTCATATTAAGCATATGGCAGAAGGCTCCTAGGCAGGATGCCAGGAAAGAAAGTTTACAGTTTTCTCAGTGTTTAAAGATCTCTATTTTTTTTTAAGCCCATCTTGACTTAAGCCCCATATGTAAGACCCTAGGAGAGGTCTACTTGTTGCCAAAAGCCAGTAAACACAAAACAAAACAAACACAAACCTGAAGATGCTAAAACATAGTACTTTTCCTAGATTGTCAGAGAAGTGAGGCTGCAACACAAACCATCACTACCAACTTGGCAAAGCAGGCAGGAAGATAGAGAAGCTTAACTCACCAAAACAAAGCCAGGAATGTGAACTCCCCTGGGCCTGGAGGACGCTCAACATGGACGGACGGGAACTGCAAAGGGCCTGTACTACTGTTTTCACTGCTCTTGAACTCCCTATGTTGCTCACAGTCAGCAAATAGGAAACCCTTCAGCTCCCCACAAGGGAGGAGAGAGGAGCCATCTTGAAACGCACAGACAGTCCACTGCCCCTTAATGACTCTGCTACAGGAGAAGCTAGTTAAGCACATTTAATTGACTTACGGGAACTCGAGGCCTCTCTAGCTACACTCTCCCTTCATTCAAGGCTCACTGAAACATGGAGGCCTAACCTAAGTGTGTTTCCTTTCTCATCCAACCCAAGAGCTGATCAGGAAAGGCTTGCTCATCAAACTCTTATAGGTGACATATGTACAATATTGTAAATAAAAATCCTCTTTACTGTGCCCAACAGGATGACGTGTATCATCGTGGAATGATAATTGAGCTAACGTGTGCATTACTTAATGCAGCTATTTTCAGCTGTATTAAGTTAATCTTAATACCTAGTCTTTTGTGATTTAAACAATACAGTACATTGTTAGATGGAATAGCTCCCTTGAGTATATTCCTCCTAATTGAAAATTTATATCCTCTTATCCTAATTTCCCATTTTTTCCACTGCCATAGGTTTAATGCAACCCCAGTTTTATCCTGTATGTGTATGGTTCTAGTATTTTCAGCTTCTATGTATAAATAAAGCCAAGTAGTGTTTGTCTTCCTATGACTAAATTATTCCATTTAACGTACCCCATCCTTATCCATGATGCTACAAATGACATGATTTCCTTCTTTTGAAAGACAGTCTATAGTATTTTATGTGTGCACATCACATTTTTACACCATTTTTTCTGCTTTGCATGGGGATTAAAGTGAATTTCATCCTTGGATATTGCAGATAGTTATGCACTGAACAAGAGAGGGTAGGTAACACTCCTCATAATAATTTAATATTCCAAAGTCTACATACTATAAGGAATAGCTGGGTGGTTCTAAATTGAGTTTTTGAGGAACTATATATGTGTGCCCAACATGACTGAACTAATTTACATTCTTACCTGTACAAGTTTCCTTTCTTGTATGTCATCGCCAACATTATTATTTAAGTCTGTTGATAGGATTCATTCTAAAAGATGTGTGGCAATGTTACATTACGTGGTTTTTTTTCTCTCATTTATTACATTTCAACCTCAGCTTCCCTCCCTCATCTTCTACCAGTCCCTTCTTTCCCATCCCTTCTTCCCACTTTTCCACCCCCTCGCCCCATGTTCCCACCCCCTCTCACCACTTTCCCACCCCCTCTCCCCACAGCCACTCCTCTGTTCCCCTTCAGAAAAGAGCAGGTCTTCTAGGGATATTGATCAAACATGGCATATCATGTTGCAATAAGGCTAGGCACATCCCCTTATGTCAAGGCTGGATGAGACACCCAGTAGGAGAAAAAGGATTCCAAAAGCAGAAAGAAGAGGCAGAGACAGTCACTACTACGGTTGCACGTCCTAGAAGAACACCACGCTACACAACCATAGCATATATGCAGAAGATCTAGGTCTAATGAGATGAATACAGGCTCTGAGATTCTCATTTGCAGTCTCTGTGAGCTTCTATGAGTCCTGGTTAGTTGATTCTGTAGGTCATTTTCTTTTGGTTTCCTTGACCCTTCTGGCTTCTATAATCCTTTCTCTTCCTCTTCAGAAGGATCCCGTGAGTTCTGCCTAATGTTTGGCTGTAGGTCTCTGCATCTGCTCCAATCAGTTGCAGGATGAAGCTTATGTGAGGATAATTATGTTACACTATCGTCTACAAGTATTGCAGAGTATCACTAGAAATTATTGCATTGACTCAACATTTATTTATTAATTTATTATTTAAATTTATTTATTTATTTTTGCCACTTGTGTTTGGTTCTATTCTAGGTCTCTGGACTATGCAGCCTCTGGTTCTTGGCTTTCCACATAGGGTCAGGTGCCATCTCATGGCATGAGTCTCAAGTTGGACCAGTCTTTGGTTGACCACTCCCACACTTAGCCTTCTTATATACAAAAGACAAACATGCTGAGAAAGAAGCTAGGGAAGCAACACCATTCACAAAGCCATAAATAACATAAAATATCATGGATTAACTCTAATCAAGCAAGTGAAAGACCTGTATGAGTAAAAACTTCAAGTCATCTGAGAAAGAAATTGAGAAGACATCAGAAAATGGGAAGATCCCTCATGTTCATGGATCAGTAAAAATGGCCATTTTACCAAAAGCAATCAACAGAGTCAATGCAATTAAAG